>NC_092838.1:950156-1266875 GCF_039878825.1 Excalfactoria chinensis | reverse complement strand
CAATGAAAAGGGAAAAGCTAAATATGAGGAAAGGTAAGTCTGGTCTGTCTGATCTTCCTCTGAATCCTGTAGTGGGTTTAAGGGCAAATGTCTGCACATTATCCCTAGAGACTATTGCTGCGCTCTCGAATACAGCTTTATTTCAAGGTGGAGCAGTGGTAGTTATGAATGAACCCTCCCATGTCCACCAGGCACTCTGCGTAGGTCTGGCTCAGAGATCTACATTACCTGGGTTAGGGAATAGAGGCGCTTTAGAAAATCTGCTGGTTCCAGCAACACCAGCACCTCCTTCTCCTCTTCAGTCTCCACCATGCAGTCATCCTAGAGAAGAAGAAATAATTTCCAACACATGCAGCATCCAACACGTCTCCACATACGCAGTGCTTTGAGGGGCCATGTTAGATTCAGCTGAGACAGAGTTATTTTAATTCATGGTGTCTGATTTGATGCTCTGTTTTGGTTTTAGAAGAACAGTGCTGATAACACACCGATGTCTCCAGATGTTGCTGAGTAGTTTTGTATAGAGGACACCAGGATGTTTTAGTATTCTCAGCTTTTCCTATTGTCCTGCCAGTGAGGGGGGCAGGAGAGCAGGAGCTGGAGGAGACAGAATAAGGACAACTGACCTGAACTGGCCAAAGGGATACTTCATACTACATGATGTTATCTGGAAGGAAAGCCTGCTGTGGCTGCTGCTAGCAGTGCCCAGCATGAACACCAAGTCAAAGCTTTCCCCCCACAGAACATCTGCTGTCAAATTACATTGACAGGAGAGTCGATGAGGACTCACTGGGGCAGATGGGACGCTTGGCATATTTCTCCTCCAGGTAATGCTGCAGGGAATCGCCTGAGGCTCAAAGGAATGTTTACAGTCCAGGGAACTCAAAGCCTCGATCCAAACATCTGAGCCAGGATTTTCAAGGAAACCTGCGGAGAAATAAAGATCTCCTGACACGAGAAAAAAAGCTACTTGACCTGTGCTAACAGTGACGGTACTGCTGCTCCTCCACGGCAGCCCAGCACCATGTAACCCCACCACCAACTGCGGGCTGTCGGCCCGCCCGAGAGCGGCTCATCGAGCGGCCGGAGCACTCGGCTGCCCCCGGCTCCCCTCGGCAGCCCCCACAGCCCACCTGGATCCACGCACACCTCCAGGAGCCGCAGACACCGCTCCGGCCTCAGCAGCCGCCATGCTGCCGCCGCCTCCCGCTTCTCCTGCGTCTCCCGCTCCTTCTGCCGCCGTCGCTCCCGCCTCCGGGCCTCGGCCTCCCCGGCCGCCCTCCGCCGCTTCGGCCGTACGGCGGCTGCCGCCCGAGGAGAGCCTGCCGGGGCCGCGCTGGGACCGCGAGGTTCGGGCTCAGCCTCGGGTTCGGGCTCAGCCTCGGGTTCGGACTCGGACACCTCCCACGTCGCCCGGGCCCGCCGGCACCGCTCGCTACCCGCCATGGCTGAGCCCAGCAGCTCCGGGAGGCTCCGGGCACCGCTAGGCCGCGCCCGTTACCGTGGCAGCAGCGGAGCGCCCCTCCCCTTTAAAGTCCCCGGCGCCGCCCCTCGGCCGCAGCACAAACGTTCCGGGATGGGTGTGTGAGGGGGAAGACTCTGATCGGCGGACACATGAGCGAAGGGAGCGGCTCCTTTAAGAGCGCCGCCGTGGCCGCCATGATCTGCTTGGTGCTGGCGGTCTTCGCCAGCGTCTTCCACAGCGGTAATGCCGGCGTCCTTCCCGACCCCTTTCCTTTTCCTCCTTCCCCTCTCCTGACACCCGTGCCCTCTTGCAGCCCGTTCCGGTGTCGCCGAGCGCACCTTCATCGCCATCAAACCGGACGGCGTCCAGCGGCACCTGGTGGGGGAGATCGTGCGGCGCTTCGAGAGGAAGGGCTTCAAGCTGGTGGGGCTGAAGCTGCTGCAGGTGCGGGGCCGGGCGGGATCCCCGGTGTGAGCCGGGAGGCGGGGGGGGCTCCGCGGCCTCGTCAGGAGGCTGCAGGGCCGCGTGTTGTGTGCAGGCCTCGGAGGAGCTGCTGAAGGAGCACTACATCGCCCTGCGGGACCGGCCCTTCTACGGCCGCCTGGTGAAGTACATGAGCTCAGGACCCGTGGTGGCCATGGTGAGCGCTGCTGGGGAACGGGCATAGCAGGGAGGGCTCCGTCTGAGGGCCGCTGGGAGCCGTGCTGGGTGCGGGGCTGTGTGGAATCCCCACACAGTTCTGGTGGTCGTCAGAAATTACCCCCCGAAGGCTGTTTGCAGAAGGGCCCTTTGCTGGCTGTGCTCTGGGGGGCAGATATAGAGGATCTGATCTCGGGGTGAGCTGTGGGGGCTGATTCTGTTTGCTGCCCTGTAGGTGTGGCAGGGCCTGGATGTGGTCAGGATGGCACGCACAATGATTGGAGAGACCAACCCGGCTGAGTCCAGGCCTGGCACCATCCGAGGAGATTTCTGCGTTGAAGTTGGCAAGTGAGTCTGGCTTCTTGTGCCCTGAGTGTTGCTGTGCATCCCTGTCCTCATATTCCTGCTCAAGCCATGCAAGTCTGCATCAGCAGAGTTCATATCACTCATGTATTGACGTTAGACACAGTGACTTGGGTTAGTTTTACCAGAAGGGAGCAGCTTAGGTTTAGGTCTCTCATGCTTCCTGAGGTCTGTGTTCCCTACAGCTGAGGGCTTTGCTTGACAAGGAATCAGGACTGTCAGGCTGCAAAGAAGAATGGAGGAGCCCTCTGAGCCCTCTCCTGGAGCTGCTCAGCTCTGCTAGGCATTCAGGTCTGAAACAAAAGCCAAGCTGCAGTTCTGCAAGCGCGAGGGCTTCTCACCACTGCGTATTGTCCACTGGTGACCTCTGGTGGTGGCTGCAGCTTCTCTCTCCAGCCTTTGTGTACTTAATGCGAGCTGATCCCTTTCTTGTTTCTCTACAGGAATGTGATTCATGGCAGTGACTCGGTTGAGAGTGCCCAGAAGGAGATCTCCCTCTGGTTCCGCCCAGATGAGCTGACGTGCTGGGAGGACGTGGCTGAACGATGGATCTATGAGTGACGAGGCAGCCTGAGGGAAGTACATCTTCCTAACTCGGGCATGGGGCGTTTTCATTAGATCTATTTTGGCCCCTCAGGCTGGCTGTGGATTCTGCTGTGGTATCACATGTTGGGAGTTTCTCTTCTGTGTGTCTGTGGAAGGGTCCTGGGAGCTGGTCTTTGTGTTTGTAACTCAGCAGTTCAGCTCCCTGCAGTAGTAGCTTTTGGTTATATTTTTGTTTTTTCCCTCCATCTCCTGTAGTGAGTAGTTATCATTGCTGCTCAGTTTGCCGCAGCATCCCAAAGTCTGGAAGTGGCTCAAGGTCATTTATGAAGGAGAGTGAAAGCTGGGCTCCATGCCTGTCACTGTGCTGGCAGGCTTACCAGGCACAGAGGGACACACGCTCCTTGCCTTGGGGAAGTGCACTGCTCACTGCAGGGTAGTCACTGTCATCCACTTGCACGTTGGTGCAATCCCTCAGCAGATGCTTTCAAAGAAGTGAGCTACTGTGGAATAAAGTGCAAAGTGCAGAGGCTGGCAACCAGGGATGACCCAGCCTGGTGACACTCATTGCTTTAATGTGCCCCTTGTGTGCGAGGGGGAGGAAGAGGCTCAGAGGACCTTAGTTGGGCTCCTCCTGTGAACTGTTCACTTCTGGATGCTTACTGACTTTCTGTGACAGCAAGGCCTGTGATTAGAGAGGCTCAGAGCCACTTGTTTGAATGTATTCCTGTGTCCTTTACTCCTGTGTCCCATTTATGCCTGCTGTCCCTTTGTTTTCATACCACCATCCATTTAATTAAGCAGTTTCTGAGCCCTCTACACAGCCTGCCAAAATATAAAGGCAGCAACTGTGGCATTGCATTCTGCTGTGGAGCAGAGGTCTGGTGAAACCAAGTGTTTTATTGCATGTAGGCTGACTGAGATACTTTACTCATGTTCTGCAAGCTCATCTCTCTCTTGAGCTGGAAAGATTTGTATCTGCTGGGGGATGAGTGCAGTTCCTCAGCTCCCACTTCTACCTGCAGGCTGGCCTCGGGTGGTGGGACTGAGCAGAGAACTATCAGGAGTAATGAGGAGAAGGGACTCAAGGACTTCTATGAGTAACTGTGGCTTTCCTCTGCTGTCCAATGGCAACACACGACATTTCTGATAGCCAGAGCACCTCATGCCTTCAGGACCTTCTCCAAATGGTTGGTTACAGCTCTAATCATCTTTAAGAGATAAATCATAAATCATCCATGTGTTTTTATTTATAAGAAACTCTGGAGAGTCCCATCGCTTCTGGTTGTTGCTGGGAGAGCGGGAGGGTGGCTCTAGGTGAGGAATGTGAGCTAATGCCAGTTCTTCTGATGGAACTGTGCTGCTAATGGCAGCTTTTCTTTATTGCTCCACAGATGCACAGACAGGGCAACTAATAGGACAGGAGCAGTTTGTCAAATAATTCAGGAAGGTGATTATAAGGGAACTTGTATAATAGTATTCAGATTAGCGACCAAATAATGGTAACTAGCAAAGGCAGTGTGCTGTCTTATCCCTAACGTTCACTACTTTCCTATTCTGTTGCCCATCTATTGTCACACGCATTTCTTAAGTTATTTGACAAAATAAACCTGAGCTTGTTTGACCTGGATGAACAGTTGTTCTCATACCTGCTCTGATGCAGACCCCGTGATGCTGGCTATTGGGCAGTGGCTGAAGGAGTCCCTATGTCTGATCCTGGAGGAAGCAGTGGATGATACCATCCACAGGGGGGCATATATATATATATATATGGCCATGGGACCAAAGTACCCGAGTTGGACTTGTCAAGAAGGACCTGAGGGAACGGCACACAGCTGTGCTGGGGATGGTGAGGAAAAGGCTGTGCAGCAGAGGGCAGTGCACACAGCCCTGGGCAGTGCATACAGCCCTGCTGGAGCTCACACAGCGTTTGGACGCCACTCTCAGATGTGGGGTTTGAATGATCCAATGCAGAACCAGCAGCTGGACTCAAAGGTCCTTGTGGCTCCGCTCTGTTCAGGTTATTCTATAGCTTTGAAGGTACCGGAAGGTTGAGACTCGAACTAACTGCCTTCACACCAGCCCCGCTGTCACACCGACAGAACCTGCAGAGTACTCACAGCAGCTGATGTTATCGCCTTTATTACCTATTTATTACCTATTTATTACCTATGGCCCCGCTATGGTTCAGTGATGGAGCACCGACAGCGGGCTCACCCAGATCACCGTCTGAAGACCACACACCGAACTTTGAAGACCTCCGGAGCGCTTACAGACCTGGATCACGCAGCATCGGCTCCGCGGATGGCAGCAGGAAGGCGGGCTGCAGCCCCCCGATGTCCCGCGATCTACCGGCACAGCCCAGCGCCCAGCGAAGCCCCCCGACACCGCCGCCATCTTACCTCCTTTCAGCGCAAGGGCTGCCGGGACGGGGCTGGGCCAATCGCGATTGGTCCGCCTTCATCACGTGACGGTAGCGTTCACTTCCTACCCGTCGCTCCCCCTGAGCGTGACACCAGACGTCACGCTGATTGGCCGCGGCGGCGCGCGGCTTTGTGACGCCACTCGGCTCCAGCGTGAGGGCAGCGCCCCTGCTGCGTGACGTCAGAGCGGGGCTCGGTCCGGCCGGAGCCCGGCGGCGGTGCGGGCCTGCGGCGGCGGTGAGTGCGGGCGGGCGGCCCCGGCCTCCTCCGTACCGCGAGCCGACCTCGGGGCCTCCCCTCGGCGTGCCCGCAGCGCCGGGGCCCGCTCGGTGCCGGGTCCGTCACGGCGCCGCTGTCTGCAGCGGGAAGCGGGGGCTGTCCGTTAGCCGCCTATAACGGCCGTTCGGGTGCGGGGGGTGGCGGGGCCGCCTGGCTCCGGGCTGAGGGGCCGCGGTGCTGAGCTGCCGCCGTGCCATTGGCCGCTGGCGGCGGGGCCGGGGGTGTCACGGCCGAGGGGTGTCCCGGAGGGAGCTGCCGCGTCCGGGAGGAGCTGCGCGCTCAGAGTTCACTAACCCGTTTTGTTTCCCCGTTATTCTGTCTCAGGCGTTTCAGTGCGTTCCCACAGCACCAGCTCGGGTCGTTTGCTGGGAAAACTTCGGGATCCGGAGGACCCGTTTTGCATCCAGCATCCTCCTCCCGTGCCTTCAGCTGGACGCTGGGACCCTCATGTGCGTGTGCAGCTGGGGCAGAGCCACGCCGATGCCGTGGGGAGCTGTGCCATGAGCGCTGGTGAGCTGTGGCCGTCGCCATGACGGAGCCCCACCGGGTTCTGTTCACCACCCTGCACGGCCCGCTGAGCAGCAGCTTCCTGAAGAAGCCTCGCAAGGACGATGTGGAGCAGCCCCCGGAGGCGGAGCAGCCTGGGGAGACCGTGCGGCTCTCACTGACTCTGTTTGAGCCCGATCACAAACGCTGTCCCGAGTTCTACTACCCGGATCTTCTGAAGAACAGCCAAGCGAAAAGGAAAGGTTCTTCAGGAGACAAAGTGAGCATCCTCGTGGCTGCTGTATCTGCAGGTTCCTGAAGGTTTTGCAGCGTTGTTCTCTTAATGCTGAAGTGAGAGGGGGCAGCGTGTTACCTGCAAGGTGCTGAGAGGGGAGGTGATGGGTCAGAGGTTGGACACCGACATCCAACGCCACGTGTTCCTGTTCTTGGGCCACTCTGTTGCTCCTTCATCTTTGTTGCTATTGCACGTCAAAAAGGGGACGTGTTTGGCACATTGCTCTGTGCTGTTTGCTATGAAGTATTTAGTAGCGCCCAGTTTACTGATAACTAAGTATCCTGCAGAAGGTATCTAAAAGAAGGGATCTTCTGTAGCAGAGCGCTGTATCTTTTGGGGGGACTTTGCTTCATTGTATTTGAGTCTGCACTGTGGCACTCAGCGTAGATCTATGTTTGATGGGCCTGATGCTTTCAGGTGTTAGCCGACGACTCTGCTTTCTTCTTGAAGGCTGTTTCTCAGGATACACTGCTATGCTAACCTTTGTGGCATCTAAATCTTATGTTAAGGACATCTTGCTGTCAAAAAGCAGTTATGGAAAGGAGCACTTTTTCGTACTGTGATATGAAGGAGTTCTGGTCTCCCAAGTCTTTCAGCACCATTCCTGCTGCTTCTGACATCACTCCTGGTGATGCCTGAGAAAGCTGATTAGATTCTGTTTGCTTTTGCTTTGCTTTTCACTTCTATTTGGCCCTCAGTTGAGCAGAACTACCCGAGAGTGCACACAAAGCCCAGAGACTGGTTACACTTCCAACCCTTCTGCATGCTTGTTTCTAGGTGACTTATTCCAAGAATAATTCTGCATTAAAGGTTGATTTGTCTGAGCTTCTGCCTGGATGTTCCAATCGTGATTGGTTTAATGCACATGTAACGGGCTTTGGTGGCAAGGTGACAAGATTGGCTCTGATGGTTTTCTGTCTCTCTTTTCTGCAGAGGAAGGAACCTGCGGATCCATTCGATGATGAAAAGGAGAGACATAAAGCGGAGGCTCTTGCTAGGAAGTTTGAAGAAAAATATGTATGTTTTCCTTCTTTCTATCATGTTATCCCTTAGAATGGGTAGCGCTGCTCAGCTCTCAACCAAAACTGTTTTAACAGACATTAGCAGTTGTTAGCTCGTACGTCCCTATCTCCATGCAGTCCTTTACCTTGGTCCAAGGATACTGTTGTCTGTATTCTTTTTCTGTTTCAAGGCTGTGATTTACTAAAACAGTTCTGTTATGTTCCTAAAACCGATGGCAGCCTGATCCTAGTGAGTAATATTTTCACTTGCGGCAAATTTCCATCATTAATTTATAAAATGTATCCTATTTTTAAGCAAAAATACTGTTTTCTAAGCCTTGTAGTCATGATACGGTGTAGCCTCTCATGTCTCTAATAACGGTGCTCTGAGTTTGCTATCGTTAGGACAGCACTGATAAGATCAGTGGAAGGGAAGCTGATCCTCCTTGCCCATTTCCTTGTTTGTTCTTCCTCTCACTTTGCTTATGTAGGTGACAATAAAGCAGTGTTATGTTTTATAGATAGTACTTCTGGATGTGCAAGCTGCTTTATTGTCTTGTGATGTGAATTGGACCTATTGGTCATCTTCATGCACTGTGTGCATGGCTGGTGCCTGTAGTGTGGGCTTTGTACTGGCTCTGTGACAGCTATGGAAGAAACAACCGCTGTGCACTGGCAGAGATGTTTAAGGGATGCAGACCCAGTTTAAAATCAAGCCTACTGGCACAAAGCTGACCTGTCTGTTGGGACAGCAGTTTATTGCATTTGAATGCACTGTTCTTGATTCTGTCTGACAAAGCATAAACCTGGATTTATTGTACCCTTCGATTAGCATATGATGTGGGTCAGCAATGGTTCCATCCTCCTGCTGCTCCTAGGAGGCACAAAGCTCTTTTCTATACTGGAGAGAATGTTAGAGTCCTATGTCAGGGCTATCCCTGTGGTCATTAGAAAAGAAAGATGAGCATACCATCAATCTTTTATTGTTTAGGGTGGCAAGAGACGTAGAAAGGACCGTTTTCAGGACTTGATTGATATGGGGTATGGATACGACGAATCTGACTCCTTCATTGATAATTCTGAAGCAGTGAGTACTTGGGCAGGTGTGAGGGTGGTTAAATTCAGCTGCCTGGGGGGGGCTGAGCTGGCACCTGGGGAGAATGTTAATACAGTGCCAGCAGGGAGCGTGCCAGGGCTGGGTAATGAGAACTCCTGCCTGACAGGAGAGCACTAGTTAGCACAAGTGTCCACTGCCCTGCCTGTTCCCTGGGGGAGCACCAGTCCCACTCCATTCTCCAAGCAGCTCAAGTGCAGAATAAATTCTGTGATGATTCTTTGAATATAAACTTTGAATGCCAATAGATTGTTCTCTTTTATTTCTAGTACGATGAGCTCGTTCCGGCTTCTCTTACTACAAAATACGGAGGGTTTTACATCAACACAGGAACGCTGCAGTTTCGGCAGGCGTCTGATTCTGAAGATGAATATGTTAAAGAGAAAAAGAAGAAATCTCCCAAGGTCAGCAAGCCAGCTTTCTAGGAGTATTCCCTCTGGTAGAGCTCGGTGGGTTTGCATCATGAAACGAGTGTTGAAATTGGAAATAGAGACTTGTGAATTGATGTGGACGGAACAGGGAGGGAGATTTACTGTCTCATAGCTGAGCACTTCACAGTCCCATTCTGTCCCCATATTTAATGGTAAAATGAGGATTGTTTGGCATTTGTGAGGCTGCTGGTGGAGTTGCCTGGTAGAAGTGTTGGTGACCCATTGTCACTCTAAAGAGTTGCTTATTGCTGTGGGGATGGCATGTCATGTTAGAAGGTTCTTCTCTTCCTCATCTGAGATGTTAGAGGCTCCACTGGGAAACCAGTGATTTTGTTTGTGGCAACATCTTCTGGAGATGGCTGTGTTTCCACAACACTAACATGGCTAAAAGAGGAGATGGTAGGGGCACTTGGCATTCCTTCCCCTTTGTTGACAGAATCTTTTCTAGCATGAAAGCTGGGTGCACTATGAAATGTTGAAGGTGGTTCACACCAGAACTGTGGTGATACCCCTGTGTTGTTTGTGTTAATATGTCTGGTGGGGAAAGAGCTGTTCTCACACTACTGGCAAAGGGTCCAAAGTGGCTCCGTGGCGGCAGCTCCAATTCCATGTACAGGTAATGCTTTTGTTTCTGACTCAGTTTTACTCCTTTCCAGAAGCGGAAGCTGAAGGATGGAGGTGAGAAAATGAAGAAGAGAAAGAAAGATGATTCTTATGACAAGGAGAAAAAATCCAAAAAGTCGAAGTTCCCAAAAGCTGGGTAAGGAGGAATAGGGGATGCTTACTGCCTGATGTCTCTGTGGCATTTGTTATCCTGCATTAGTACGTGTTATGCTGAGGGGTGGCTTGGAGGCATGCTGCATAGACAGCAATGGGTAAACTGCCAGTGCTTCAGGAGTGAGGAAAGGGAAGCTCCTGGTTGGGAAGCATAGCTCCACAGCAAGAGTACCAGGGCAAAGAGGGGCACAGCTTACCTGGAAATGCTGCAAATACTGAAATTTACGTGTGATGAAATTGGGTAAGTGAGCAGCTGATAGCTAAATTAGTGAGAGAGAGTAACAACACCAAATGAATGAACACACTGTGTCACACTGTGCATGTGAATTTTCAGCCCTTCTACCTTAACTTTTAAGTATGGCCTTAGTAGGAAATAGCTTAGTTTTTCTGGTGTAATTGTGTAAGGGGCTAAGATTTAGCAAAGCACTGGTGTGTGTGGCTGAAGTGAATTTAGATGAAGGTATCATTGGCTGTTTCCCTTGCTCTTATTTTGTTTCTCTCTCAATTCCCTCTCTTCTTCCCTTCTTTGTTTGCAGCTTTACGGCATTAAATGCAAGTAAAGAGAAGAAGAAGAAGAAATACTCCGGAGCTCTCAGTGTCAAGGAGATGCTGAGGAAGTTTCAGAAAGAGAAGGAAGCTCAGAAGAAAAAAGATGAAGAGCAGAAAGTGGTGACTCCTTCACCAGCAGAGCCTCAAGCCCCAAGGGAGGCAGAGACGATGCCTGACCCGTTGTTATCACTCTTTGGTCACGCCAGTGATAGCGACCTGCTTCAGGCAGCTACGGCTATGGACACGTTAACTGACCTAGACTTGGAGAGACTCTTCAGTGAATCCCCAGAAGGGAGTCCCCTTCACGACGTGGAAGATGGGAGCAATCCTGCTGGGGCAGGCTTAGAACAGGACTTCAAGCAGCTGCCATCCCTCCCAGAGGGGCTGCCGGCTCCGTTGGAGAAGCGCATCAAAGAACTGGCTCAGGTGGGTGGGTCGTTGCAGGCAGCAGGGCTGTGTGCTTGCTGGGGGGAGCTCTGCTGGGTGCTTCACTCAGGTTTGGAAATGTCACAGTGCCAAGCAGGACTATGGCTTTCTGGCACTTGATTTCCTTCTGTGCCAAGGCACTTCCTTGACCACCTGTGTGTCAGACAGTGGCAAAGCACTGGTCCTCAGCCTTGTTATCTGCTGAATTTCAGGATTTCAGCTGTCAGCGTGGGGTTTTTGCCTCTCTTGGCAAAGTATGCACCTGATGCAGTAGGTAATTTCCAAAGCCAATTTAACATAAGTGATCTTAAAATGTGAACTAATGGGGCTGAAGGATAAATTCCACCATAATAGTTGTAATGTGCAATGATGATCAGGATAGTGTTTATGAAGAGGCACATGGAGTTGTGTATGTAAAATAGATGGATGCAGCTGCAAAGCATCACCATTACTGTTCTGCAGCATGAAAAGAGCCCTGTAGATGGGGCTTGAAGATTTGTTAAAGCTGTTCCCTCTGTCATATGCAAATGGATGCCTTCAGTGAGGCACACACCATTTGGCAGCTCACAGGCTGGAGTCACGTTGTTGGCAATTTGATTTTTGCTCACTATCTTCAATATCTCAGTGTTTGGATGCTGCTTAGGATGTGGAATATATTAATTTCTAGGTGGTTAATGTCAAGTCTTTTTACCTATAGCTCCTCTTGCAGCTGGTCTTGTGTGTCCATCTCCAGAACACCATGACCCTCCTTAGGATCTGCTCTTCTGCAGGGGAAGAGTTGGGTGCTGGCCAGGGATCCCTCTGCTGGCATGTCAGAGAAGTACGATTTCAGCCTGTAGGCTGCTCTGATGTGTGAGGGCTGTCACCATCAGCCTGTCAGCAGATGCTGAGATGTTTGGTTTCTACTATTAGGCTTGTCTTTAAATATTGATTTTAAGTCATAAGCAGTACTGATACCACTGTAGTGCTGCAGTTCTGCCTTCTGGTGATTTAGAGTGCCCATTACTTAAGCATCTCTTGCTTAATGACTCCTGTTACTGAAGATTAGCTCCTGTTAAAGATAACATTTCTCAGTGGAACACAGTGTGCACATGGTGGTGAGCAAACAGAAGCAGGAACTGAAGAAAGTAGCAGCTGATGAACAGAGTGGGCTTCTTTGTGGCTGTTGCTATTTGCTATTCATGCTCTTAACAGAAAACACTGAAGCTCCTGCTTCTGAATTATGTTTGACCTAAAGAACAATATTGCAGAATCTCCTATACTACTAAGTTAATCATTATGCTGCTCTAAGATAGTATATTAGCAGGCTACCCCAGATTTTCCTGCTGCAGTGTCTCATGTTGATGGACTCTGTACTGTTAAGATAAGAAGTTAAGCATGAGGTGCAAGATTTAATGCCTATGGGTCAGTTAGGACTTTGAGGCATGAGCTCTGTTGTGGGTTGGAATGGAGAGCTGCCTCTCTCTGCCATGAGAACCAGGTTCCTTCTTTCCCAGCAGGTGGGAGCGGCTCATGGGTTAAATGGACTCTCCAGGCATTTCATCTTCTGCTTGCACCGATTTCATTTTAACCCTCTCCTTCCTGATAGACTTCTCATGTTGAGGGTTCCCTTCAGCATTGAGCCTTTTCCTTTAACATTGCCAGTTTTCTGTGACCTGCTGATGGAGATTGCTTCAGGAATGTACACACCTGGGCATAGTCTTACTGCTCACCAGCCTGAATCCCAGTATGTTAAATCAGGAGATGTCAGAATCCTTTATTTCTCCTTTGGTCCCCTTTCCCTTGCAAGGAATCACTAACCTGACCTGATGGCGCACTGTGGTGAATCCCGCTTCTGTCTACATCAGTTCTGCTGCACTCAACAGATTGTGAACCTTTTGTGGCACCTTTCTGCTGTCGTCCATCTCTTGGAATTATTTTTCTGTTGGACATATTTTCCATAGGTGTGATTTCTTTTCTGGGGGGTGCAATGCTTTGTGAGCTGCTGTCATATCTCAGGAAGCTTCCTGAACGGGATATTTGAATTTCCATGGTGTTGACAGGAAATAACAGATCCCCTGTGGCTACTGTTCTTTCTGTTTGTTTCTTGGCTCAGTGTCCAGACTGGCCTAGAAAACATGCTGATAAGTATCCTTGCCCCTCATTAAGTATGACTTTGCTGATCTTTCCTGTTCCAGGACAAGCTCTATGTTCCTATTGCTCAATCTAACACTTCTACTGGGAAGTTAAGGCCGTGTCCTAAATCTGTCCCTTCTTCCCATGAGAATAATGCCAGGGAAGCCAGCTGCCTTTAAGCCATCTCCTTTCCCACATGAAGCAGAGGAATCTTAACTATGATGTTACAGCTCCACGGTACACAACAGCAGCACACCCAGAACCCAGAATGGGATGGTGTGTGGATGTGACATGGCCATACCAGCCCAGGTGGTAGAGTTGGACTCAAAGTGAGGATACCTAAGAGGCATCTCTTATTTTTGGCAGCTTTTAGTTCACTTACAAGCAGGTGTTTGGTGGAGAACTCAGTGAAATAACTCTGCTTTGTTTTGCAGCATTTTTGAAGTGGTTTTTAAAATAAGTTTTTGATTCCTTTTGCCCATCTATATTGGTATTTGAAATGACGTTGGCTTCTATTTTCCAGGCTGCTAGAGCTGCAGAGGGAGAAGGCAAACAGAAATTCTTCACTCAGGACATCAACAATATCATACTGGAGTAAGTGCCGTGTGGGTTGAGGATTGGGGCTAACGTAAGGAAAGGAGAATGCTGGGGAGAGCATTGCTTTTTGGTAAACTGAGGAGCAGGTTTAGCAGGAGGTGTGGGCCTTCCACACAGAACACACCTAGGAGATCATGAATGTCTCCTAGAAACGGCTTTCTGTTGTAATGTGTGTACTTGAGGTAGGAGAAAGCCGGAGGAGTTGTATCTAAGCCTCCTGTTTTCAAGCTAATGCTTCATATTCATGTATTGAATTCTTTCAGCTTGACACAATGACAGTAGATCTCTTCCTGTCAGAGAGGTCAGGCATGTTCTTTGCTATTTATGTGCTGTATGGAATATTTTTAAACTGGAATAACGCTGCTGCATTCAACTGGCATTCTATAAAGACGGGAGGAACTCCATTACTGCTCCGGATCTTTGAGTCCACCAATTGTAGAATGCCAGTGCAGTTTCAAGGAGCTGCTGACAATAGCTTCATTCTTCATCAAGTGTCTGGAGAAGGCTGATGAATGCATGCAGCTTTGTGAACATCTCAGTGTAATACTTCAGCCTTAAGGAAATCAATGCCTCTGTTTATCAAGGCCCTTGAAGGGAGCTGCTGACTGGAAGTTTGGGAGTCTGTTTACCTCTTCTTTCAAGTGGTTATTGCTACCTTTGAGCATCCCAGTGTGAGGCCCTGGAACTGCTGCCCAGAGCTGGAGGTGCCTGAGGCCGTGGATGGGTCCCTGGGCAGCCTAAACTGGGGTAGGGGAGAGGAAAGGGCAAGTCTGTAACACAAAACGGTTTATGTTGGAAGAGATTCTGTGATGATTCTATGGATTGGCCTTGTATTTTCACCCTCTGCCTTCGGTTCCCCAGGTTGCTCCGAAGTTGCCTTTCTGTTGCTTAGGGATCCCGTGCTGGGTCTCTGCTCAGTGTTTGTGTTTGTCTTGTTTTTCAGCATAGAACTGCAGACCAGGGAGCTGAACAGCCAAATTCGGTCAGGGGTGTACACCCACCTGGCTGCATTCTTACCTTGCAGTAAGGACACTCTAGTCAAGCGTGCCCGTAAGCTTTATCTCTACGAGCAGGTGAGTGATGTTGGCAGCACAGCCTTGTCTCCCATGCATGATCTCCAGAGCACAGTTGTTGTCTGCATGATGTGCTGTTGTCTTCCATTCAAGCATACTTTGGTCCGCCCCATTTGGTGGTGTGGGTTCAGAATTGGCAAAATCTCATCCTGCTGAATTTGGGTGTATCTTAGCTGGAGCACAGTGTGGAGCCTCAGTCTGTTCTGTCATGTGCTCTAGGGTGGACGACTGAAGGAGCCTCTGCAGAAGCTGAAGGAAGCCATTGGTAGAGCCATGCCAGAGCAGATGGCGAAGTACCAGGAGGAATGCCAAGCCCATACTCAGGCCAAATTTGTCAAGTAAGCTCATCATTTGCTTGTTATGCATCGGTAGCTCTTCTCAGCGAGTTCCCTGTAAACTGCTCTCCTGAAGTTTATCACCTACTTCTTTTTTTCCTGTACTCCAGAATTGCTGACAGCCGTTAATCGCCCTAATTAAGCAGTGTGTGTTCTTTGTACTATCTGTACTGATGCCACCTACAGCAGCATTGATAGGAGCAGAATTTGGCTGAAGTGTTTCACTTCTGCCCAGGCATGTTTTTAGAAACATGTCAGTCTGAAAGCAGACAGGCTGGATCTCTGTGGTCTCTTATTACACAGCACTGGGAAATTCATTCACACTGAGTGCTTAGCTCAGCTTCCACCATAAGCAAGAGGTTTAGGCCCTGTTTTGAGAGTTTATTATCACTCATCTGTGAGACTTCTGAACAGTATTGTTCGGAGATTTATCCTGGTTTTGGATTAGCCAGGACGATGACTTCCACACTGTCTTCATCTCTATTTTAGAATGCTGGAAGAGGAAAAGGACAGAGAGCAGCGAGATCGAGTTTGCTCTGATGATGATGAGGATGATGAAAAGGGAGGGAAACGCGTCACGGGACCACGAAAGAAATTTCAATGGAATGATGAAATAAGGTTCGCATAATTTAGATATTAAGTGAACCTGTGACTTGCTTCACTTCCAACTGCATAGAATAAGACACCTTAATATTTGTATCTTGGTTTCAGAGCAGGACTAATCACTTGCAGTAACAGTCAGATTGGAAGATGGCAGAAGCTGCTATTGCAGTTAGTAAATCTCAACTTGAAATACATTGTAAAACAAACCCAATTTCAAGTACAAACCAACTCTGAGAGAAGTGCTAAGAAGCCTCTATGTAGAGGTCAAAAGAGAGGGGACAGGAAAAGAAGGAACGTGACGGAATGCTGAAATCCCACCAACTAAGACTCTTAACAAGATTAGATTTCTGGTTGTGAAAACAGCTTTAAACTCTTGGGAGTTGCTGCCCTTGCACCCAAGGGTCTGACAGAGTGCTGGGTGAAAGGGAGAATGACGCAGGGTCAAATGAGAATCAGTCGTGCTGTCTTTTTCATCTTATTCTGACAAATTGGGATGCTGCTCCATAGATGGCCGATACATTTAGAACAAAGAGGGCTTCACTTCCTGCCTTCCCGTTGCTCTCAGCACAAACTCCTGCAGAGGAGTTCAGGTCTGCAGTTGTTCGTGACGCCTGTAATTCTGGCACTGGTTTACCCCCTCTGCTGTTCCAGGATATTACAATGGGATGGAGTATAAGGCCTTTCTCCTCTGGCTCATTTGTGTGCATGCGTATGCATACAGAGAAACGTGCCTTTCCCTGCCTCTTTCTTACAGAGGCAATTCAGGGTTGACTTTTTTTGTTAGAAAGGTGTTTGGAATGCCTCGACTTGAATCCTGCACTTGGCTGGCTACCGTCTGATCCAGAGTACTTATGCGCAGCCAGGCATGTCTTGGCATATTCATCCAGCCCTGGATAAGTGGAATGGCCTCCATCTGGGGAAAATAAATCCAAGTAACTGTATTTGAAATCTTCCTGTTCTTCAGGGAGCTGCTTTGCCACTTGGTGAAGATTAAATTGGATGGTTATGAGTATGACAAGAATAAGGCTCAGTCTCTGGAGGATTATGTGAAGACCTTCCTAGATGGAGAGGTGAAGCCCCTATGGCCAAAAGGCTGGATGCAGGCCAGGTGAGCAAGAACAATGTTGTACTCTAGGGATTCTTTGTCATAAGGGACTTCTGAAGGTCGTTAGTCCTACCCCTGTTCAGAGAACAGTTAGTTTCAAAGTTAGGTCAGGTTGGTCAGGGCTGTGTCTTTCTGAGTTTTGAAAGTCTCTGTGGATGGAGATTGTGACAGCATCTCTGGGCCACTGTTCTGATACGCGTCGCTTTTCACAAGTCTTTTCTCTTTATTTTCAATCTGAATTGCCTTTGCTGCACTGAAATGGCAAAAAGAAATAGGTACCTCTATCTTCTTTGTGGCTTCCTGTACCCAGAACTCTTGGGCCAGTGAAAGACTGCTGTTAGATCCCTCTTTAGTCTTAAGGTTTTCAGGGCTGAGCAAACTCAGATTCTCCATGTCATGTCCCTGTCCTCAGCCATCTCAGGGGCTCTGGACTGCCTTCAGTTCGTCAGCATCTCTCTTGTATTGTGTGGGCCCTGAAACTGGACACTGTACAGATGTGACTTCACAAGTACTAAGCAGAGGAGAGTAAGCACTTGTGCTGTTAGCTGGGCGCTTACTACCAGAATGTAGTTATCTTCCAGCAGTATGCCCTTTAAGCAGCGAGTTCAGATTGTCCTCAAGGACAACCTCAAGTTGGCCCTGAGCCTGTGTGTCTGCATGGGGTTATTCCATGCCAGCTGCAGGACCTGTGTTTGTCTTTGTTGAACTTCTCAAGGTTCCTGTCAAGGTCCCTGTGAGTGGCAACCCTGCCCTCTGACACTTCCCACCCTGTTTCTATGTCACCCACAAACTTACTGAGAGTCCAGTGTGTGTCTGTAATCCAGGTTGTTAGTGACAATATTGAGTGGTCTTGGCCCTGGCGTTGACCTCTGATGGGTGCTGCTGGGTGTGACAAGTTATCAATCAGAACTGGCACTGAGCTGAGGCCTGTGGTTTCCTGAATCCGTATCACAAAAGACCTTATCACACACTTGGGAAATCTTTCCTAGAGCCTACAGTGTTCCCAAGAGAAAGCAAAGTGAAAGGCTTTAGCAACTGTGGGACTCACATAGAGGCAGCAGAATAAGTAGGAACTGGAAAGGGGTAAAGAAAATCACATTCGTGTCTTGATTGCTGTTTCCTGCTTTTAAATGCCGTCTATCATCCTTGACACTGAGCTGATGATTGCAGAGAGCCACACCAGCTGCAGAGCATCATTCTATTGAGTGTCATCAGTTCCTGGCCTGCCTTGTTTTGCTCACTAGATTTAAAACAATGACAAATTTGCAGTCCTACTGCTGGAACTTCAGTCTCTTTGCGCTTACAGACCTGGATAGCACTGTGATCTTTTCTCTGCTGAACTTGTTTTTTATGATTTAATGGGTACCAGCTCTTAAGAGCAGTAAATGTGAGAAGCAAATTACAAACCCATCTGGAAAACTGCCGTGGCAGTTTACTGCAGTTGCACTTGTCCTTGAGGTGCAGTACTGTGCATGGTTGTAGTGTGCTGCTCAATGTGGGAGCTAAATGATGGCATTAGGAAAAGTGGGTATGGATTCCTCCTTAATAGAGACATTACCAGTTTGGGGGTAGTCTCAGCTCAACCAACTTTGAAACCTCTTTGAATAAAAGCAAGTGGAAATCTTTTTCCCTGTGAATTTGTAGGTCAAACTGTTCTAAAGAATACAGACGTTTCTCCAAGACTCATTGTAAGAGAATCTTCCAATGAAGCTGAGTGCAGAAATAACTGAAGAAAAGCGGTTTCCCTCATTGCTTCTCAGTGGCTAAAGGACAATGTTTTTTTCTTTTGGGACTTCTTGTTTTAAGGACAGAGGGTTGCCTGCCGGCCAGGCAGACTTGGAGGGGAGGTTCTGGCGACACTAGGAGAGCTGTAAACACTTCTGTGGACAAATCAGCTTGATTCGCTGTCAGTGTGAGCACAGGAGTTCATCTTTAAAAGGGAACCTCAAGGTGAATGGAGTATCAGGGAGGCTCTGCTGTGATTCTGTTTTCTTGGCTAGCACTAAGAGGTAATTAATGTAAGACTAAGAGGTTAAAGTATGTGAGCTTTTTTAAAAGAAAATGGATGACAAAAGTCTTTGCCTTAAAAACTGAGTATGATAAAAGCAGAAGGAAAGCGTGTTCTGTATGCCAGCATTGATGGTATGTTTATAAGCTCACCTTGATCTGAGAAACCAGCTGAGTGGCAGCCGTTGTAGGTGAAACATTGCTTGCATAAGATTCTGGCTTACTTAGCCTTAACACTAATGGCTTTTGGATGAAGTTCGGTTTATTAGTTTTGTCTAGACAACTGATGAAATGGTTGTGCTGATTTGCAAGGGCACTTCTGTCTTTTGGGATACAAAGGCAGCAGCAATGCAGTGCGTGAAGGCTTCTCATTCATATTGCTGTATATAAAGCAGGGAAAGGAAACCTCTCCCCCTTTAACATAGTGAAGAGCTCCTGGATGATCTGCCAGCTCTTGATGATCTCTGGCAGCAGCAACGCAGCCTGAATAGCCGTGCTGTCTCTCCAATTGACTGTCAGCTCATTCCTTAGCTACTGTCCGACCACACTGCCTTAATGGCCCTTCCAGCGCCTACAAGCCTAGCACCCCAGAGAGGGAATGGAGTAAGGGAGTTCAAGAGGATTTTCCTTGAAAATGGATGAATATTTGTTTGCTCCATGGTTTTAATTTCACTAAGTCCCCTGCTGTTCTGTGCAGCTCTGTCTCCAGTGATCCCAGCTGCTCTACTGGGTCTTGCTGGATATCACTTCTCATTGCTCTCTTCCCTTCTTAGGACACTGTTTAAGGAGAGCAGGCGTGTACACGGACACCTCACATCAGTCCTGTGAGTATCGTGCAGCATTCCTTTAGAGTGATAACTGGTGATCTGCGTTCCCTGGGGCCTGGGTGGATCGTGCAGGAACACCTGAGCTTGTTTGGCTCCTGTCAGTTTGGCGCTGCTTCATTTGGGAAGGTCTAGGGAGAGAAGTGCTGTGTGACATCTCCCAGCAACAGCCTTTCTGAGGTGCCCAGGCCTTACAGCAGGCTCAGAGAATGACCTTTCATGCCAGGTTGCCTCCTGGCCTTGTTCAGCGGGCTGGAGTCAGGCTTCTGTGCTAGGCCCTGGGACACAGTTAACTAAAATGGGCTGTGGTGCCAGCACTGTGTTTATTGCCACCTATTCAGTTAATCCTTACTGGATTCTGGATTCCCTCTTCCTTGTTGCCAGGTTAAAGCAGAGGTACAATGAGCTCAAGGCAATGAGAATGGGAGAAACAGATCTGTGGGCGACAAACCAAGGGATCCATCGGAATCCAGCTGGGCAGGTGCCTTAAGGCCTAAGGGCCTCGTGGATCTTGCTGGCAGCGTATAACAGACGACGATATAGATTTAGGCTGGTATCCGTTTGACAAGTGATCCTGTTCTTGACATTGGATGAATGAGGGGAAGCAGAGAAAGGGTATGAAATAGAACGTAGAGTCATCATTCCCTCAGCCGTACCACTCCAGCAGCTCAGGGATGTCTTGTACCGGAGATTGCATCTGACCAGACCAAGTGATCTATTTTCCATGAATTTGGCAGATGCTTTTGCATTCTTGACTTCTTCTGGGAATCTAAAAGAAGTGTGTAGTTGTTTTTTTCCTCCTCTAAAGTAGCCTGTGTATCCGTTTCTCTCTGGGTATTGCTATAATTAGGTCAGCAGTGGGCTTCTGTAGCTTGTAGCCCTGCAGCTGGTGCAGGATGTGTCTGTTGAGTGCTCTCACTGCTCTGCTACCATTTCAGATACTCTGCTCTGCTCCCTAAATTGTTCCCCTGTGTGGGAGCTGGGACTTCCTAGGGCAGCAACAACAGTCATACGATTTTGAATCCTAGCAACCTGAGATGCTGCCTCTGTTCTTTGCAAAAGACTCAGTGGATCATCATTAACAGGGCCCCTGATTAGATGCTTCCCTACAGGCACTCAGTGAACCCATGTTTTCTTTGTCTCCCTTGAAACAGGGCGAAGAAGAAGGTTGTCGCTCCTCCTAAAGTGAAGGGGAAGGTGAGTTCTGTGTTTTTTGGTACACACATTTGATATATCCCAGTAGTCGAGAGACTGCCATCCTAGGTCCTATACTTGAGCATTGTATCTATGCATAGATGTAAGGAAGTTGTATTCTTAAACAGCAGCAGGTTGCGCTGTGCTTGAGGAAAGAATAGGACAGCAGCTAGAATTGATGGCAGCAGGAGTACGAGTCTGGAAGGAGGGTACCTGTCATCGGACAGGTATCACACCTTTCATCCCCAAATCAGGAACCCTTCCTTCCCTTCTCAGCATTACGTTCTGCCTCTGTTTTGACTTTGCTTTCTGTTGTAATTTTGTTCCAGGAACTCTCCTCTAAACCAGATAAAAAGGTGGCTGTTTCTGTTCCATCAGTACATTCAAGCAACACCGTAGCTCTGTCATCAGAGTCCCAGGCAGGAGGTCTTAACATCAGTGCCCAGACCAGAGAACTCCTGTCCCTTGGGACAGCACAAGCAGCCAACAGCGCTGCTGCTCCTGCTGCCTTCATGGACAACTCTCTGGATGAAGATTTAATTCATAATCCTACTTCCTCCCTCGAAGCAGTTTCCAAGGAACTGGCTGTGTTGAACAGCAGAGCGGGAGGGAGCCCTGACTTTCCTCTTCCTGGAGCTGCAAAAGCTCCACCTGAGAAGATTCCAACTCTTGCATCCTCAGAAGAGAAGAGAACATTTCCAAAGGCCCACCCTGCCCCCACAACATCCTCTGCTGGTTCCCTCCAGTCTCCTCTAAATTTCCTGGCTGAACAGGCCCTCGCATTGGGCCAATCTTCCCAAGACAAAAAGACAGAGAACTCTAATTATAAAGAGCTCTCCTGCCAAGCCTCCCCTAGCAAAATCCTTCCCGATATACACCAGGCTAAACAGAAGCACCACAGCCTGGTCCGACCAAGCCATGGGCCTCAGACCTCCACCTCGGTACCGGGTACTCAGGTGAAGGTTTTCCACTCAAGCAACCAGCCGCAGAAAACTTTCTCCTCTCCGGCTCCATTTGTCAAACTGCAGAACCCCAAGTCCTCCTCCCCGTTGCCCCAGCGCTCCCTCCTCCAGCAGGTCAAGTCATCAACCAAAGCTCAGAGCTTCCATTCCTCTGCTGCCTCAGGCAGCACCCAAAACTCCAGCAGTTCTCACAAAAGCCCAGGCTCATCTTCATCATCTCTAAACTATACAGGAAAGCACTCAAGCAGCTCTAGCACTTCAGGACAATCCTATAAATCACCCTTTGTTTCTGGATCCCTCTCCAAGCATGGGGCTTCTTCCAGCAGCTCCTCATCGGGAGCATCTGCAAACCAGGGCTGCTCCTCTGGGAACTTGCTGCCCAGCATGCAGACCCCTTCCTCCAGCCAGGCATCCAGCCGGCCAGCCCCGAGCTCTGCAGTGAAGAAGACTCCTGTCTCTCAGAAGCTGACTCTGGTGGCTCCTCCTGGAGGTTCAAATGGAGATTCTAGTGGGGGCACTCAAGGGGTGGCCAAATTGCTGACCTCCTCCCTAAAGCCAGCTGTTGCCAGCAGCGCCGCATCTTCTACCTCTGTGCCGGTAAGTAGGAGCATGCTGACCCAGCCTGATGCCAGGAGAGCACATGGCGCTGTGTCAGGCAGTCTCCTGACTTGCTGAGACCTGCCATAAAGTGGTGACTTTGAAAGAAGTTGCTGAAATTCTTGAATGACTGTCTGGACTTTGGCTGCTTACGTTAGGAGGACTTGGCCTTTGCCATGGGTTTACAATCTAGAGTTCAAACTTTTGTTTTCAGCTTAAAGTAATGATCAGAATACTCTGGCACCTTCCAGACAGCAATTTTTGGGCAGGTTGTGTAGTGTTCTTGACCTGACATTTTGAGTTATGGTGACAGTAATGCTGCCGCTTAGGGCAGGAGGAAGCGTGGTAATGCAGATAGCCACGAGAGCTGAAATCATTGCATAAACTAAGACTATAACTGCCAATTTGTTTGAAATTAGGTCTGCATTTTGACCTTATTACATTATAGGTAATTTTAGTATTACTGGCACTTAGTTTCACTACTGCTCTGCGGAGTAAACAGTCTGTGATTCTGGGCTTTAAACTCAAAATGCCAGCCCAGCTATTTCTGTCCACATTCTGTTGCTCCCCAGCTGCTCTCATAGGCAGTGAAGTGATATTTGGAACTCAGCTTGCTGGCAAGCTGTGAAACTCGAGGTCTGACAGATCAATGAGAGATGATGCCCTGTGCAGGTCTCCCGGGATACTTATACAAATCTGTATTATTCAGCCATTGTATTTAATGATTTTCATCCATAGACGTTTCTAATGCAGTTGTATTAGTTTGTCAGCTGCTCAAATTGGCACTCTTTTGTGGCACACGGTCAGAGCAGGGCAAGAAAAATGTTTAAATGGGCTTGAGAACCACATACTATTCAGCCTGTGCACCCTGTCTGTTACCAAGATAAAGAGCTGAAGGGCATTTCCCAGTGGAGCAGAATTCTGTGGGAGTGATCTCCAATAGCATTCTTGGGTAAAGAGGTAAACCAGGCCTTGGTGCCCTGATTTGACAGCAATTATACGGTGTTGAAAGATAATAAGAAGCTTCCTTCCTGGAACTCGTAGGCAGTAGTTTAGCTTTTCCTCTGCTATTGGAGGCGTAGTTCCGGAGTAAGAGAATAACAGGCTCAGATCCAGTATGGTCACATTAGAAGACCACAGCATCCAGCAGCTGGGTTGTTAGTGTTCTGGGCACCTCTAGGTGGCCTCAAGAGTTGGCAGTTCTTGGGCAGGGCTGGGAGGGTGCTTCTTGCAAAGAAGAATTCTAGAGTACATTTTGGTTTGGAATTCTTGCTGTTGACGTGCCTTGATTTCCCCACTCCTGACTGACCTTTTCTCTTGCTTTTTCAGAAAGGAACTAGTGGAGCTGTGCTGCTAACCAGTTCTTCCTCCTTAAGTGTACTGTCTCCATCCTACAAGTCCAACAATCCAAAGTTGCCAGCTGCCCTGAGCTCCACCCCTTTAGGTATTATCTCTCCTATTCATACCTTCCCTCTTCATGTCATCTCCTTCACTTCAGACTCCACCCCGAAAGCAGGAGTATCAAAGGATGCAATAGTTACAGGACCTGCTCCAGGAACTTTCCACCATGGCCTTGGCCACAGTGAGTGCACTCCTGCTCATGCATGTGTCTTTGTGCCTGTGCTGTTAAATAGCAGATCACTGGCGTTCTTGTTGTGTTAAGCCATTGCAGACAAACCCATCTCTCTCTCGCTGTTGCTTTGTGCTGTAGTTCATGCATTTATACCTCTAGCAGTTGCATTTGGAGAACCTTTGGCACATTCCTGTAGCTAGCCCAGAAGTCCCAACAGCTGGAAACCAAGCTATAGGCTTTAACGGCTGCAGCTCCTCTATCATTTCTGTCTTCAATGTGTATTTGTTCTTTTTTTCCTCTCTCCTTTCTTTGTTTTTCTCTCTAGGTCTTCTGGCTGGCTTGCACTCCAGCCCCCACCATGCTGCGCCACTCCCACATTCTGCCCTGTCCACTCATTTACCGCAAAGTCTGCCAGGTAACTTGTCAGACAGTCTTGTTTGTCTTCTGCATCGTGAGTCACCCTGTATCTCAGCAGGATGACTTTGAGGGGTGAAAGCAAAATTCCTGTCCTTGCTGTCTGACCGGTGTTGGTCGTTGCTGAAACCTCCGGCCTCCCCAAGGTTCAAAGCTAGGCGTAGCCCTCTGTGTCCTTTGCTGTTTTGTTAGCCAGCGCTAACGTGTGCTTCTGAAATGAGGAGCACTCGGTGCTTATAGAGAGCGTGGGTTCCTGGAGGCACTTAATGTTGCTGCTTGCGTCGTGGTAAAGGCTTATTCTGTTAGGATGAAAGCTGTGCCTCTTTATGCATAGTCTGCCAGGACTGCCCCAAATTGAATATGCTGCCTGCGTGGAGTTTTGTCACTGGTGACCTATATAATGTGTGTCAGACCAGAATGTCTTTCGTCTGTGCACTGAGCTAATTGCCCACATCTCCTTCGCAGTGAGGGATGCAGGCTGTTTTCCTTGGTGCTGACGATGTGATGATTTGGCAGTTAAGCCTGCTCCTCCCCGATTGATGCCTGCAGAACTAATGCATAAAACAAGAGATGTCCAAAGAACATCTCTGCTGATAATTGGAGCTCTGCCTGTTGTGGTTGCAAATGCTTGTAAGAGCTGCCGAGGAAGGAAAGGAGAGAGGAATCTATTCAGCATTCAGGAAATGGAAATGAGAGAACACCAGATTGGGCATGTCTGCTTTGATTGTGCCATGTGTGCCAGCGGTAATTGCTGCAGCTATTTCTGCTTTACTGATCAAGAATCCCTTGGCTCTTCAGTGTGGTTCACCATGACTGTCTTAGATTCTTATTGGGCAGTGTGAGTCTGATCTGGGAGTGACTGCTGGCTTCATAATGTGGCACTGAAGCTGTTAGTAGATGTGTGGGCACACTGCTGGAGTTAAGGGGCCTCCTGGAGCAGTCTATGTGAAATGCCCTTGACTGCTGAGGACAGTGCTGGAGAAAGAGGAGACTGCTGAAAATTGGAAGAATTCCTCTCCTTTGCTTCTTTTACTGGAGTTTGTGTGGGGTGAGTTGTTAGGTCCCTCCAGTGTGGCAGAACACAAGAGGCCCCTTGCAGCAGTTGCTGTGTGACAGACCTTTCCTTCCTGTTCCTAAACTTCCACTTGCTGGAGAGTCAGGAGATTGATTTCGGTTTGAACATGAGCTGTGAGATGTCAATGAGAGGAGTTCTCTTCCTCATTATTTGAAGGGATTTAGAGCCCTCACTCGATGTTTTCACGCAAACATTGAGCACAGTGCAGTCTTCTCTGACAATATAATCAATTATGGTGCTCTGTTGAAGAACAAAATAGCATTTTCACTGGCTGCCCATGGTCTTAAAATATCTCCCATTTCTTTGGTGGAATAAACTGTAGCTGGCTGTATAAAGAGATAGCCACAGCAGCAGTGCTGTGCCTGAAAGCTGCGAGCTGGTGCTTGGGAGGTTACTACAAATGCAAGGAACTGTTGATGCCTTATGTGAAAGTGCTCGTAGCAGCCGGCATTCATCAAAGAGCATTTGAGCAAGGAGCATCCAATGTGTGCTTGCGTGTCGTTGCTGCTGTATTTGTGACGGGTGTTTCTGCGTGCTGGTGCCATGGCCATGGTTGTTCCAACTGCTTGCTTTAGAAGTACTGTGTGCTGGGACTGCAATCTTGCATGGAATGAACCATCCTTGTCCTGGAGAAGGAGCTGTTGCTGCCCTGCTTGGTGCCTCTGCTGCTTGACTGCACGTCTCAGTATATCCATTTGTTCATTGTGATCTGGTGGTAGTTTTAAGTGTTCCTGGAGAACTTCTGATCTGTTCAACTACCTTTCTCTGTTCACTGCATTTATTCCTTTTCCTTCACATCTGCTCGTTTCTCTTACTCCAGTGGTTAGATTCCTATGACTCCTGTTGCTATCAATGCACACGTAAGGACTTCATTACGACAGCAAAGGTCTGCTGAGTTGTATTCAAATCAACTGTAGATGCTAGGCAGCAAGCACCGTGTATTTCTAGTTTCCTAGGTGGGGAGACACCACAGCCTGGCTTTTAGAGGACAGATTGCCAGCCTAGCTAGTCAACCAGCCATCTGTGGTGCTTTTGTTGAGAGGCCACGGGAGACCCTCTGTGCTTCCTGTGGCTGCAGCTCCGCTGTTGCACACACAGCTCCGTGGGGCTGATGCTAAAACCCCTTCCCATTTGCTTTTGTTTTCTTTCAGATGCTTCTCAGCTTCACGGCAAAGGGTCCAACACACAGCAGCGGAAGTTGTGACGTCTGCCAGGAGGGGAGCTAGAGCACACATGGGATAAACCGAGGAGCAGTTAATTCATGGATACCGACGGTGTCTTCTACTCATGACAACTGGAGAGACTGAACTTCAACGAGGGGTTTGTCGGTGAGTTTGCTCAGAGGTTCTCAGAGTAAAGCCCCACACCAAGGGCCGCCTTGAGCCACGTCGCAATGAGAGAAGTGTTTGTAGCACTCTTCTATTGCTGCTGCCCTTCACGCATTCCCTGGCACTGGCATGAGCTGGAACTTGCAGGGAGAGTGGCCTGGCTTTCCTGCAGGAAGTCCAGGGCTGGTGGATTCCCACTCACCTGCGTCTATATCTGCCAAGTACCTCCAAGCCCAGTTACCTCCTTGGTCTCCCTGTGGAGGGTATGAAAGGTGCTTCTTTCTTTTGCTTTGGATTTACTTGGACAATTCTAGCACTGCCAGTGCTTTCTGAAGACATTTCACTGATTCTTTTCAATTGTACTATTAAGCTGTGCTACACTTAATAGGACCTAACATTTCCTGTGCGGTGAATCTAACGAACCACCTGATGTTCCCCTCTGGAGGAGAAAGAAGACTCTTTAGAGAGACACTTCTGGATGCACTCATGGACGTTGAGAATTCGACATCTTTTGGTTTTTGGAATTTTCTTTTTTTTTTTCTTCTCCAAAGGGATGCTTTTTTTTTTTTCCTGCTCAGTTTTATCCTCATTACCGTTGAATGCATTGGATTGAATGGGACACTTCTCAGCATGTCATATATAGGAAGACATAATTCCAGTGCCTTTTATGGTGGAGCAAGAATGGACTAGTGACACACATTTCAGCCCTATTTTATGTGCTCCTCAACCCTTTTTTAATCATTCTGTATTTAAGATGTATTCTGTTTATTTAATAGAGCTTTTTATGGTTGCACATCAAAAAAGCTGCACTGTCTGGACTTTAATGGTGTCTTGGTGACTGCGAACACAGTACCAAATCCAGCAAGAGCACCAGTTCTTATCAGAGTTTGTGCGAGCGGGTTCCAGACCCTCCCCTAAAGCCATTCTTTCCTAGGGTTGTCAGCAACGATCTCTTTAGTGGGCAGAGGGAATGATCTAGGTTAACCAAGGTCACTTATAATCAAATGAATTCCAGAGAAGAGTATTGCTCTCCTTGATGATTTCTGCACTAGAATCATGCGCTTGTCCCAGCTGCAGGAATGGGGACCATCTGGAGTTGGGGTGTATCAGTTTTATTAAGATGGTATTTTAACTCTTAGCCCTAAATACTTCTCCCCCGAGCACACCCTTTCCAACTGTGCATAGCGAAAGGCAGGCTGTGGTTCCAACTGAGCTTTCTGGGTTTTATTTTTCTGCTCTCCCCAGTCTCTTTTCTCAGGCTCCTGTAGCCCACATTCTGAATCGTGCCGTGGTGGCGCTGATCTGCATAGATTTCAGCTGTAGTTCAAGGGAAAGTCTGCAGCCTTCCTCCTAGAGCGTTCAGGTAGGATGCTGGCGCTGAGTATACCAGCAAATATCTGCTTTTGTTTCCCCTATTTTTTTGTAAGCTCCGAGACAGACTGTTCTCTATTTGGGCTGGTATGTAATTTTCCAAGATCATTGTGTTGTTTATATTAATAATAATAATAATAATAATAATCAAATGCAGCTCAGAATTAAAAATCTGTTTACAGAAAATATCTAGGTTGTAGCAAAAGAGCCAAAGACAAGAACTTGTGTGACTGAAATGAAGCACAGCAGTTTATCGTTGGTCTCTGATCAGTGGATGTCGCATGGTTCCCGTTGGAGGCCTCATCCTGAGAGGTGCTTTGCACCTTCAACTTCCCATGGTTGCTGAAAGCACGCAAACACCTGGTGGGACAGGGACTCGCAGCGAGTGACCCAAGGTGCTGGTTCTACTCCCTCTCTTTGCTTTCACTTGAATGCTTCTGCTGGGAGGCACCTGTGTGCGTGGCCAGAGCAGGACGCCCTCGTTCTAGGAATATAGCGAAGCCTCTTGCCTCAGGGAAATGTTTATTTGGTGGAAATTCTGTGAGATATTTCTTCTTTTTTTAATTTACATGCTATAATGAATGAGTGAATGGTACGGAGCAGAGCTGCAGCAAGGCAGAACCACGCGGAGGCCTGACAGCTGATGGGGAGCCAGGGCTCTGGCCTCTGCCTCGATGGGGCAACGTGCAGCACTTCGGTGGCAGCGTGGGGCAGTGAGGCTCCCATGGCACTTACTTTATAGGGCAGTTCCTTTTGGATGTAAGAGCTGCGGTTTACTATTATATTTTTTTTGTGTGATGGGACTGTCTTGCTGAAGATGATGGGGGTGGTAATGAAAACTGTTAATCTTGTACAGAATAACTGAATAAATTGTTTCAATGTTTCCAAAATGCTTTTTTTGCTTCCCCATCTCCTTCCCTCTAGTTTTCACCATTTTGCTTTCAAGAATTTGTTTTAGCTTGGTGATCGTCTCCTGACCTCTATTTCTCAAGTGACTAATTAATTGCCATCTAACTAACTAACTAACTGTCTTACTTTGTAAGTGTACTGTGGCTCTGAAGCCATTGTGATGGTAGAATTAATTCTTGTTCAGTGCTTTTGAATCACAGAAGGGGTTGGATTGGAAGGACTGGATATTTGCTGGAGCAAAGGCACGATCCGGTGTGATTCATTCATTTACAAAGGTAGAATAATTGCACTGATCTCCAAAGCCAAGATGGATGGTCAGTGAATGCTTGCTGAGTGCTCTAGAAGTCTCTGGTACCATCCCAGCATAAATCCCTCTCTTCCCGTAGCTGCAGTCTCATTTGATGGTGCAGTTCCCTCCCATCTAATGCTGCTAATTAGTCCCAGCTAATGCTGGGTCTGGTCAAAGGAACAGTCCTATTTATCAATTTCTTTTTAACACTGACTCTCAGCTGACATCTTCCCATAAAGCCAAGGATCAAGAGAGCGCCGTAAGCAATAAAGGAAGACAAACAGCTGATTGGAACCACTGCATTTTTTTTTTTTTTATTTCATACTATAAATAGAATTCCCCTCTATTTCCCGTTCCCATACACAAGTAAGTGAGACGTGTAGCTGCATGTAACTCTATTCGATAAGATACCAGCACAAATGGCTTTCAACCACGAGGTAAGCTAACTGTGTTTCGAAGGCACTCTGCGTTTGGTTACAGTTGCATGCTTTATACCAGCATCTTGTGTTCGGCACTGCTGCCGGCTCTTCACGTACTTCTTGGTGAACTCTGTGGTATAGGAATGCTCCTCCTGGATCTAGGGCTGACACCATCAAATTACTGTGCTTCATTTCGCTCTTGCCCAGCAGCATCAGCACGCCGGCGAGCAAAAAGGTCGGATGTTCACGTGATGGTACCAAGGTGAGCTGTACATCACGCCTTTTGCTTACAGAGCCGGTTTTCTCCAAGGATAATCCCATCGTTTGGTTGCCCACAGTCAAACTGTGAGGCTTACCAACATGGAGCTGACGTACCCAGCTCTCGCTGGTCAGCCCAGAATCATTTTGACCCTCAGTCTCCTAACATCTGCTTTATTGATTTGTTTTCTGCCTTTGTGGCTATATGTTGAAGAAACTGTGGGTTTGGCTGAGTCTTTTGGACTTCAGGTACTTTGCTTGTTTTCGGCTTGTCATCTTGTTTGTTGAGTGGTTGGGTAGGGCTGAAGAGGGAGCGAAGGTTTAGTTGTAGGCTTGACAAAGGTGTTTTCCCACTACTGGCGGTGCTTTTCCGCAGCGTATGACAGCAAGCAGTGCGGCTTCATAGCGCGGCTGGACAGAGGCTCTAGCATTTTGGAAGGCACAAAGGAGGGCGAGGATTTGCAGTGATCTGGTAGTCTTAACAAGTGGTGCAGCTCTGACTTGCTGCCTTTAAGAGAAGGTTCTAAAGTGGAGCGAGCACTGGGTAGTTGCTTCCAGACACCAAGACCGCCAGCTCCTGGATTGACATCTGCTTGTTGAGGTAACTGTTGTACTGGGCCGTGCTTAGCCTGCCGCTCTTCAGCGCATCTTCGATTGAGAACTCTCTGCCTGATTTCCTGTCGAGGATCACGGATGATTCCCCATTGGGCCCTTTGATTGAGATCTCTTCCCAGTCGCATTCCTGACTCTTCAGCTTGACGAACAGGCTCCATTCGATGAGGCCGAGCACGTGAGCTTCCTCTGGAGACATCTCCTTGCCTGTGTCCGGATCGATGACCACAATGGAGCGCCTCAGGTGGTTCTCTCTTTGCTCCCTCTTGATTGCCACCGTCTTGAGGCGGTTCTGGAGCTGCTCGATTTCTGCATCTTTTTCTTTAGATAACTGCTTCAGATCATCTAACTCTCTTTCCAGAGCTTGGAATCTGGAGTCTAAGTTTATTCCACTGTCCATGTGGGTCATGTTTCTCAAATCCCGAGCTTCTGTTGCTGTGAGTTCAATCTCTGACTGCAGCCTCCTTGTTTCCATCAGCAGGTTCTGTTTCTCAAGGTGTAATTTGTGGTTTTCCTCCCTCAGTAAGTCTAGTTCCTTCGATGACTTAGAGTTGTTGAATTCCACCTCGGACAGCCTGGTTTCAAGCCTATTGATGTCTGCATCTAGCTCCCTCTTGCGCCTGCTCTCCTCTTCCAGGTTGCTCTTCAGCTTCTGAATCTCATACTCCGTGTCTCCTTTGTCCACTTGGACGCTCTCTGAAAAGACAACTTTCTCTTTGACCTCCATTTTCTCCAACGAAAGAAGCTTCTTTCTCAAGGCTTCCAGTTCAGTTTGCAGGACTTGTCTCCGGTGTTTTTCTTCTTCTAGTTCCAGCTTGAGGAGGGAGTGCTCCTTCTCTTGCTGGGGATCTTGCTGAAGGATCACTTTCTGTTTCACTGTTACTCGTTCTGTTGTTTCCCTCTCTTGTTCTTCTAACTCATTCAACCTAATCCTCAGCCTCTGCACTTCCAGTTCCGCTTCTCTGCGGGCCTGTCTCTCCTTCTCCAGTTCTTCCAGTTGTCGTTCCAGCTCAGACCGCCTCCTCTGCAGCCTGCGCAGTTCTTCACGGAGGGAATCTATCTGCTTCAGCTCGCTCTCAATGCTCTGCGAGAAGGAGTTCACTTCAGCTTTCAAGGCAGGATCTTGCTCGTACTTCACCACTTCCTGCTGGACCACTTTCTCCTTCACCTGGGAAAGTTCCTCCTCTTTCTGTCTTACTTTCTCTTCTTGGAGGAGCCGCTCCCTCTCTAGATCAACGTGCTTCATTTGTTCCTCCGCCAGCTGCACTCTCAGAGATTCCACCTCCTCTCTCGTCTTCGGGTCCTCCCGGAACTGCAGAATTTCTTGAACAACTTCCTTTGTGTGCACTTGAGGTTTGGTATCCTTCAAAGCTTGTATCTCTTGTTTCAGCTGGTAGATCTCGAGGTCAGCTCTTTCAATCGCTGCCGTCCTCTCTATGATTTCCTCGCGGAGCCGCTGTAGCTCCTTTTCAGTTTCTGGATCGTTCTTGTACTTAATGACCTCCTTAATGACTTCTTTGACTTCTACCAGCGGCTCTCTGTTCCGCAGAGCGGCCAGTTCATTTTGACAGCTCTTCAGCTGTTCGTCACCACCCCGGTATCTCCTCTCCTGCTCTACCAGCTCCAACCGAAGGTTGGCAACTTCATTTTCAGCCTTAGGATCCGGCCGCACGATCTCCCTCACCTTCTCCTGGACAACCACCTTGGCGTTCTCTTCCTCCAGCAGCTGGATCTTCCTGAGCAGCTCGGCCTTCTCCCTCTCATTGGAACGCCCCTTGGATTTCTCATCCTCGTACTGGCGCCGAAGCTCATTCACCTCCCTCTCAATGGCCACGTCTTTCTCCACCTTCAGCACCTCCTTGACAGTAATCTTGCCCTCAGCAATGGCCCGTTCCTTCTCGAGACGTTTGAGCTTCTCCTGGAGGAAGCTGAGCTCTTCCTCATGCTTCTGCCTCAGGGCACTCTCCCTCTCCTTGTTCTCTTGCAACATCCGGAATTCCATCTCCAGTTGGGGATCGTTCTGCAGCTTCAGCACCTCCTTCTCTGTTACCTTCTCCTGCTCTTTGTTCTTCTCGCTGGACAGCACAGCGATTTGTTGGCGTAAAAGATTGACCTCGTTTTCCCTGGTTCCTTCCTGCCTCCTGAGCTCTTCCAATTCTTCTTTGAGCCTCAAGATTTCTTCAGCTTGAGCCTTATCTTGCTCAATGCGCAGCACCTCTTTCACTATATACTCCTGCCCTCCTTCCTTCTTCTCATGCTCTAAAACGCGCAGCCTGACTTTAAGGGCCTCCAGCTCATCCTGCAGCACCTGGTTCTTGCGCTGCTCTTCAGCCAGGCTTTGCTGCAGTTTGTGGAAGCTCTCCTCCAGCTGCGGGTCCGGAACTTTCTTCACCAGTTCCTTCTTTACCACGGTTTCTTGGGGCTTCTGGTTTTGCAGGTGGACAATGTTGTTCTGGATGGCTTGGATCTCGGCTTCTAGCTGTTGCCGACGCTGAGTCTCATCCTCAAGTTCTTTCTTCAGCTTCCAGACTTCTTCTACAGGCCTTACAGATGTTTTGGTCTGGATGAAGTCTTGTGTCACCTGAGCCTCTGGCTGCTGTTGTCGAAAAAGAATGTGTAGTTAAGCACCAAGTAAGCTCATTCACTCCTGTGACAGTACTGCAGGAGGATGCTGATCTGGGTTAATGGAGGCTGCCTATTGCAAATGCTAAACAGGGCAGATTTGCAGATGGGTGTTTCTTGAACTGCTCTGTGGATTCCTGGCCTGGAAATCGCTCTCAGTGTTACCTGTTACTGTCCCAACAAAGCTTTAAGCTCTGACAGATGCATGTTCTGGTATGGACTAGGCATAAAGGAAATGTTAAAAATGGCACAGAGCTTCCAAGGATGAGCAAGAACTGGAAAACATGGAGAGCCTGGGCCTCATCACAGGCAAACCACTTCATTGAGGTGTCTGCTGATTGATGGCTTTAGGGGCATGAAATGCCAGCTAGATTCATTTCCAGTTCAGCTTGTAATAGCAAGGGCACACGTGTGTGTGATTCTCATATTCTCTCAGAATCACGGTGCCACAGCCTGTTGCAGCTGTGTCAAGCTGCCTGCCTGCAGCATGCAGAGATCTAAGCCAAGAGCTTGAACTTGCACCGAGCTGACCCTCAGGAGCCACACAGCACAGCCAAGCCCTGAGCCTCTGTGTGTGGGAGATGACTTACCTGCCTCAGGAGGCTCTGAGCAAATTCCAGGTTCTGCAGCCTCTGCCTGTTCACAGCATTCACTTCGGTGAACTTGGCTGCCAGAATGGCTTCCTAGGGATAAAAGAGTGTTCAGCAAAGGTGGTGGGACCATGGATCGTCCCTGGTCTTGGCCAGTGTCAAGACTTGCTGAACAGAAGCAATGCCCTTGAGAAGTAACTCTGGGTGCTTTTCTTAAACCTTCCTATGAGAGCAAGCAGATTGGCTTCAAGGCAGGGAGAGCAGGTTTGGGACATGGGTAATATCACCTCTTTAAACCGGATCCTTCCTACTCAGAACTTGCAAAAAGAGATGCAACTCAGGCAGATCTGTGTGGGCGCTTTGCCTGCCTTGATATGCAGGATGAGTTTGAGGATGGAAGCAAACAGATGCTGTGCAAACAAGTGGCTGGTGGCCTGCTTTCTCCACAAGCACTTCTATCAAGGATGCTGCCTGTAGCAGTGAAATGTCTCCGTTTGAAAGTCTTGAGAGAAGAAATGTTTCCAGGATTCTGGTTTGTATTTTCTTTCCTTTTCCCCCTTCGAGGAAGAAGTGATAACTCCAGTGCTTTCCCTCCCTCTTTCTGGCCATCTGAGCCCCAAGAATGGGTGGCCTCAAAAGGATGCCCATCCATCCTTATTCTTTTGCCCTCCCTTGCAGCCCACTCTGGGCTGACCATGAAATGCTTGTTTGCATAACCCCCGTTGGTCCCACAGGCTGTGAGCTACTTTAGCTCATTGTAGGGTACTACTTGCTTACCTCCTCTTTCACTTTTGCAGCTGGAGACTGCAGCCTGGGCTTCTTGCTCATGTACCCATTGCGTCCGTTCTCGAGGTCGAGGATGGACCGCAGCTTCTCAGCTTCCAGCTCGTAGTCCTGTGGGAAGAAGTTCCCAGGAGGAAGGGGTGTGAGATTCCTGCATCACCCTCCAAAACTCCATCTCTCTTGACTTCTTCCCTTTGGCCACATTTTGGGCAAGTTGCTGAGGTTGGTGGGACCTGTGGGTCACCCTGAAGGCTCTTGGGCAGGTTCTGCCTGTCCTACAGCCCAGTGACCACAGCAGTATGTCCAGACTCGCCAGTCACCTCACAAATACTGGCCATGGAGTAGAAACCTCCTTTCCCAAGCAGGAAATCCTGGCTAATGGCCATGTGATGTCCATGTTGGAGCAGACATCACCTAGGTCCAGCTCCTCAGATGTTTGAGCAAGCGCACTAGGCTTTCCAATCCTTCAACAGACAGCTCTCAATCGAATGTGAAGAGTTCTCCTGCTGGCAGAATTGCAGCCCTTACCTTTACTGCCTGCTGGTACTGCTGAGCTGTGGCAGAGACCTCTTGCACCTCCTGTTCTTTACTTGCGATGTCACCAAGGAGCGCCTGGGACAAACAAAGATGCCTTCAGAGGGAATGCAGAAGCCCAAAGACTTCATTCACCCTCCGGGAGGGTTGCCACTGAAGTTACAACACTGAGAATTGCAACCTCTTAGCACTGCCCTGCTATTTACAAACGTCACAGGTAAGAGTGTGGGACCTCATACTGTAAAAGTAAAGCTGCTAACACTGTGTTTTGCCATGTTATGTGCAGGAGCTGTTTGACTCCATTAATGATCTCTTCGTGGTCCTCTTCCCCTCCCTCAAGCAGCCCAGGGCTCTCAGAAAGAATTACCGCTTGGTTCTTCAGCTTCACTTCCACTTGCTGGATGTTGTCCGTCTCCTGCGGCTCGTAGTTGGGTATGTTGCAAAGGAACTGGTTGATTTTGTCATAGTTGGTGCGGTAGTTGGAATAGGCGCTCTTTGCTTTCTGCAGGGTCTGCGTTCTGTAGGGGAAATGGACTCAATGTCAGCACAGTCTCAGTTATTGTCTTCTGCAAACACCTCTTTGTTGGTCCCTGTTTTCCCTTCCCTGCTCCCCAAAGACACGGATTTGAGCTGGAGTTGTTCTCCATCCCCCTCCCTGCAGGTGCTCTCCTGCAGGAATCACTGCCACCTGGTTGGTGTGAAAGCAAGAGGAAACTGCAGGAGAAATGAGTCACAGGGAAATGGCAGGGAGAATGTGGAGGATGCTGAATGCTGGGTGGAGCCTGTAGTGGGATAAGAAGGCACAAGATGTGCTGTGATCCAGGCAGAGGCAGATGTGGGTGGATGGCAGCTCATATGCTCTTATCTCACCTACTGCTGGTGCAGCCACTCTTGCCAAAGTCCCCATCTCTGCAGCAAGAACGCTTAATCCCAGAGGCTGCCCAGACCTACCCAGCCAGCGCATGCCAGGAACATCTATCACCTCCTCCTTGGCACTGCCTGGAAGCTGTTCTGCAACTGCCCATTCCTAGACAGCATTACGCCTCTTCTGCTTTCAGAGTGGTTCCTGCCCTACTGTAAACATCCCAGGTTGGTCTAGTTCCAGATAAATGCTGTCCTAGGGCCTCACCTGTGGTCAATTTGCTTGCTGAGGTTGTTGAAGCGCTGGTTGAGCTTGTAGAGCTCAGCTTCCTGCCGCTCAATGTCAGGGCAGTGCTCTTGGAACTTGCTGGCCAGGGTGTTGGAGCAGGTCTTTGTCCTCAGCAAGTTCTGTTCCGCCTCATTAAGCAAGAACTTTTTGGATTGGAGCTCAGAGCCCATGGCCTGTGGAAAAAGGAGGGAGAGATTCTTCAGGGCTGCACATGTGCCAGGTTTTTGTCACCACCAATTTGTGTTCGGGGCTTGGGCAGCAACTGCCACAGCTCCTGGGAAGCAGTTCTGTGTGTGCGACACGTCAATAGGGTAGAAAACTGGCTGCAGCAAACACTCACCAGCAGCTCTTCTTTCTTACGGTCTATCACCCGCAAGTCCTCTGGCACGGTGTCATCTGTGACCAGTTTGTTCTCGTATGAAGACAGCAGGTCTCGGCCTTGCTGGAGGCTCTTCTCAAGGTGTGTGGCCACCTCAACTCTGTACGAATGCAAGGGGAAGGATGTTGAATCATAGAACCATTAAGGTTAGCAAAGGTCTCTAAGGTCATCAAGCCCAACCATCAACCCATCACCACCAATCCTGTCCGCTTCTGCTGGGCTTGAGCCATGACTTACTTCTCCTGGGCAGCACTGAGCAGCTGAACCACACGGTCGTACTTCTTGTTGGTGTTCTCCACCTTGTTCTTTACCAATGTAGCACTGCCAGTGTTGGGCACTGACTCAATGAAGGCCTCGCAGTCCTGGATCTTCCTCATTTTCTCTGGTTCAATGCGACGGACTTCATTGGTTATGTTCTGTAGTAGGAAAAAACCTTTGCAGCAACTGAACCTTGTGGCTATGGGGAAGAACAGCTGACCTGTAGCTGTCTGGTGTGAGAGGGGAGGGCAGGGCTGAGGTGTGTGCTTGGTGGCAGATGCCTTTCAGCCCTAAAGGGAACAAGAAGATATTTTCTCCATCCAGGCTCGTATCCAGCTCTGTTGGAGCAGGCTAGATAGCCCTGAGCAAGGAAGCTCTGGCTCTGTTGGAAACATGCTGAGCTCATCTGGACCACTGGGCTCTGCAGCCTGAAGGCTGACTTCTCTCCTGGACATCAAAGTGCTGCAGACAGCTGGAGCAATTTGCTCTCACTTGTGGTGGCACTTGGATTTTGACACAGTCCTCGTCAGGTAACGTAGCCAGGAGGTGGATTTCCTCCTGGAACAAGGGAGGTTTGTGGCACGGAGCCTGAATTAATTAGGGGTCAGAAGGAGAGGAAGGGAGCAAAGTGTTGCAGCACTGGAGCCTAGTGGAGCAGATGCTGAGTTGTGCACAAGGAGAGGTTGTGCCTTGGACTGCAAGTGTGGGTATCTTTGTTTGGTCACTACACGGTGGTGGCATTGCCCCATGCCCTCATGCTCCTGGGCTCCGGGAGCACCAACTGCACCCAGAACATCAAGAACCACTCTGAAGACCCCTAGGGAGGACCCCAGCTTTGGGAGCAGGATCCCTGTGTGGCACAATGTGCCTGCTCCTATGGCCCTGTACCTTCAGGTCCTTGGAGCGCTCAGTGCTGTCCTGCACAGCCCGACTCTGCTCCAGCGGCGGACGGAGGTTTGCTGTTATTGCTTTCTCCAGCTTGTCCAGGTCACTGTGTACTTTCTCCAGCCCTGCCAGAAGCTGGCGGCCCTGAATTGATGCAGCATCTGGGGAAGGAGAATGGAGCAGGTTAGAGTCAGCTCGGTCCCACCACTGAGCATGAAACCCACATCTTCCTCTGCTCTCTGCCTGCTGTAACCACAACTCGCTTGCTCCAACACTGCACTCCAGGACTCTTAGGAGACAAGAAGCTGTCAGTGATGTCCTCGCACTCCAACAAAGCAGCAGCCCAACTCTTTGGCCACCAGCAAGAGTCAAAGGCACATTGTCTCAGGTACTGGTGTGTGCCCAGGGCAATAGTGGTGTCTCCATCCATGCAGTGTTTGAGATGTATGGGTGTAGCACAAAGGGATGTGGTTCGGTGATGGGACTTTGTAGGTCAGGCTGATGGTTGGATTTGGTGATCTCAAAAGCCTTAAGCAACCTGAACCATTCCATGATTTTGATTCCAAGTGGTGCTATGTTCCACCATTATCTCCTGGGTACGAGGACAGAAGTGGTGCAGGATTGCATGGTTGTTGGTGGAGGGGACAAAGCAGAGGCACCCCTGAGCTCAAGGCACGACTACAATGTAGGGAAAGGGCTGCCCTGGCAGAGCTGTACCTCCAATGCTGTCGGCCTTCAGCCCCTCGTAGCGCTGCTGGAGGACATTCTTGCAGTTGGAGGTCTTCTCCTTCACAGCTACGTAGCTGTCAGCAATCCTGCAGAAGGGAGAGCATGGAGACAAGGTAAGAGCTGCCCCTCCAGCACTCATCTGGGATGTAAAAGCTGGGAGAAGCCCAGCTGGGGGGTTCTCTGCACCCTCATCCACATTCATAAGTGGGCACAGCAGAGTCTTCCTCTATGGGGTGCAACAGGAGAGGTGCTTCTTCCTGTGAGTGCTTCCCTGTGAGTGGGAGCACTCCCCTCACTTAAAGACCCTCCAGAGGAGGGGAATCTGACTGGAGGGGTGTCACTGGGAGAGTCGGGTGCTGTGGTACTGCACTTACTGGTCTGCCAGTGCTATTGCCTCTGCATCTGGAGGGGGGATCATGAAGCAAACACCTGGGGCACTGATGGCACCTCCAGCACCATCCATCACTTCCCAGATGTCTCCACTGTTCTTCTGGAGGGTGTAGTGGGCTCCTCGGGTTATCTGGCCCTGGAGATGGGAACCAACAGCAGCAGGTCAGGCTGTGCCCCTTGCACTTACAGGCTTTCTCCCCATGGCCCCCAACCATCTCTCTGCTGGCAGTCACTGCAGCAGGGGCAGGAAGGAGGTGGCATCTCCTGAACCTGCTGTGAGTCCCTTGGTGGAAGCTCAGGCTGAGTCAGCCCACCCGAGTGGCCACTTGGTGTGGCTGTCACCTGACTAACCCCCAGCTCAGCATGGCACTGCAACACAGCATTGCAGAGGGTGTGCAACAAGCACCATGGCTGCAGGGCCATTGGAGGCTGTGCTTTGCCTGTCACCCTGTCCCCAGTGCTGGTGTCATCTCTGTCCCTTGCATTCACCCCGGGGCCATTACCTGCTCGCCCTCATACTCGCACAGAGCCTCCACTGGGATGGGTTGTGGTGGTGGCAGCCGGCGGTACCGCAGGGGCAGGATGTGCTGGCTGCGTTCCTGCAGCGACTGCACCACGGCATCGTACTTCTCCAGGGCCTTCTCTTGGTCCTAGCAAGGGGAATGAGCAAAGAAAAGTGGGAAGGAGGGAAAGGGGGATGTGCTCCTGTGCCCCTAAAGCTGGGAAGAGCTTATACTGATTGACAGAGCCTTCAGCTTCCTTCACTTGTGCCACAGAGGGTGGCTTTTTGGGTCCTGCTCTGCAGCCACTGAGTGCTCCCATGCCTTCCTGCCTGCTCCTACAGCCAGGCTGAGGAAGGGGTCTCTGTGCATGGAGCACGGTGCTGGGATAGCCCTACTCTCAGCAATTAGCTCTAACGAGCACTTTACAAAGCTCTGTGTGGGTTGTTCTATTTGTGTCCGTGCAGGTGGGTGTCCTACAATGGTCACTGTGGTGGGAGGAGAAGGGCACCCGTTGGGCAGAGCTGTTGCTACACCAAGCAGTGCTGCATCATGCTCGGGACACAGCCAGGCCCCAGCACAGCTCGTTCCACCGCCTCCTCCAGCAGCAGGTCTAATTATGCTCCTACCTTTTATGAGCACCAGCTCAATGGGAGAACAAATAAAAACCAGCCCGGTGAGCAATTACGTTGCTGTGGGAGAGGCAATCCCTAGCTCAAGGCAGAGGAAGAGCCAGGTGAAGGGAGGCAGCAGCATGGCCAGCGAGCAGGGCTGGGTGCCCACCCCCACGGGGACTGCACTGTGGTGCCATGGAGGTGCTCCGGATCCCCTGGTCCTCCATCTGCCAGTACTCACATCCAGCTCCCTGAGGAGCGACTCCAGCTGGTATCTGTCCTTGAACTCTGGGCTGTACTTTTGGTCCAGGTCCATATCGACTCTCTTCAAGAGCTGCTGGGCATCTTTTGCATCTTTCTGAAACTGCAGAAAAGCAGAATCTCTCACGAGGGGATCCTTGCAGCAGGAACAGCCCCCGCAAGGTGCCGTGGGTGAGACACAGACAAGGATGAGAAATGGTTATTTGCAAGAGCAGAGCCAGGGAAAGCCAGCTGGGGGAGAAAGAAGGAAGGCAGCTTTTCTCCTGCAGGGTTGTTCAATCCACGTTTCCCAGCCCTCCCCAGCTTTAATTGGGGTTTCACGTGGGCAGCATCATGCCACGTGCTCCTCCCTGCTGCCAACGAGGAGGAGAAGGCAGAACTTGGCCCTTCCCCACGCAAGCCGCCCCATGGGCAGCTATTTGGGCAGGTACCAGGGGAGGCACGGAGGGGCTGGGCACCCTGCTTCCCCTTTGGCAGGAGCCTCATCACGTCCTCAACACGCCCAGGCTGTGGGAGAGGAATCCAGCCCGACCTGCTCCCTGCACAGCCTCCCAGGCTGCCAGATGCAATTTATCAGGCAGACATCTGTCTGCAGCGCTCAGCTGGGCTGTGCAGCTCCATGCAGTCTCCCTGCAGCCAGCACAGCACTGCAGGTGCGGTTTTTCCCACTCACAGCTGCGCTGCTTTGGTGGGAAGCTTCCATTGCCTGATGTGAGGCTTCCCTGGGGGCTTTTCTGGGGGTTGAGGTGGTGAATAAGTTGCAAAGAGGTGGCAGGAGCCTCTGCAAGTCCCAGCAGAGCAGGGTCCTCTGCTGTGTGTGAGGGTGCTGACAGCAAGCAGTGGTGCTGATGCACGGAGCAGGTGATTTCTATGGGCACAAAAGTGATCCGAGGGATGGAACTTCTCTCCTCTGGGACAGGCTATGAGCTGGGGCTGTGCAGCGTGAACAGAAGGCTGCAGGGAGAGCTGAGAGCAGCCCTTTGGTATCTAAAGGGGGGCTCTAGAATAGAGGGGGACAGAGTTCTTTAGCAGGGGCTGCTGTGACAGGATGAGGGGAAATGGTTTCAAGCTAAAAGGGGAGCTCAGATTAGAAGTCTGTTACAATATGGGCAGTAAGGCACTGCACAGGCTGCCCAGAGAGACAGCGGTGCCCCATCCCTGCAGACCCCCAAGCTCAGGCTGGGAGGGCTCTGAGCACTGATGGAGCTGTGGGTGTCCCTGTTCATTGCAGGGGTGGGACCAGGTGGTCTTTAAGGGTCCCAGCTTCGGTTCCTAAGGCCCAGCCCCAGCCGTCTGGTACCTTGTGGAAGTCCTCCATGAACTTGAGGTGACTCTCCTCGCAGATCAGGAAGTTGAGATACTCCTTCCAGTCGGCGTGGACCGCCTCGATGTGTGCCTGTAATGCAATGCTGTGTCAACACCTGGGGGGGACGGCAGCCTGAGCTGGCCCAGACCTGCAGCACCCATCCCGAGCAGTGCCCAAAGCGGGGCTGGGAGATGGGGAAGGGCTGTGGGTTCTGCCCTGAGCAGAGGAGGTTGAAGGGCAGCCTCATGGCGGCTGCAGCTCCCCATGGTGGGGGCTGAGCATAGCATCAGTGCTCACCTCTATGGCGTTCTTCCCAGGATGGTTCTGGGCCAGCAGCTGGTCTCCATCTGCGTGCAGCTTGTTGATGGCTTCCTCCTTCTCCTCCAGCTTCCGGTGGATGAAGTTCTAGATGGAGGGAAGCAAGCTGCTGACCCCCATGGAAACAGAAGGGGACACCCAAAGCGCTGTGTTCCCTCACTGGGGTTTTTGTTTTCCTTTCCTTGCAGATGTTGCTGAAGATGGGACTCTTGCCAAGCTAATGCTGAGATAAGGGTGAGGAGAGCCAGCAACCTGCCAGCTTTCCTCTTGGCTTTATTTCTGACACAAGGTAAGGTTGTTCAGCCTGGAGAAGGTCCTGAGAGTCCTTAGAGAAGCCTTCCAGTGCCCAAGGGAGATACAGAAAAGCTGGGGAGGGACTTTTAACCAGCAAGTGTGGGCAGTAACACAGCAAGGGGGAACAGTTTTAGACTAAAAGAGGAGATTTAATTAGTTGGGAGGAAATTCTTCACTCATAGGGTGGCACTGCTGCCCAGAGAGCCGTGGGTGCCCCATCCCTGGAGGTGTCCCTGCTCTATGAGAGGTGTCCCTGCCTGCAGCAGGTCAGAACCATCACACTGTAAGTTCCCTTCCAACCCCAAACCATTCTGTGGTTGTGTGATTAATGTTTCCATTCTATCACCTGTAGACCTCCAAGTGCTTAATGATGGGAAACTGAGGCAGAAGGGACTGGTGTGAGCGTGCACCCACCTCGTACTGGCGGCGCCGGCTGGGGTAGTCCAGGTTGTGGTCGCTCCAGTCATAGTGTGTGCGGTCCTTTGCCTGCTGATCCAGCCAGTAGAGCTTGTTGGTGCAGCGCTGCATGTAGTCCTGCAGCGAGTTCAGGTCCTGCTGCCTCTGCTGTGAGCCAGCCTGGCAGGGAGAGAGGGAGAGCTCAGCCCCGTGCTCCTCTCCCTACCCCACCCCAGCCCCGCACCCCACAGGTCTCCTACCAGCAGCTTCTGGTACTTGGCTTGGAGGTCACTCGTGTATTCCTGGGAATGGGAGAAGAAAGGTGGTTGGGGACGGTGTGTTTGCAGAGAGTGGAAGTTTGAATGGGGCTGAATAGGGCTTCTGTGGGGTTGGGTTCCTCATGAAGCTGGAGGTGATGTGGGCTTGGGAGCTGCCTGCATTCCCTCTGGGCATGAAGCCCCCGTTCCAGCAGGATATGGGGCAAGAGTGCTGACCTTGTTGCCTTCCTTGGTGATGTGTGGGCCGATGGCCATGACCTCATTGTGGAAGATGTTGTGCTCTTCTACTTGGCTGTTGACCAGCGGCAGATCGGTCCCAAAGCCCTTGCCACACAACGCATCCTACAGCACATGAGATACGGGGTCAGCGGCAGGAAAATGGGATGCAGCAGCCAGGACCTGGATGGCTCCTCCTGGTCACTGGAGCTGGATGTAGAGCTGGACTGAGGCAGGCTCTGGGGCTGTTACTGAGGGACATCGAGGCTCTCACAGGTTGTGCAGCACCATGATAAGGGGGATGTGGGAATTTGAGATTGAAACTGATGTCCCCATTGAGGCTCAGTCCCCAGGCAGCAGCACTGCAATCCCCTCAGTACCTGTTTCTCCTCGATCACTGTGCACCAGTTGACCTGGGGCTCAATGTGCTGCAGGGGGAAGTTGTAGATCTGTTCATGTTTCACACGTAGGTTTGCCACTCGCTCCTTCAGCTGCCGGATGCTGTGGGAAGGGAAGGATGAGGTGAGATACAGGACATGGGTACAGAGCAGCCCGGCCATTAGCAACAACTGCAGTTGTCCCCTCCCTGCCCCCTTGTGATGCCCTCGGGGACCTCAGCCATGCCACCCGGGCAGGTGGCTGCACTGAGCAATGAGCTGGGCAGCAGAGGGCAGAGGCTGCCACGCACCAAGGCTGCTCTGCATATCATCTAGCTCAGGGCAGGGGGCAAATATTGCCCCACAGTGCTTTGCAGAGCTTGATATGGGGCTGTTGGTGGGTGACGTGCTCAATAGCTGCCTGTGGGTTGTGCGTGGGGGGCTCTGAGCTGAACCCACAAAGAAGGCCATCCCTTTCCACGGTACTCACTCCTCAGTGATCATGTCCCCCTGGGGGTGCTTCATGTGCCTGGCAATGGCTGCATCCCCATCCAGCACATAGAGCAGCTTGTCCGACTCCGTCAGCTTCTGAGCTGTTAGCTCCTTGTACTGTGCTAGCTGGCATGCCTTGATCTTGTGCAAGTCCTGGGCGGGCAAAGAGAAACGATCACAAAGGGCAAAACACCAGCACCCATGGTGGAGTGCCTCAGAGTGGGAGCCAGATGAGGTCCTCCCTCTGCATTGCTCTCATGCAGCAGTGATGGGCAGGCTGGTTACAGGACAATGTAGTCCCCTTCCCACCCCCTGGTAGCACAGGCGTGCACGGGGCCCCAGCTTGTACTCACATTCTGCATTCGGGAGTCAGTCTCCACGATGTTCTTCTCCACTTGGTCAGCATTTTTCTGCAGGCGCTCGATGAGCTCGGTCAGCTCTTTGCTGGAGATGCTGGGGAGGGAGAAGAGGGAGAGGAGCTCATCACGCTGCAGGTACCCGTGCAGAAAGGCCACATCTCAGGGGGCTCCTTTTGGCAGCCGTGGCCCCATCACATGGCTGGGGGCCAGCTGAGCCCGCCAGGCCTTGCAGCTGTGTGTGACTCACTGCTGCCTTTCTAACACTTTCCAAAACATGCAGCTGTGCTGCCAGCATGGGGGTGGTGGCCGGGGCTTCTCCATGGGAGTGATGCCACAAGTGGGCCCTGGGCGCAGGGCAGGAGTGCTGCTCACACCCTGACACGGAGCACCCTGCCTCCCACTGGAGATACCAGCTCTGCAGGGAGGTGTGCACCGTTTAGAGCAAATAAAAGGCAATGGGACGGCACATGCTGCATCTGTTCCTGTGCGCTCTGACTTCTTCCAGGCAGAAATCCTCCTTCCCTTCTCTATGTGCTCAGGGTGCAAGCATCTTTGCTGGCTGTTTGCAGGGCCGGCCGTCTGCTTTACTTCATATCAGCAAGGAATTGCATGGGGTCAGCCAAACCTTCCCAGCGGGGACAGCTGAGCTGCAGCCAACGCTTCCATTAATGCCCAGAACAGCCTGTGCCACAGCTGCATTGCCATGGTTAGTTTAAACATTTCATCTCCTCTGTCCCTTTGGCTGCAGTGTGCTGATGGGATGTACGGCTCTGGCCAGCCTTGCTCCCCATGGGCAGAGCTCAGCACTGCATCCCCCCCAGCACCAACACCACCACACTCCCACGTGCTTCATGCTCCCAAATACTTGAAGAGCTCAGAGCTGGTCCTGCCATGAGGGCTGAACCTTGGCTCACTCTAATCCCAATCATTTACCGAGTGGAGATAACGAGTCTTAATGATCTCATCACGTGGAAGCAGAATTAATTGTTATACGGCGCGTGGAAAGGCTGATCCCCGTTAGAGCTGCTGCTCGGTGTGCCCTGTGTCTCCTACACAAGCTGTGGACCACAGTCCAGGTGGGAGCAGCATTATATGGTGAGTTGCAGCATCATGGCTGCAAGGGGGAAATCACAGCCATCCCCTACTGGGGATGCAGGCATCCTGGTGAGGGGATGCAGAGAGTGGGAATGGCAGCTGGACCCACTGGAAGCAATGAAGGATCCTTGAAATGAGGCTGCTCATGGCTTGCTGCCTTTCCAATGCAGTGCTGGGGAAGCTCAGCCCGCTGGGTCTGGCCAAGCTCTTGTCACCGGTGCTGAGTTTTGGAACTGTCCCCATCTGCCACGTACATCATCTCTTTCAATAGGACAAAAAGCTCTGGGCTCATCGCTCCCCACCTCAAGCTCTGCCCCATACACCTGCAGCAGATCCCACTTCCTCAGGAGGTTCCAGCACAGCAGGGCAGGCTTTGCACTGAGTTTTCTTTATATAGGTGTTGTATCATCAGGTGGGCACAGAGTGGGCTGTGTCCATCAGTGATCTGTAGGGCTGAGCATCCTGCTGCCCTGCCTCCCTGCCCCATGCTGGCAGTGGGGCTGCGTGCTGCCCAGCCACATCCTGGGGTTGAATATGGGGATCTGCAGCACGGATGGAAATGGCAGCCCAAAAGACAGAAGAAGTTTGGAGCTTTTTGAGTTTTGGTTTTGACTGTGATGCAGAAGCTTCTGGATTGCACAGGGGAAATAAAATTCAGCTTGGGATCCACAGCGATGCTGCATTTCAGATGGAGCTTTCCAAGCTGGTCTCTTTGCTTGCTCGAGGGAATCTGCACCAGCAAAGCCCATCTTTCTGAGGCATCAGGATCCAGAGAGCAGGCAGTGCTGACAGCCCCTGCCAGGAGCATCCCTGCATGCAGAATGGAACAGGGACCCTGGGATCTGCCCATTCTCCTGTGCCAAAGAGGTTTGCCCAATCCTCCAGAAACTGCCACTCGAACACACAAGGGGCAGCATAAGAACCAGGCTGGGAGGGAGGAGGAAAGGCCGAGGGGCTCCAGAGCGCTTGCTGGCAGCAAGGAGACACACGGGTGGGATGCAGGCATCGCTCTGCTGCTGGGGAGTGAGGATGGAGATGGCTGATGGTGACACAGCCGGGGCTTTGGGGTGGGAAACACAGCCAGCTCCTGCACAAGGACCCCAGTGCTCGGGGCACGGCCATAGCAAGGAGCCTGCAGAGGGAAGAGCGAGGCAAAGCCCAGATAGAGATGGCTTTGTTTGAAAAGGGGGGAAAAAAAGAAAAAAAATCTCTGGAAAAACAGACTTTGTCATTGCTGAAGAACTCGAACATTTCCAAGGAGTTTTCTGATCACGAAGGAAAAAATGATAACGCTGTGTTTGACAATGGCTCCGTTTCTGTTCTGCAGTGCAGGACGGGGGCCGATTCCAGCATGAGGGGAGGGTTTGCTCTGGGTTTTCCCAGCTGGGGAGCAGGGAGGAGGCAGCTGCTCCGTGCTTGACCGGCTGTTGCTCAAAGCTTTGGAGCCGCTCTCTGCTCTTCAGGGAGAGGAGATGCTTTTGCCCTGGCTCACCGTGTTTGGGAGAGCTCCAGCTTTGCTGAGAGTTGGCAGCAGCCTTTCGGGCGTTCCCTAGAAGAGCCCCAAGATGCTGCAGGGCATGTGAGCATCCCCAGCAGGAGGGTACCCCCCTCTTCCCAGCTTCTCAGAACAACACGGTGATGCTAAAGAGATGGTGTCGAAGAGAACTGAGTTCCAAACCAACCTACTGCCTGGACCTCCCCAGCCAGGCAGCACCTCCAACCTGGCAAACCCCCACACTGTGCCCTGAGCAAAGGCTGTGCACCAGCTCAACTCTTTGACTCGTGCCAGAATTTGCACCTTGCAATGATGTGACCCCTCTGTTTTCTTCTCTCTTCCTATCAGCCCATGCCTTTGCTGATAACACTCCTTGCAGCAAACGCCCCAGAGGTGTGGGTGTGTGGGATGAGGGCAGGACTGCAGCGGTGCACAGTCCCTGGGACCTCTCCAAATGTTCTCTTCTTCAAACGAGGAGGAGATTTCACCCACACCCCTAAAACAAGGGAGTGCTCACACAGAGCGGAGCACAACCCCTGTGAACACGACCTGCAGACCAGGTGCCATTCCGCATCCCTGCTCTCCTAGGAAGCTGCAACAACCCTATGCACAGCAATGCCTCTGTGCCATACAACAGCACTGCTGGTGTGGGATGGGGGCAGAGCAGAGGGCTACAGCTAACATACCTTCCATCTGGGGGAGGCCAAACTCTGGCTCCAAAGTCACAGCACACACTGGGGCATAGCTGGCCAGCAGGCTGCCAGGCTCAGCCCGCCTTGTTTCAGTGCTGTTTATCTTCCCCTGTATTAATGGTGATATGTTATTGTAATGTGCATGGAAATTAAAGTGAAAATAGGGCAGGCGATGGCGAGGCTCGCTGCGCTATAAATACAGAGCAGGGCCCTGACTCACCGGTTGTCTATTCAGTCCTGCTGACTCCAGCCCTGCAAAACAGCCTCTGGAAATGGGTGCCAGCCCCACAGCCAGGTCCCCCCCACCCCTGAGCCTTAAGTTCCAGTCCCAGAGGCTGGGCCAGGCAGGTGCTGCGTGGTGGGGAGAAACCCACCTCCTGCTTTTGGGGTATGGCAAAGGGAACGGGGGAGGACCTGGGATGTTCCCCTATATGACATGGCTACTCTGCCTTCCTGGGATGTGGGACCTCTGGCACCACTGTGTGGTTGGCACTGGGCTCTTCTTAAAAATAAATCGAATAAGATCAACACACTCATACTGCACCCCCAGCAACGCCTCTCCTGGCACACCCAGCCCTGGCAGCTGAGCTGGAGCTTTCTCAAGGCTCCCACGGCCCGTGTGCCCTTGTCCCTGCTCTCTTTTTGGAGGAATGGAGAGGGAGTAGGGACACTCCTACAGAATGGACCTCATACATTTGTGCACCAGGAAGGCAAAGTCACAGAGCACTGCTTGCCAATGGAAATGCCAGAGGATGTGTGTTCAGAGCTGGGTGGTAGGGATGTCCTCCAGGGGCAACGGGTGCTGCTGAGGCTGGCACATCAAGGTCCCGCCATGACATGTGCACCCCAAATCCTCTTCGGGATTTAACATAGGGACAGGGGGAGCAGCTCCTGTCCGGGCTGTGACCCACTGCAGGACGTGACCTGCTGCTCCACAGGCAGCCTGGGCAGCAATCTCCTCCCTCCACAACACTCCTGGGCACAGCTCCAGCACAACCTTGAGCTCGCCAAACCATTACTGGGTTGGTGCCATGCCACAGTGCTGCTGCCAAGCCTCAGTCACCACGGCACCCTGGCACTGAGCACCAGTGAGCACTGCCACCTCCCCAAGTGTGCCACAAAGGCTGGAGGGGCCCCCACCGTGTTGAGACCCCCATTCCTGCTTACAGCCTGGTGCTGGGCTGATGTTAGCAGTGCTGCTCGGTCCCTCCCGTGCTGGCTGGGAGCCTGGCACTGCCCGGAGCGCAGGACGGGGCGGCTGCCTGCTGTCTCCCACTGCCTTCTCCCATGAGTGGTTCGACCGGTCGGGCGCCGGCGTCCCCATCCTGATGGCAGGGAAGTTTCCCCACAGTGGGAGTGTTCCCTGTGTTTGCAGCTGTTTGTAAACTCCAACGCAGGAATGAACAAATTGGGGCTAATGGGCACAGCTCCCTCTTGGAAAGGGGGCAAAGGGGAGGGGGTGTTGGGAGCAGCACCGTGGCCCTGGCACAATCCAGCCTAAAAATAAGCCTGGCTTGCAGCCTCCCGAGTACCGTGGCCCCACAACAGGGTGTTGGCACCTTCCTTCGGCAATGGGGCCACTGGGAATGGGGTTGGTGGGAGGCTCAAGGCCACCCCATCTCCTTCTGCCGGCCCTCCTGAGGGCAAGAGGGGTCTGACCCCAAAAGGGGGGAGCCCAGCAGCACCTGAGCCCTCATCACACTCCCGGACTGAGGCAGCAGCATCCCCTCGTGGGGACTCCTCCTTAACGCAGAGACCAACAAGGAAGGAACCTAAACAGCTCCCAACACTCAGCAAGTTGGGGATGCATCCCCTCAGCCCACGGCAGGCAGTGAATCCCGCAGCCCTGAGCTCGGCTGTACCTCCTCGGAAGGGAATTCCCCATTGATTTCCATTTTAACTGCGTCTGTCTGACAGGCAGCTTCACCGCTGCTCTTGTTTTATAAGCAAGACAACTGAAGCACGCTTTCACACCAATAAAGTTGAGGAAAAATAACACAACAAAAGGAGAGAGAACAGAGGGAATAATCGATCCTTAGAAAGCTCTAACAAAGGTTGAAGACTTTCTGCCCCAACTTTTGCTCTGGGATCTCACCTGGCACGCACTGGGACGGCGAAGGCACCTGCCCACAGTGCTGCGGAAGGGGACGGTCTGACCAAGCAGTGCCACGCCATGCCATGCCCTGGGGATGGCACCGGGGGCTGCTCACACCTGGGGGGCCCAAACCGTGAGCTGCTCTCACCTGGGGGTGCCCGAACTTTGGGACACTGAGGGAATCCGGCAGTGTCTGCACACGGAGGCACCCCAACCTGGGGATGCTTATGCCATGGGGTGCCCACATCCTAGAGCGCTCGGGGCGGCCCCACAAGCTGCAGCACCGGCTGGGAACCCCGGCAGAAGCCACCCGGGGCTGGGCGCCGAGCTCTCGGTACCGCTGCGGGAGCACTCACCTCTTCTTCTGCGCCGACGGGCTGTACTTCCCCTTGTTGCGCTTCCTGAAGATCGAGTGCATCGCGTCCCCGGCCGCCGCCCGCTCTTCTCCTGCTCTTCCCCCGCTGCCGCCGGGAGCCCTCTGAGCCGGGAACGGCGGCGGCGGGGCCGGGCCCAGGGAGGGAGGCGGGGACGGGGCTGCGGCTGCCTCTGCCCTCCCGGGGAGCGGGGCCGGGGCTGGGAGGGGAAGGGAGGAGCCCGGAGGGGGTTCCCCACTGCTCTTGTGCTGCTGGGGGGATGGGAGGGGGATCGCAGCCCACCGTGTGCAGTAGGCGGGGGAACCTCCCGAAGACCCGTTTGTGGCCTCGAGCACCTCCAGGGATGGGCAGCCACAGCTCCGCGCAGCAGTGCCAGCAACTCACCGCCCTCTGGGTGAAGAATTTCTTCCTCACGTCCAACTTAAACATCCCGTCTTTTAGTTTAAAACCGTTCCCCCTTGTCCTACCATTGCACCCCCCGACACGGAGTGTCTTCCCATTTTACTGTACCTTTAGGCATTGAGAGACTGCTGCAGCCCCATGGGGGCTTGGGGAGTGGAGCAGAGGGGACCATCCCCTCCCTGCCCTGTTGGCCACACTCCATTGGGTGTCCCAGGTCACCACACTGCCTGCTTATACTTCCAACCAAGTCCTTCTGCAAAGGGCTGCTCATCACCTGGTTTGTACGGGTTGTCCAACCTGTGTGTTCCCTCACACTTGGCCATGCTGAACCCTATGAAGTTCCTACATGCTCAACACTCCACCCTGTCCAGGTCCCTTTGGAAACATCCCTTCCCTCCTGCATGTGACTGTATCCTGCAGCCTGGTGCCATCTACAAACCCACTGATTGGGAAGTCCCCCAAGAGTTGCACCCTGGAGCAGCCAAAATGCCCCTGCTTCCCTCTCCACTGCAGAGCACCACCACGTGCTGCTGTATTTAGGGATGCTGACCCCAGGGTGCCCACTGGCCTTGGGCATGTCCTTCCCCTGTTGACACCAGGCTGTGCCCACACAGCAGGCAGGAAGGCAGCGGGACGTCTGCCCCCAACCCTCCGTCACCTAAGAGGTTTTGCTCACCCACCCGCCAGCGCACAGCAGTCAGCAATTAGGAGCAGCTCTGGCATTTTGATCCTGGGATTTTGTGCCCATATGGGATTAAAGGCCTGAATACGTGATTGTAGCCTCCCCACCAGCCCCAAATCCTCTGCTGATTTTCTTTCTGGGGGCACGTCAGTGCATGGCTGTGACCTATTGATCCTGATCCCCCGCTTGCGTTGCACCGCTCTGTGGGGCCACTTGCTCCTTGCAGCGGGGACGGCTCACAGCCTCCATCCATCCTCCGGAGCACAACTGGACCCAGGTGGGACCCGCATCACCCAGCTGGGCTGCAGGCACCAGCGGAGGCAGCACAAGGCAAGTGTGTGTGTGTGGGGATGGGGCGTAATGGGGGGGCAGGCAGGTAATCCAGAAACCATGGGATGTGGGCTTTGTTGGGCTGCAGGGCCTTGTGATGAGTGTGTGGGATCCCTGCACAGCGGGAACACTGCCGGCTGAGTGTGGGTGACACTGCTGTGTCCTGCCTCCTCCCCACTACTCACCAGGTACTGCCAGTGCTCCAAAGCTCATCCAAAGGCTTGGGCCACCTCTGTGCCTGCCCCCATATCCCCTATCCCCTGCCCTGCTCCATTCCAAGTTAGAGGGGGGCAAGGGGGGAGGAGAGGAGAGCAAGACCTAGTTGAGTTCCTTGTGTGTAACCACGTGAAGCTCTGCATGCCTCTGTTTGCTCTAAGAGCTCTCGTGCTTTCATACTCCTGCTATCTTGCAGCAGCGCATTCCTGGGCACACAGGGAGTGGACTCTCCCAGCTCTGCCAGCCGCAAACCCCTCTAAGCTCAGCACAGTGAGGGGTTTCCGAGCAGCTGCTTTTGCCCAGTGGAGGGTTTTTACATGGCAGCTCCTTGCAGTTCCGCAGCCTTAATCCCCCTAATCTCCCCACATCTCTCCCGTGGCTCATTTTGGTGCGCGGATGCCTTTGAAAGCCATAACATTGCAGCTGCTCACTGAAATGTGGAGCGGTGAGACACCCCGCTGGAGTGGGAAGCTGCAGTTTGTGCCGACTGCCCGGGTGTTCTGCCTGTATGTTGCTTGGGATCAGAGGTGCTGCACAAAGCACAGCTTTGGGTTACACTGTGCCATGGGGACGGGCTCCCAGCCCTGCTCTGTGCCCACGCCGCTGAGCTGCACATGAGAGCTGTGGTCTGGGGGTGTCAGCAGCCCTAGCACTCAGTTTTTGGTCCCTTTCACACCAAGTTCTGCCCATGGGGATGCACAGAGCGTGATCCCTCAGGCCTGGAATGCCCCTGTGCCCACTGATTGCAGAGTCCATCTTGCCTCCAAGCTGTGCTGGATGCAGCACGGGATGCCCACAGCACAGAACATCCCACATTGAGGTTTCCTCCCTCCAAGCTGCGTTCACTCATCAAAACAGGGCTTTTATTTTTCACATGATCCCTTCTGCAGCTTTGCCCATGCAGCGGCTCACACTGCCTGCCCAGCTCAGCAGCAGGTGGGGACAGGGGATCCGTGCCAATGCTCAGGTGCTGCTCTGTTCCTGTGGGTCAAAATCCCAGCACTGTGGAGCTCATTCTGGGGTTGGGGCTCTGTTCCGTATGGTGCTGGAGCACCCATGGGGCCCCTCCATGGAGGCAGCAGAGGCAGCGATGTGGCAATATTGACTTAACCGGGGTGAGCAGCTCTTGAGCCACCGCTGCGGGAGGGGAGCGGGAGCGGAGCACGTTTTATGCAACGCGATTGCATTTTCTTGGCAAGCCCTTCTCCGGAGCTGCTCCCACGCCCAGCCCAGCCCTCACTGCTCCACCCTGCACCGTGCCCAGCACAGGCAGCCCGGGGTGTGGGGTGGGTGCTTGCCCCTCAGAATGGGGCTTGGTGGTGACATGGACAGGGGGCTTCTGGGTGCTGCTGTCTGGTCTCCTGCTGGCACTTTAGTGCCACCGAGTCCCACTGCGTCCCACTGTGCGCCAAACCATCCCACTGCATCCCATCCCTTCAGTCTCATCCCACCCCATCCCACCTCATCCTACCCCACCCCATCCCAGTTTCAACTCATCCCTCCCCTCTTTCCCACTCAACCACATCCTGGGTTAATTCAGGAAGGTTTTGGGTCTCAGTGGTTCACGTCAGTAGGAAAACACTGTGACAGTGCTTTTCCCCATGTGCATTTTGGATAAGCACAGCTCCAGCTCCACATCTCCTGGCCATTCCAGGGACCCCCTCCCCGCAAGGAGATGCTCAGCCCCACAAACTGCCCAGCAGTGTTTCCCCATGCAGAGCTTTCTCTGAGGCTGAAGGGTTTCTCTCTGAGTGGGAAGGTGTGGGCCAGAAAATTTGCAAGTATCTTCCAAAAGCTGAGACACGCAGTGGAACAAAACAAACAAATCAGTTCAGCCCAAAGCTCACTGATTGTCAGGGTGGAAATACTGACAGCTGTGCTTGGAGCCACTCGTGTCCGTTTGGGGCTGCAGGGAGTTTCCATGCAGGGTTGCAGGGCATGGGGACATCTCAGCAGTGCTGCTTCCTTCTGCAGCCCCCACCCGGGCAGGAATGCAGCCCAGCCCGTTCCCAGCTGGCCCCGAAACCTCAGCCCCATTGGAGGTGGTTTTGCTTTGGAATCACCCCATGGCCCATCTACCCCATCTGCAATGGGGCTCAAGGATGTAGTGCTGGAGAAATGAGTGCAGGGGTTTGTCCACCTGCAAGTAGCAAAGGAAACACAGCAAAGGAAACACAGCAAGTGAGCTGCACCAGAGCCAAGCCATGCTCCTGTTCCAGCAGCGTGGGGATTTGGGGGGGTGGGAAGTGGCCTTTCTGCTGCCTGGTTTGAGTCAAAGTGTCACTACGAGTGTTAAATATTGAACAAACATGGATCAAAAGTGAGCACTATCAGCCAAGAAATACAAAGCGGCGTGTGTGGCTGCGGCTCTGACTCATTTGGCTTGGAAATGAAGCAGGGAGTAAATTAACTTCAGCTCTTCCTCACCATCTCAGTATGGAGCAGGGGATACACGTCGTCACCTGGGGTGGTGGCAGTTACAATGACAGGCACTGAACGACCACTGAGGAGGGCTCAGGGACATCCATGCTGTGCTTGGCATGGGGAGATCAGGGGGTTGGCAAGCGCTGGTCCCTGCAGGTGGATGGTGGTGTCCCCTCTGCATGGGGCCACAGCCCTGGACCTGGGACTGAGCGCTCAGGAGATGCTGAAAGGTCACACAGCTCCCGACCCGTGATGTAAAGGCTGTGAATTTCCGGGGTGTCATGTTTGCATCTGCATAAATATGTGCACGGGGTGCACCCAGAGCAGCTGCCTCCGATGGGCGAGGGAGATAATGTGCAGCTTCCGCCACTGAGGACGGGGCAGGGCAGGCAGCACCCTGCAGATCCCCAGCACCTTATGGGGGTCCATGCATGGAATGCAACCCTGGGGCACCCCCTGGGCTCTCTGTGAGGAGGGAGGTGGAAGAGCTGCCCAAGGACACCGGTTGCCTTATGATCCAGAGCAGAACCTCGCTGCACTCGAAGTCCCCACTCAGTGTCACCCATCGCAGGGTGGTGACAACACCCTTAGCAATCCCAATGGGTGAGTAGGGGAGAGCAGCCCAGCCCCGAGCAGCCACGGCACCCCGACACTATGAGTGCTTTCAGCAAACCCTGCTGCCATCGCCCCTCCCAGCTGTAGGAACCTGTCCTGGGGAGCACACCCAGCACTGCCCGGCTCCAAATTGCACCAGCCCTGGAAGTGGCTGCTGGGGAGGTTGGGGACCTTGAGGTGCCCTGGTGGTGGCGTGGCTGTCCCATGGCTGGATGGTGCCCGATGCCCCCTGTGCTGCTCTGTCAGGTTGGTGCCCATCTGCCTACCCTCTGCACGCTGTGCTATGTTCAGATCAAAGCTCAGCATGGCTGTATGGCAGCACAGGGACTATCCCCAGGATGTCCCTGCCAGCCCCAGGGGATTGTACCCAGAATGTCCCTGCTGGCACAGCTGGAGCTGGAGCTGCTTTGCAGAGAGATGGGCAGACTGGAAAATCCCAGAGCTGCCAGGTTGGCTTTGGCAGTGAGCAGCCAGGAGAACAATTCACACTTCTTGGGGATTTTTGTTCACCAAAACCTTCTACCCTCTGCCTGTCAGACCTGGGGAGCAGGGGGAGCGGGGAAGCACAGCCAGCACCAGGGGACACCATGTCACTTTGGGGATGCAGCACCAGTGCCAGCTGTGATGCCTCTCACCCAGAATCTTTGGAGCTGCTTTGTCCATGGGCGTAAAGCTGAGCACCCCACAGATATCCAGGCCATGGGGGTGCACGGTGACAGAACCCCTGTGGTGACAGCTGTGAGGGCAGAGGTTGTGCCTCTCCAGGACACTGTCACCGAGCCAGGAACTGTCAGGCAGAAGGTTTTTGGCTCAGGCACATCCTGCACAGTCACTCCAAAGCAATGCTGAGCGTGCCAAGCCTTTAATTCGCAGTCTTCTTCCGGGGCTGCCTCGATAGTGCCCGAGAGCAGCGCCTGTGGGCTGTCCCTGGGGGTGTGGGTGCATCCACGACCGACAGATGCATTTCCCAACTACAGGACTCACCCTGATCCCCAGCCCTGGGCCGTACCTCCCCTGCTGCAGGGAGACAAGTAGGATTCCTGCACACTTACCAGGCGGTTGTGAGGCTCAGCTGGGCGGGGGGGGGGGGGGGGAACCACGCAACGGTTGTGCCCCAAATAATGTAGATGTGTTTACTTTTCTTTTTTGGCAGTGGCTGGGAAGGAGGTGATGGGTGCACGTGTCTGCAGCCCGGCCCTAATGCAGCTCGGTGACGCCTACAATCGGCTTTAAATAGTTGGATGTGCTGAGCACCGTGTGAAAGCCCGTGTGCTGGCTGAGTAATTCTAATTGTGAGCAGCCAGGTGTGCAGTGAGAGGGGAACTGAGCTCTGGGATGTGCTGCTGGGGGCCCTGGCTTCCCACCTTGCACTCCTGCTGCACGCAGAGTGGTCAGTGGGCTGTGCCATGCTGTGCCAAACAATGCCATGCCACACTAAGCCATGCCAAATCATGACATGCTATGCCAAACCACGCCAAAGCATTCCGTGTCATCCCAGACTATGCCACGTCATGCCAAACCATGCCATATCATATGTAATCATGACATACCATGGCACACCATGCCATACTGTGCTATGCTATGCAGTGCTATGCCATGCCCTGTTGGTCCGTGCTGTGCTGGACCACACAGTACCACACCATGCTGTGCCATGCCTTACTGTACCATGCCATGCTGCTCTCATGCTGTGTCGTGCCATTCTGTGCCATGCCATGTTGGTCCATGCTGTGCCATTGCACGCAGCATGCCACGCTGTGCCAAGCTGTGCTATGCTATATGATTTCATGCCGTGCTGTACCACACTATTTCTTTATGCCCTGCCCTGCTGTGCCACGCATGCTACTCCATGCCACGCCGTGCGGTACCACTGAACAGCGAGTATTTAGCAAGGGGGAGCCGGCAGAGGGGCGATCACATGTTCGCCCGCATGGGATTAGATGTGGCCGGTGGCGGCTGGGAGCCGAGCCCAGCGCCTGGCCGCGGGCGCTGCGAGCCCATGGCCCCCGGCAGCTGGGCACAACAGCTGTAGGGCCCCGGATGATGTCCTACCTGCAGCCCCCTGGCCGGGACACGGAACGCTTCGATGGGCTTTCCCTTATTTACTGGTAAGCGGGATGGGATGCTGCCGCGTCGGGAACAGGGCTGCGCTAGGAGACTCGCGTCGCGTCTTAGGGAGCGGCGCTAAACCCACGGAGGGATGTGATGCGCTCGTTGACCTCGCAGCTTTTGAGTGTTTAATTCTATCGATTTTGACAGCGGGAACCCCTCTCCAGAGGGTGCCAGGGGAACGCTGCAGCCACAGGGAAGGTCTGGAGCCCCAGCACGCAGGGGCACACACTGTGTGAGGACAGTGCGTGGGGAGGGCAGAGAGGGGATTGATTTACTTTGCAGACGGCAGCTGGGGAGCATCCATACCGCTTGCAGGGACTGCTAGTGCTTCTGCTCCTGTTGCAGCCCCAGTCTTGGGATTTTCAATCTGGATGCTTCCTCTCCATGAAAGGCTTGATAGGAGAGTGTCCATCCCATGCAGATCTATGGGGCTCCGCAGGCACGGGCAGGGCTGCACCACCCATGGCAGCGACTGCCCTGAGCCATGGGGTGACCTGGGGGCATCTGCAGCGCCTCCATCCCGAAATACAGACCCAGGGTTCCTTGCAGGCTGTGGCTGCAGGACGAGCCCGGCGCGGGGCTCGGTGCAGATGTCTATGTAGGGCAGCTGGGAGCCGGCAGGAGCGCGGCTGCAGCCAGAGCCAGGGTTCAGAGCACTCAGCTTTAGCCGATTAACTGGGGGTCAGTGGGCCGGATCTGCACCGGCGGAGACTCGGCAGGCTCTTGGGGCCACCCCGAGCTCCAGTGCTGGCCAAACCCCAGCATCCCAACTGGGGACGAGGACCCTGCAGGCATCTGGGACCATGGATGTTTGTGGGACACAGCTGGAGTAGTCACTGAGGTGAGGGGTACGGGGTGCTGAGGTGGGTGCATGGAGTGGCAGCACCCCATGGGGGGCATGGAGAGGGCAGAAGCTCAGGGGGATAGCTGCATCTCACCACAGAGCTGCACTGTCCCTCCCTTTTGCTTCTGGAAGCAGGAAAGGCAATGGTGTGGGACAGGCTTGTTGACCTTGTGGGTTGCATCCTGCTGCCAGCTCAGTGCCACCCATGGGTGCTGTGGTGGCTGATGGTCAGGGAAATCACGGTGGCACTGCACCCCAATCCCACAGCATCCCCATGTCCCCGAGCACTCTGTGAGTCTGTGTGCTCCCCAGCTCTGCTTCCCATGCTGTGGGGTGATACTGCTCTAAAGCTATTTTCTATGTGACAAATCTGTTCTTGCATTAGGGTGTTGGGTCCAAACTTTCCCCAACTTTGTGCCCCATAGCCAAGGGAAGCCCCTAGCTGTGCCAGGGTAGGACCCCATGTGCAATGGGCATCAAATGCATGGGGTCTGTTTGGGGCTGCCTGGTTCCGCTGCGAGCAGATGGTGGGGAGATAACACGTCCCCAGCATGCCGATAAATGTGGCCTCTGATTAAAAGATTAATTTTACAGAGTTTGCCACAGGGATTTGATAAATGTGGTGTGGCAGTGGGACATCACCCTGCACGGCGGTGGCCCAGGTGCTCTGCACTGCGCACCCTGAGCTGATCCTACGGGCTTTGCCACATGGATCTGGTCCTCCTGAGCTTTGCCAGAGGACTTGGTGATGGATCCTTAGCACATGGGGATGCTCACAGTTCGAGGATGGGGCCAAGCTCTTGCCAAGCTGCTTTTTGAGGAGCTGCATATCCGCTGTGCTCTGCACAGGGTGAGACATCCTGTGCAACTGCGTTCCTTCTCCAAAGCCTCCATTTCCCCATCTCTCTGCACCCTTCTTGTTTCTCTCTTTCCCTGAGGACACACTGGGGGCCACCTGGGCTGGTTTCCTGCCACCACTCTGGTGACCCCCCCCACAATTAATTCCCTGCTCTGCAGCACTGCGGGGGCGGTGGCGATGCTCCCTCCCGCTGCCCACTCAGCCACCAGCATCCTTCCCTGCTAATAAGTTTATAACCCATCCAATCCTATGACCGAGGGGATTTAGAGAGGCAGGGAGGCTCATAATCCTGTTAACCCTTTGTGGGACCAATCCCACTGCTGAGGAGTGGCTGCAGAGGTCTGTGCAGCTCCCACTCACAGCCAGAGCTGTCGGTGTTTCTCCAGCGGTGACTTTGGCACTGTGCTGTTCCCTCTTCTGTTCAGACTTGTCTGTAACACCCCTGATTTGAGTTCACCTGAAACAGCTCCAGGGGCAGTGTTTATGAACATGGTGTGGGTGATGCTGTGGACACTTTGCCATTGCTTCTCAGCTTTACAGCAGCTGATTATCTCATTTTTGTTTGATTTATTATCTACGCTTCATTGCTGATCTTCTAAACAATGTTTTCTCATCAGACACAAACTCCTTTTCAGCCTACGCTGATGTTTTGTCATGAAACAAACGTGGGATCTTCATTAAGCACGAGTCCAGCATCACCTCTGGGGATCTCCCAAGCATCCCTTGCTCCCACGGTGGGGATGTGGGGGCACAGAAGGGACCGCAGTGCCATGTCCCACTGAGGCCACCCCTCCCACCTCAGACCTTCTTACAGCTGCCTTCTGCAGCCTCAGTGTCACTGCTGTTGAAGGACGGCTTTCTGCCTCTCCTTTAATTCCCACCCACACAAACCCTCCCAGACCCTATTCCTCCTCTAAGCCTTGATACGAGGCTCCTGGTGGGAGCGGTGATACTGCCAACTCCTTGACCTGTCCCCAGGTCTGGCACCTTTGTGCCTCTCCTTGCCTGGCAGTAGGAGGAGGTGGCCGTGTTTGTGGGTGCCACCACCCTAATCCCACTCCCTCCTGCACCTCTTATTACCTCTCACCTCCTCCAGAAGCTCATCCAACAAGCAGGGCAGGAAGGAGGAAGCAGGAAGAAACGTGGAAGAGGCCAAAGTGCGCTGTGATGCTTTCCCAGAAGGTCCTCTCCAAAATACAGAGGAGAAGTAGAGAAAGCCACAGCAGGAGATTACACCCCCACACAATTAATTCTCCATTACATAGAAAGGAAATTCTCAGCAGTGCTGTTGCATTGCCTTTCCATCTCACAGAATCATCCCACTGTGCCCACTGACCATGTCTCTTGATGCCACATCCCCACGGGGCACTGATGTCCCTGAGTACCTTCAGGGACAGTGACTCCCCCCCTGCCTGTGCATCAGGACCAATGTCCCAATGTCCCACTGCTCTTCCCGAGAAGAACTTTTTCCTAATACTCAACCTGAATCTCCTCTGGTGCTGCACTGATTTATTAAGAGAAATCTCCAGCTTGTGAGTCAAAAGGTTAATTCTGTGTATTAATCCATGAGAAGTCCCAGAGGACTTCCTAAAACTGTATAAAACAATGTAGGTTGAATATAGTGGTCAGTTGGAAGTGCTCTCTTGCTGTGACTGTCATGTAACCTCGGGAGCGTAGCAGGTCTCAGGATGGCACTGCACAGACCCTCATGCTCCGGCTGCTTTGCTCCTGGTGCCACTGACTAAATCTTTCATGCAGTGTGTAATGGAAATGTGAAGTCATGGCCTGAAGAAGTGATTGAGCACCAGGTGGGAAGGCAGGGCAGGGCCAGCCCAGGGGAGCTCAGGTGTAAGCAATGCAGCCAAATGACCAGAAGGTGTGAAGCCAGGTTCCATCCCTTCCCAGACCTCATTTAAGGACTGGCAGTGGAGGTGAGGGTGTTTTATTTGGGCACCCCTGCCTACCAGATGGCCTTGTAAGCCTTCTGAAGGTAAGCAGCTTCTTTCCCTTATTTCTGAGCCTATTGCTGTGGTATCTGAGTGGATCCTCACTTGCTGCAGCCTGGTACCTTGCTGTTCTGCTGTCTTGACATGCTTTTCGTTGTGTGACCCTGTGTAAGTTAGGTGCTGAGTGCCTTGCATTGGCATATCACTAGGTGCATCTATGTTTGGTGTCTAGTTGGCATACTTTCTCTAAGTTTACAGTGGAAGGAAGACCCCATTAATGGAGCTTGATTATCCCAGGGTGCAGGAGATGCACTGTGACACCGATCCTGGTGCCTGTTGTTCCTGCAGGATGTGTTTCCATGTCCCGCTGTCTAGAGATGTGTGTGGCTGGGGGTGCATGGCAGGAGGGGCTGTTGGAGGTCAGAATACCCTACTGACCTCATGATGGGCAGTGTGACAGTTGAACTCACTTCACATTAAATAGGAAATGCTGTGGGCTGGAAAAGATACTAAAAGAAAATCAAACAACAACAACAAAAAAAACCTCTCCAAAACTAAACCCTTGAGTGCTACAATCTGTTACTGCTTCCAAAGCTTTGCTACAGACTTAAAGTCTTTAGGGATGCTGAGGATGCTTGTCCTGCACTGATCACTGCCCTTCATCCCTGTAGGGCATGTGCCTAAGGATGAATATTGGGGTGCTCCCAAATAATTATTCCACTCTTTTAATGGGTTGGGTGTGTGTGTGATGGGATGTTCTGGAGCATCTCTATGTTTGTCCGCTCAGAAAGGCGCTCACAATGGGCAGCGTTGGCTCTGTTTGGCTTGCGTAAGCTTTAATCTAAAGTTGGAGATGTTTTTAGCTGATCTGTGTTAATGTTGGGTGGAATTAACATGCATATGGGGGCACCACGTGACCCCCGCCCTCCCCATTTTGCCTCGCTTTAACGGATTCCTGCCAAATCAGAGAGGCTGGGCTGGGTTGCCGCCACCAGCAAGATGCCCGCCGTCTCCGTGCTCTACAAAGGAGCCATCATCATCAGCAGGTGACACAGCAGAGAGGTTGGGGAGGGGATGTGGGGGGTTCTGGGGATCCCCTGAAGTGGGTCTTGGGCTCCTTGAGTTGGGGGCGACATCTGATGGCATCAGCAGGCACCTGCTCTACTGACACCTCTACCATTGCATTGTGTTTCAGCTCTGCTTGAGCCGTTTCTTTTTGTTCCCAATGGTATTTTCTCAAATATTTGATCAAAATACCCTGGCAAACAGGGATGGTTGTCCTCAGCTGGGGTTGGGGTTGGGTTGGCCTCCTGGTCACCCTCTAAATACCATCTCTGGCAGTGTGCAATGGGGCCAGCTGGTTGTCTGGGCTATTGAATGCATGGAATGTTTCAAGGACATCAAGGATGGAGGTGGTTTGTAATGAGGATATTTTTAAAGGTGTTTTGGGGGGTTGATCTGAAGTCCTGGAGGCTCCTTCCCCTCTTTCTGGGTTCAGAGCTGTGTGTTGTGTCCCCCTGTCCTTCCTTAGCTGCACTCGGTAAGAATTTGGGACCTAATCTTGATTCAGAAGCTTGTTTTTGTCTTGCAAATGAAATTCTGGGAAAAAGGAGCATTTTGGGAGAGCATCCCCACAGCTGATAACCCAGTGCCTGGCTGTGGGCTGCTCACACCAAAGTCCACCATTGCCATGGTGCAGCCTTGCAGAGCAGCAGCAGCGTTCTAAAGCCAGGCTTCATTAAACCAAATTTATAAGTAATATAAAAGAGAGAAGGAAGCGTAGAGAGGGTGGAATGTGACTTGGCATGGGGAACGTGAAGATTTCAGTTGCTCTCTTCCCTGCTTTGGCTTGTGTTGAGAAAGTCCCACCTTCAACCTGGCAAAGCGAATCCCTGCAGGAGGGGTGGAGGTGTGGGAAAACAGCCCCTGTTCTGCTGTGTGTGTGTATGTTACAAAACCCCAGCAGTAGGTTTCGCCTGGTTTTCCTCATTATGGACTGTGTCTATTTGTGAAACTGGTGTGTTCTCGGAGCACTGGTCTGGCCCTGATCTCATTTCCCGGAGCTGGACAGCTGTCCGACCCTGTTAATCTGGGGTAATGAATCGCAGACAGGTCCATCAGCTTTGCTGGGTGGGGAGGATGATGTCCGGCACTGCACATATTCTCTCATTTAGCTGCATAAACCCCTGGGGGTGGCAGGGGGGCTGCATTTTGCCAGCATAGGCTTAATATATCAATGTGACTCTCGGCTGGTGCCCCTTGGTCATTCCATAGGAATCCCTTGCTGTGGTGGCAGGGCTGCTGTGGGTTTGTTGGATGCATGAGTGGCAATTTATAGCAGCCCATGAAAGAATGATGCCTCTCCTCTCTCTCTCCCAGGACTCTCATGGGACCATATGGGATGGATCGAACTGTGCATTGCTTTGAATTCTACGACTGTGCCAATGGGCTGGGTGAGTCTTGAGACCTCGAGATCTGAATCTGGGGAAGCCCCAGCATCCCTCGTGTCACAACATTAGTGTTATGGTCTGTTCCCTGTCTGAAAGGTTAGATGGGGTCCTGGGCAGCCTGATCTGGTGGATAGCAAATGTGCCCATGCAGGGAGGTTGAAGCTCAGTGCTTTCAAGGTCCTGTGTAATCTAAGCCATCTATGACCCTATGAAATCTGGTATTGGTTCTTGTGTCTGTATGTGCTGAGCATTTGACATCACCTTTCACAGCTGAGGCATTGAAATAAGGCCAAAATTCTGATTCTCTATTGGTGAGCAGCTGCAGTGCTGATGGCTGTGTGGGAGCCCTGGGGTAGGGTCTGACTAGGACTGAGGTGGGAAGGTTTTTCACACCTTTCTGCAGATCTTGATGATTTCTCTACAGTAAAACAAGCATAAAAAATTACAAGCACTTTCCATACCCATGCCAGTGCCCTGACCCCAGGAAGTCCTGGAGATGGGGCTATCTGAGAGCAGGCTGGATCCTGTTGGAAACTCCAGCCAAGAGGTATGAGTGTGAACACAATGAGTCAGCCATCCTTTGTAGGCACCAAACATCAAAGCAGAGGGAAAAGGGAAAGGAGATGGCCATACCCATCCAAATGTGAGAAATCGCCTTAGGCTCATGGAAGGCAGCTGCAAAGGATCCAGTACAGCACTTCCTTCCACCCCTGTGCTCCCAGCAGCAATCATCCTGCAGAGTCTCTGGGGTCCCTAAGTGACCAGCTGGGCACCCATCCCAAGAGCCAACCTCCTCAGGCTTCCTGAGACCACCTGTTAATTAGAGGTTGTTTCCAGCTCCTGGCCAATGAGGCTTTCCTGGCTCTTCTCTCTTGGTCCTCCACTCATGAGGGCCATGGGAACTCAGAACTTTCTTTGCTTGCTGGCTATTTTAATATCAGAAGATACATTTGGTTGATGAGTTTGGTAGATTTGGTTGAGTTGATGGGATTTAAAGGAGGAGATCCTGGAAAAGCAGTCTTGTGCTGTGCTGCTAGTATGTGTAACCGTGGGGGTCCTCCAGTGCCGTCACCTCCTTCCTTCATGCTTCTTCCCTGTGGATCCAGGTGTTTTTGCAGCCTGGTTTCTGACAGGCAGCAACAGCCTGCTTGGTGATGGACAAATGGGTCAGCATTTGGCCTGAGTCTGTGGGAACCCACCTGTGAACCTGGGCAGGAGTTCAAAGGGGTTACCTGGCTGCACCAGAACCAAGGTTTGGTATTAAACAGTCGTCATCAAAGGGAAGTGATGCTTAAGGAGCATTTCTTAGAAATGCTGAGATCCCATTAACTTGACCTTCATCTTCTTAGGACAGGGAAGGGAGCAATTCACCTGCAATCTGTCCCTTCCTCCAGACAGGAGTTGGCTGGGGCTGCAAGATCAACAGAGGGATTACGGGAAATGTAATTGAACATTGCTAGCTTAAGCACAAAGCAGGCAGCCTCAGCCTGTGCTGATGGCTAAGGCTGCAGCACAGTGCTGCTGGGGCTGGTGTCCCCCTAGAAAGTCAATTTCAGCGGTGAGGTGGCAGAAGAGGGTTTGGGTTCCCAGGCTTGGAGCAGACCCCGCGCTGTTGGGATGTCCAGGGATGAAGGCTGTTGGGCCAAACAACCGGATTAGCCAGCGCACCCCTGACCCGTGGAGCAGAGCTGCCTGGTGAGCCAGGAGCAGGTGAGATTATAGGGCTGAGAAGTTGAGAACTGCAACACTGGCATTAGCGGGAGCAGGATTAGATGCAGCTGGGAAGCTCAAGGGTCTCAGAAAAATACATAGGATTGCTAGGAAGCTGGAGAAATCTTTGTTTTGGTTTGTGTAAACTGCTTTCCCACCTGGAATTTCCCCATAAGTCTTTTTTTTTTTTTTCCCTACAGAAGAGAAATGAGTGGGGTCACCAAAATCGGCTCCTGGACCTTTGCCAGAATAGGAAGATTAAAGACAGATCCAAAATAGGCTAGATTATCTGGCCCCAAGTATGACTTAATAAGCATTATACCAGGACTTTGATGCTGTGATAATTAAAGAGCCGTTATTTACCTAAACTGGGTCTCAGATAGAAACTCAATTGAAATAGGTGTTTATAAAACATGAGGGCTCTCAGAGATGTTAGAAGCTGCAGAAATCCCAAACAAAGCCCTGAGGGGCAGCGGGTGGTGGGGGCTGAGCATCATGCTTGCTTTGGACTGGGACCCCCATATGGGACAGGTTGTGTTTATCACTGCCAGCTTCACGATATCCCATTGCTCAGCACCAACCTCAGGTCTGGGCACTGACTCCTTGGTGCAGCACTCTCTTGCTTAGGGAGAGAAAAAAGGGGGGTTTTTTTGGGTGTTTTTTTTCCCCCCTTGTTAAAGTTTGAGAGTGGCTCGGGGTAATGCTGTGAGTAATCACTGATTTTAATAACAAGATCGGATTTTCCCCTGACATTGTTGGGGATAAAGGAGGATTTGTAGATAGTTCGGCTATATTAAGCCATTATTACAATTGAGTTGCAGACACAAAAGAGAAATGAGTCATTATTCAGTTGATACATGGGAGGCAGTAGTGAATGGGCATCATGGTGCTGCTGGATGCTCTCCCAGCTGCACCGTTTCTGAGGTGTGCATCTGTACCTCATTTCCCTGATGCATGTTGCCATCCCCACTTGTCCCACTGGCAATATGGGCTGCTCTCCCTCCCCGTCCCCTACTTGAACTTCCACTGTTCCTGTGCTCCTGGCACAGCATCCCCCATACTGGGACCTCCTGAGCACACCAGGTGTGTCCCTGCTCCCCAGGGCTCTTTGCTACCCATTGTCACACCTGTGGGTCAGCATTTCCACCAGTGGGCATGGTACAGCCAGCTGCTATGGGATGCACTTTGCATAACACCACTCCAGCAGGGCTGGGGTTTGTGGAATCACTGAATCATTTGATTTGGAAGGGATCCTTGAAAGTCATCTGGTCCCACCCCTCTGCAATGAACAGGGACACCTACAGCTCCATCAGTTCTCAGAGCCCATCCAGCCTGGGCTTGGATGTGTGCAGGGATGGGGCACCATCTCTGTGCCAGTGCCTCACCTCCTGTATCATTGCCTGGGAGAAGGGAGCAGTGATTGCATGTGTATGTGGCTGAAATGAAAAATTAAGGTAAACTATGTTTTATTGCAATTTTAACGTGAGGAAACTACAGACATGAAGTCTTTCCCCAGGGATAGCTGGAAATTGCTGGACCCCTAGGGCTTAGGATACAGTAGGCACAGAGCAGTGGGTAGACACTGTGCTGCTGTCCCCAGAGGTCCTGAGCTGGGGCCATCACTAGGGCATGTCCCTGCTGCTGAGCCACTGTCCTCAGTCTGCCCTCCTGGCCACAGCAGCAAAATGCCCGACCGGCGGGTCCTGGGGCAGATTTGTTAATTAAAGCCAGGCTTTTTAATCCTTCTGTCTGCAGCCTGTATCTTCCAAGTGGGATTTAATGACAGTGGGTAAATAAGACTCTTGTGTCTCTTCCAGCTAGCTTACGTATGCCGGCGGGGATGTGGCCATGCAGTGCCAGCCTGTGGTGAAGGCACCCGTGGGGCATGGGGAGCTGCACAGCCCCAAAGGCCACCACTGTACTTTACCACAGCAGCACCCAATGAGTCTCAGAGGCATACACAAGGGCAGAATCATTGCCTTTTCCCAGCACAAACCACTTTAACTTCAAACGTTGGGTTTTCAGTAGTTGGAAGGCAGTCGCTCCTTGCTTGAGTGCCCCTCAAAGTGGAAAAGGTGCTCCCAGGTGCTCTTGGCCTCTGTTCTGTGTTAGTGACCTCATCCTGCTGCTGGTGTAGCATAGAAGGTACACAGGATTTATCACAGATATGGCTTGCAACAAGTCATAGATCCAAGAGGGAGCTGGTTCATGCCTTTGTGCCATGGTGCTTCTCCTCCCCCAGGAATTAAGGTGATCGGTGGCATCAAGGAGCTCACTGGAGAAGAATATGGAGTTTATGTCAAGAGGATCCTGCCCGGGGGTGTTGCTTATGCTGACGGTAAGTGAAATATGGAAGAGGGTGGTTGGAAAAGCCAGAGGATGGTATATTCTATATGCTGTTTTGTTGGGTGTTTTGGGTGTTTCCTTCTGGATTCTCCAGTAGCAGAGTTGGGTTTAGTGATGATAATCACTGCAATGAAGGAGAGCAGCCTTGCCATTGGGCTCTGCAGCTTTTATAGGATTGCTTTGTGTCTTTAAGCCAAGCTCTATCCCCACCACATGAAGCGACTCCACTTCTCTGCATGCAGCGATCGCTGGAGATTGCGTGCAGCGACAGGATGACTTTTTCAGATCAGTGAGTATTAGGCAAAGGGTCTACGGAGTTCAACTTTTAGAACTTAATCCAAGAAGATTTCTTTTTTTCCACCAATGTAACAACATCATTTTTCCATCCAAAGCAGAAAAATCAAGAACAGGTGGAGGTGCCACTCGTGGGCTTTTTTCCTTGACCTTAAATTGAATTGAGCAAAAGATTTTTTTGTCATTTTTGCCTACAGCATGGGAGGCCTCTGATGTTGGCAGAGTTGTTCAGGGACGTGGTAGAAACTTCATCTAGGGATACCTTGAAAAACAAGTTGGATGAGCATCTTGGAGCGACCCATGCATATTTCATTCTGTCTCTGAGCAAAGGCAGGAACAGCCCAACCTCTCCAAGTCCCTTCCAGCTGTATTTTCTACAGTTTTTATCCATTAGTTTTCTCTTCTAGGGCGCCTGCAGCCAGGAGACCAGATCCTGGAGGTCAATGGAGATTCTCTAATTGGGGTTACCAGCGAGAGGTATTGTATCCAGACAGAAATCTTGCATTCCTCTTGGTTTTGTGTGATTCTGTGAAGTGGTTTAGGCTGCAGGTTGCGTGGAGGACACCAGGGCATTGCTTTGTCTGTGCTCTGTTGCAAACAAAGGGATTCTGCACCCTGCACTCTTCCCAATGGCCAACTTGGGAATCATCAAAAGAGAAGTTTGTGTGTGAATACAGACTGGTTTGATGTGAGCTTTGACATACGGCTGGGTGAGCACAGTGCAGCCCCACTCTGACCTGGCACATTGTGGTTCTTGTCCCACAGGGCTGTGGATATCCTGAGGACAGCATCAGCCACCAGCCACATGCGCCTTCTGATAGCCCGCGATGATGATGCCAGGTGAGGGGCAGCATCTTACACTGGGAGGGGTGACAATGGCATTTGTTGGCACCTGGAGAGCATTTGCAGGACTGAGCTTTAAGCCCATGGTAAAGATAGAGGTGGCCAAGAGTCTTTGTCTGAAGGCAGGATGGGCATGGGAAGGCTCCTCCAGCACTGCTGTGTGGTGTTGAGTTGCCTATAGCTTATGGCATCCTGCACAGAGCTCTGGGTGAAGATGTGCAAGGACAGTAGGAACTTCCCTTTCCTTTTCAGTTAGCTGCATTGAGTCTTCCTTCACATTGCCTTTCCCGGTGGATTCCTCCCTCCCAAGGGAGGATGAGTTGTTTCTCTTTAGAACCTCTCCCTTTCAGGTTTTGTTTCCTTTAGAGGTAATCTGAGGCACTGAAATGAGAAAGAGTTCATTTTGGTCTTGGCTGGATGATTATGATGGTGTCACAAGGGCAGGATTGTGGAAAGCCGGGTATGGGATGAGAAGCTCACATCTGCGGGGGGGATCTGGTGCAGCGTGCTGAAGCATCATCTCCTTTTGGCACATGTGGGATGTTGAGGTGCACCAGGAACCACAGACGTGAGCTGGGGGAAGGCCAGGTGCTGTCATGAGCTTTGTGCTGCAGGTTGCCATGTTGCTTGCTCAATGCACCCATGTCCCATTAGTGTCAGGGACCGTGGTTTCATTTCTTATCCATTAACAGCCACAGAGCATCACCCCCTTAGCTCAGCAGTGAGAGTGCTGTAATGACAGGGCTGAGATGCATTATATTCTGGAGGAAGGAGTATTTGGTATTAATGACAGACTACTTCTTTTATGGTGCTTTATAAGTGGAAATTGCATCCTAAATTATGACACAAAGCCTGAGTCCCTCAGTAGGTGCTGCAGAAGCTCTGGGTGAGGCCATCAGGTTGATATAAACAGGGATACTCAATTCTTCATTGACTTCTGTCTGCTCTGAGCTGCTCAGGCCCCTCGACCTCACCTCTTAATATTGTAAACTACAGCAGATGGTTCTTTAAAGCATCCCCACTCGTGGCTCTGGCTGCAGCTCCTGTGATGCAGTGCAGAGCCTGGCTGGGGGCAGGCAGACCTCCAGCACTGTGCTCAGCCTCCGTCTGCTCATCTATTAAATCTGCAGAAGGTTACCCAGAGGGACAGGGGGGAAAGTAAGCAGTTTATTTATGGTGGGTTGCTTTTCTTTTTTGGTAAAGATTTGCGGAGATTTCACTTACGTAATAATCTCACAGATGAAGCATCTCCAGGATGAAGGGCTGTAGAACAAGGAGGGAGGATTTTTCCTCCTTCCTACCTACTCTTTCTTTCCTTACATCTGCCTTCATTTTTACAATGCCGTGTCAGCTTTCCGGGACATGGGCCGAGCACCACCCTGCAGCTTTTCTTTGCACACCCGCAGCGTACGAGGCACGGCGGGGGAGGGAAGGCGATGGCTCTGGGTTTGGAAGAAGATTTGCCCTGCCTGCCAATTTTCCCCATGACTCAGCTGAGTAGCATTTTGCTGTGGTTGCCCTTGGGTGAATTTGACTTAGAAACGCTATTATTTGTCCCTGAAGTTAATTATAAGCCCCAATTACCTGTGCTGGTAATGGATCTCAGTCCTGGCATGTATGAGATGCGTGCTTTCGGCCTGGAAAATCAGGCATCCTGCAGAGAGCTGCAGTAATGAATGCTAGGGCTCAGAGCAGAGCATTCTGATTTAGAGCTGGGCGCTCTGGAGGACAGTTGGATCTCATTTCATCTGTGTTCCTCTTTGGCTAATGAGGATAATTTTATTGCATACATGTAATCATTGTTTATTCATCCTCAGCTCCAAAGTTACAATAGCTCCTTGTTTCCGTGGGCTGTGCTGATACCATCCCGGTCTTTCAGGTTTATTACTGTGAGAAAGCCTTCCTGTGCTGCTGCACCTCCTAGCACAGCGTAGCTGCTGTTTGATCACACATCTGAGCACGATGCATGCGGTCATCTTGTCAAAAAACGGGCTGATGTGTTAATCATGCCTTTCCATACGCAGTGATTGCAACACACATAGAGCAAATGCGTGGTGATCCCCTTAGCCTGCAAGCTCCAGCTGTGGGTGAGGGCCAGCTCCTGTGGCTGCTCTCATAGAATGGTTTGAGTTGAAGGGACCTTTAGAAGCCATCTTGTCCCACTGCATGTGATCAGCAGGGAAGCTCATAGCTCAATCAGGTGCTTGGAGCACATCCAGCCTGAAAATCTTCACTCCAGCAAGCCTGACATCCCAGGCTCTTTAGCTGCTCTTAAGGGAGGAGCACATTCTTTCACGCCAAAGCCACGATGCATGTGTGCCCACTGCTGCTTTCCAGGCACCTGTGTGGATCCATGGATACAGAACATTGCCCACCTCAGAGCTGGAAATGCCCCAGCTGCTGTTTGATGGGTGTGAGAAAACAGCCTTGCTGGCTGCTTGCATCATGGTTGCAGTGCTTTGGGTTCAGGGTTCCACTGCCCTGCAGGCTTTATTTATTGAGACGCTATTAATGAGAGTTGTGTCCCAGGCTCTTCTCTCCCCAGCCTTGGTGCAGGGCTCAGGCTTCCAGACGCGGTGCTCTCACGTCACCTTTGATGTTGGACTCACCCTTTGTTCTCCCAAGAACAAAAGAGCAGGACGAAAAGGTATTATGAGATAAAACAGCAATATTCTGCTGGAAGATTGACCCCCTGCTGCTTAATCTGCTGCAAAGTCAGCTGCAGATGCCTGCTGCTGCATCGCCATCATCAGCTCCACACTGCAGGGCTGAGCTCTGTGCAGGGCAGACTGCAGGGATGGGGCCAACCTGTGCCAGTGCCTCTCTGCCCATATTGGAAAGAACTTCTTTCTTAGATTCAATCTAAATCTCTCCTTCTTTAGTTTGAAACCATTTTCTCTTTTCCTCTTCCTGCAGACCCTGCTGAAGAGTCTGTCTCATTGCTTACAGCCCTTTTAGACACTGAAGGGCTGCTCTTGGGTCTCCCTGGAGCTCTCTCTTCTCCAGGTTCTCTTCTTCAAATATGACACTGAGTAAAAGGCAGCGCATTGCTTGCTGCTGGGATAGCCTTCAAATTAATCACCTTTAGGCCTTCCTGGAATTGCTGCTTGTAGTATTGACCAACAAAGCAGGAGCCAGGAGGGCAGCGTGTGACGCGGGTTGTCACCTGTCCCTCCAGCAAGCAGCTGGGCTGGACATCTCACTTTGTAGATGAACAAAACTCAAATAACATGAAAGAATGCCCCAGCCTTGCCTGCCCTCGCTTATAACAAAGGGTTTGACAGCACGGGCTGTTGATTGGGCTTGCATTGTTCAGCAGAGCTAAAGAACACAGGAGCTGCTGGACCAGTTGCATTTGCATTGACTAAGAAATTTGTAGCCATTGTTTTAAGTTCATAACCTGTCCCATGCTTTGCTGAACTATTATCTGGGGAAAATGTAACAATGGATGACCACAGAAACACCCAGCCCAAAACAAAAAGCCAGCTGCTGATGGCTAGGTAATCACTGGAAATAGCATGTTAGCTTCTAGCAGGTTAGCCCTGCCATTACAGTAGGTCACAGAGGGATGACTCCATCCATCTCCGTGTGAGTTACCAGTAAATGGGGATCCGAATGCTCTATGAAAATACAGGGGTTTTATTGGAGAAGTGGAGAATTTCTGCTAAGGTAAGATCCATTCATGGCTTATCGCAAGGAAAGCACAGGATGGGAAGTCAATATTCTGGGGCTGTAGGATCTATCCAAAATGTCTTTCAACTTATTCAGTTTTGGACGTGCTTCAGTGTTTAGTACTAGAAACTACCAGCTGGAGTAGCTTCATGAAAGTGAGCTCTCCTGGCAGGTCTGTACCCCAAGAGCTGAAAAGCTGCCCTGACAAAATGGTCAACACCTTTGGGTTTTGGTTAACCACATAACTGCTTGTCTTCCTCCTCGCTGAAACATGGGGAGAAGATGTGGTTTGCCATCAGCGTGGTACCCATCACCTCCCCAAGCCCCAGTGAGTGCCTGTAGGATCTATCTTAGCTGTCCTTCAACTTATGCAGTGCTCAGTGTTTTATTTCTATGGGACTCCTACTTGAAATAGCTTTATGGGAGGCAAGGTTCTGGAACAAGCCGGTTGCCTTCTTTTAAGGTCATAAGTTTGGTTGACAGAGACAACAGTGCCAATGCAAAATATTTGGATTCACTGAGACGTTCCACTAAGCGTTCGGTGATACTTGGATTTAAAATTAGCATTGAAAGGAATGATTAAGGCATACATCTGATGGCAATACGAGATAAGGCAGGCATTGTGCTTTGAAGTCAGTTAGAGAGCTGGTTGTTAATGGGAAGGCTTAAATTACTGAGAACACTTCCAGCAGGATCCTGAGGAGCTGATGATTCACTCATCGTTTTATATTGTTGACTCTAACCTGGCCAATAACACACAACATCTACCATGGCAGAGCGTGCCGATGACACAATGTCTGTCGGTGTGCAAGAGCAGGCTGCTTGGTGAGGAAACTGCTGCTGCAGTGGCTTTCCTGCAGGTTGTGTCCTGGGCAGGACTGGCTGTCAGCTGTGAGAGCTGGCTGCTCATTGCTTGGCTTTTCATGTGGCTGCGCCGTCAGCCGGCTGCCTTCCCATGGGGATTCCCTCCTGCCTTCAAAGCGGACACCTAACGCTGCCTTTGCCACAGAAGCACCAATTTCAGGGTCTCTCCTCTGGCTGTAATGACACCTGGAAGGAATGAGTCAGCCCTGGGACTTCTCTCACTGAATGAAGGTTGGCTTGGCTAGGAAGCATTGAGCTATGAAGGGAGGGGATGGCACAGGAGCAGAGCAATGGCAGCTGCCTTGCCCAATGAGCAGACGCAGCATGGATGGGTGCGTGAGGCTGGTGCCTGACCCCAGCATCCCCTTATCTGCACCCCCTCGTCTGAACGGATGTGAGAGGCTCACAGCAGCTCAAAGAAGGATTACAGAAATGATGCAAGAGCTGGTAAACGTGGCTAATGGTGGGTCTTAATGGCTTAAGATCTCCACATGTTCTGCTTGCTGAAAGGAAGGTCGCGAAGCAACACCTCTCATACATGAGCAGTCGTGGCTCAGCAAGGACCTCTGGGTGTTTTCAAACTCAGCCTGGCAGCAAATCATTAATGAAGGCAAACTCTTGAGATTGCAGGTTTTAGGTGTGAGAAAACTCTTCCTGCCCTCCAATGCTGGAGGGAGCCAGCCCTATGGGCTTGGTAAGAAGTCACAGGGTGAGGGCACCGCTACCACACAGTGGGGTGGGAAATGGTTCTGAGCAGCAGCTGCTGACCCATCCCATGTTTTCCTTTCCAGGAGAGAGTTCTCAGAGCTGCTGGAGAAGTTTGGCTCCCAGAGCAACACCGGCTCCGCACGGAGCTCACCAGTCCTGCATGGTGGCAGTGAGTACCAGTGCCAGCAGCTCCATGGCTGCCTTGCAACCCTCTGCCAAGAGAGTTTTCTTTGTCTCAGTGCTATTTTGAGTGTGTTTTGCTCTGATTTGGTTTGGGTGAAGGCTTGAAGGAGGTGATGTCTGAGGGCAGACAGGGCACAGCTGGTTTTGCCTGTGCAGATGAAGCTGCAAGACAACACCTGCATTCTAAATTTTGGGAGAATTGAGCAGGGGCCAAAACAGCTTTCCAGACACCTGGACTCAGCTGAAGTGCTGGTCTGGAAATCCCAGCAATACCCATCATTTGCAAAGGGGAAGAAATGCTTAAAGAGGGATAAGGTTAAACTAAGCTAAGTTCCAAGTCACCTATGTATGGGGATAGAAGATGTCTCTCTGGGTTGGCATCCCACTCGAAGGCTGGCAGCCCTTTCTCTGTAGCAGACAGTGGGGTGACAGCCCCATGTTGGACTTGCACTGAGGATGCTGAATGCTGACTCTCCACAAACAATGTCTTTCCTATGTGGTTTCTCCCAGGAGCTTGGAAACCAGTATCAGCTGCTGGCAGTAGAGCAAAGCAGGAAGGTGGTACTGGAGATTTTCTGTTCCCTGAACTGATTGTGACCTTGCTGTTTAGGTCGGTACCTGGAAAGCACATCCTCAGGCTCCTCCTCACGCTCCCAGAGCCCACTGCTGCTGAGCCCAGCCAGCTCCCACAGCCCCTTCATTGGCAACCCGGCGCATGCATCCCACACACAGTAAGTACAGACAGGCCCTGGTGTGCCACAAGGTAGTGACCCACTCACCACTGTGATCTGCTCTCACAAGTCAGCAGTGCGAAATGCCTGTGGTGCTTTTCATAGAATCATAGACTAGAATTTAGGTTGGAAAAGACTTCTAAGGTCATTGAGTCCAACCATTGGCCTCACACCAGGTTTCGGTTTTGGTGAGCAGCTGGTAGTAAATGGTTGGGGCATTTCTGTGCTTGGCTTCTGCACTGTTGTTCTTTGTAAGGTGGGGGGGTGGCCCTCTCAAATGTATTCTCTTTAAGACATATGTACAGTAAAAAGTGAGGAGCTCCAGACCACCCAAAAATGACTATAGTGTTCAAGGGATGGCTTGTTCATCCTTATGTCTTCTGTACAGTTGAATCACCATGATGGTTTACTGTTATACTACCCATTCCAGAGTGTCCTTGTCACAGCAGCAGCTCTCCTCTTCTTGGCAAGTCTGTACCCCAACAGCTGAAAAGCTTCCCCAGCAAAATGGTCAACACATTTGGGTTCTGGTTAACCACGCAACCACTCATCTTCCTCCTCTCTGAAACACGGGGAGAAGTTGTGGCATCCCACCAACCATTAGGAGGGTGCCCATTGCCTCCCCAAGCCCCACTGAGCACCTCTGTGAGGCCACCACTGTTATCAGAAGGTGGTGAAGAGCACGTTTCCCATTGCCCTGCTCCTGGCACGCTGACATGGCACAGCGAGAGTGTGAGCCGCGTCTGCCTGCGGACACCTTGTCCTTTGGCCTTGGGAGCGTTTCCTGGAGTGTGTGTTTTCATGTGGTCATCCGGCCCTTTCATATTTCGCAGGGTCAGAGGTTTGGGCAGGATGAGCTTGTTTTTGGCCGAGTCTCCTCATCAGGGTGTGTGGGGTTGTCCTACAAGAGACGCACAATGCAAAGGGTGTCAGCGGTGCTGGAATTGGGACCGCTGGTCCGCAGGGCCCACAGCTCCTTTTCCTTTGACACTGTAAACAAGTCAAGTTGCTGCTGCTGTGGAGAATCAGGCCTCTCTGTAGAACCAGTAAATCCTCTTGCTAAATATCAGCCCTTTATTAGGGATTTGCAGAGCACAAATATTTGGCACCAGAGGTTTAAGCTGCTTGCACAGAGTGAGAGACCCTTTCAGAGGAGAGGCCAGCTCATCTCCATGGCAGCTGGTTTGGATAAAGCAGGCATCTTCCCTCCTCAGTTAACCCCTCTGGGGGTTCTGCACTTCTTAGGGCAGTGATTTTTCATAAGGTTAAGGAGGCACACACACTGAGGCACAGCTTGCTGGCAGCCCAGAGCACAGCAGCACGCTGCTCTTTCCCATGGGGTTCCTGAGCATTCTTACCATGTGGCAGATAGTGCTGTGAAGGTGTTTGAGAGCTTGATTCTCAGGGCGCCTTGCAAGGCTTTGAGGCCAAACTTGGCTGAGATATCAAGTCAGCTGTGAGCTTCGCTTTGACTCCTGCTATGGATGCTTAGTAGTTAGCCGGCCAGTCTGCCTGCTGATTTAGGTTGGATTTTGAATGATAGCCTCATTAATTCTTTGTGCGCTTCGGGCACAAGGGTGCAAAATCTATACTGGCTAAACCTTTAGTTTCTTCTGTCTTTTAAAGCACGTTTCTTTAAATGAAAACAGGTATTCCCTACATTCAGGATTAGGCAAGGCAATTATCTTCCTGATGATAAACAATGTCTGCTGTGGAACTGGAGTCCTCACCTCCTGCCTCCCATGTGGGGTGGATGGATGCCCCATCCCTGGATGCATTCAAGGCCAGGCTGGATGTGGCTCAGGGCAACCTGGTCTGGTTGGTGACCCTGCCCATGGAGGGTTGAAACTGAATAATCATTATGATCCTTTTCAACCCAGGCCATGACATGGTTGACTTTGATAAAGAGATGCAGAGGCGGAAAAGACCCTATGCTTAAAGAGAACCAGGCCAAATTCATTCAGAGACATGGGGAAATAAACCAAGGTCACCTTGAGTCACCTGCTAACCTCTCTCCCTCGCAGCTGCTCCATTGAATCAGGAATCCAGAGCATTTCTATAGCAAAGTCCTCTGGCTTAGGGCTGATGGTCAGCGGTGGAGCCAACAGGCCTGATGGACCCATGGTTTATGTCCAAGAACTTACACCAGATGGTGACTGCTACAAGGTAAGTCAGTGTAGAAACCCTCAGTGCCTTTGAATAGCTAATTCTAGCTGTTCTGAAGCAGAGGGATGAATAATGCATTGCACAGACTAATAGAGAGTTGTATTGCAGGAGAAGATGTTAGGCAGAGGGACTTTCTTTCCCAGTGCTTTTTCTCTTTGTTTAGGACGGTCGGCTCCGACCTGGTGACCAACTCATTGCTATCAACAGAGATTCTTTGGTGGGCAGCACACTGGAAGAGGCCAGAAAAATTATTGCAAAAGCCAAATTCAGGTAGGCATGCAGTACATCTCCTGTCATCAACCACAGTGTAACAGCCCTGGGGAAAAACCCTTAACCTTTGGCTTCAGGAAGCAGAAGGCTGTTTGTGTTTGAATGACACTTCAAAGTGACCATGATCCAAAGAAATGTTGACAGCCTGGGCCCCCACAAAGTGTAACACAGAGCTTCCCAATGCTCTGTCCTTGTGAATATCCCCTATCGTTGCCCGGAAAGGTTCTGTTATAGAACTTAAGCCCAAAGAAGCAACCTGGCTGATGGAGATTCCTTATGCTGGTGTGGATTCCATTGGCCTCAGTGAGATCGCCCTGTAGAAAGAACCACGGGCACAAAAGTTTCACAAATTTCAGCTGTGCTTTATTCATTCTTAAAACAGTCTCTATTTGTTGTTCTTTCAGACATGAGGGAAACACAGAAGTGGCCTTTATTCCTGGAAGGGGACGGTTACATCCCGGACTGTCACCTCATAACAACATCCCATCGCCGCCACCAAAGGCTGTGGGAAATGGGCTGAGCTCCTGCAGACTGAAGGTCCACGTGAGGTCCCCAGAGGTAGGCTGAAAATTCAGGTCCGAGTCCACAGTCCTGTGATCTCCCTTTGATCAACAAAACCCCTTTTTTAGGGACCTTATAGTGCTCCTTCTGGACTGGGAACAGTCTGTAGCGTTGACGTATACGGCTCTGTTTTGCAATCGGGTACTTTAAAGCTGAAATACTGTGTCTTCTGTCTTGGGTTTGGGGCAAATGACAGGAGCTTTGTCTCCAGAGCCTCCATCCAGACCTGTTTCAGGAGTCTCAGGTTTAAAAACAACAGCACTGCCTGGATGGCAACCTGCATCTCATTCCCCAGCCGCCATAGGGCTGGAAGGGATTATGAGAGTCAGTTTGATCTAGTTTCCTACCTAAGGCAGGAACAGCTCTTTGTTCTTAAAGACCTCTGATGAGGACGAACCTGTAGCATTCCTAAGCAGCCCATGACTGCTCCTTGCCAGCCTAATGATAAGACAGGCTCACGCTTCCTTGCTCTATGCTGTATTTGCAGAGGTGAGGGCTGGAGCTGTGCACAGTGATACAGGATTTAACCATCCAACCACCACGATAATTTAGGCTTGTGGCCTAAATGTGTGCAGTTAACATTCCTTTCCTGGATTGTTGCAATGCCTGTTGTATCGCCCGCCCTTTTCCACCTCAAATGCCATAAGAAAAGGCTGGATGGTGTTTCCTTTTGTATGAGCATCATTCCCAAAAGGTTTTCCTTTCCGGACCCTGTGGAGACACAGACTTGCAAGAATGCCAAGCACACGTTGCCTTTGGCTGTGCCAGGCTGCAGACATGCTTATGAAAGTCGGCCTTAGCCTATATATATACAGAGAGATCCTTTATCATCCAGCTTGTGTTATTCTATGTATGTGAAAACAAACTTCTGGCTGGAATTAAATTTCTCCTTCCCTTGCTTTGTTGCTAGAAGATGGAACCTCTAATGATGTCTCAGCTCAGCTGGGCTGTGACTCCTTTCCCTTCATATTCTGGCTTCAGCCCATGAGCTGATACTCAAGAAAGGTTGGGCATGCATCTCTGCTTCCTGTCACATTCATTCTGAGTTATGTTTGGGATGACCATGGTCAGAATGAGGACCCCACCAGTGTTCTGAACTCTGAGGCTTAAGGAAAACCCCTATGGAGAAAGCTCAGGAAGCCAAACTCATCCTCAGCTCTCAATTTCAGCTATAGCAAAGATGAGCTAGCATTTTCCATGTGTATATGCTTTGGGATGGCTCAGGGACAGCTGGACTGCTCCCTCTGAGCTCCTCTGCTCTGCATTTACACCACCAGATTGTGCTCAGTGATTCTCTATACCTTCTTTGTCGTCTTTTTCTAGAGCAGACATGAAAACCATTTTCCTGTGCCTTCTTTGTCACCAGATATCTGCCCACCAGAGCTCACTGTCTCAGGTAATAGCCTTGGTTCTCACTGGGTCTGTGTTGGCCACAACCACATCTGTGGCTCCTCGGTGCTGGGGATAATGAGATCCATTTTCAGCAGCATTTATATTACTGCAGTGTAATCTGATGTTGTGATAATGACACTAACCCCAATAGGATTGGGGGGAGGTGGTACACCCAGTTGGTAGTTGTTATGCTCGTGTTGTCCATAATAGCAAAAGTCTTTACTAAGAGGCTTGGAGGACTGCTGTCTCCTACTGGCAATAGGAAACAGTGCTTGTCCCATGGGATTGTTTGCAGCAGCACCTTCGCCCAGGTGCAAAGATCCATGCAGGCAGCATTGCCTTCTGATGGGAATGAACAAAGAGTTGTCTCATGGAGACACAGCACAGCAAACAGGCGAGTTCCTAACAGCTGTACGGTTAGTGGCAGTCCCAGGCATTGTGCAAGCATTACAATTGCTCTCAGGTGTTCATATCAAAGTTGTTTCTAGATGAGATTGTCAGATTTCTCACTAAGTCCAGGCTTTATTTTTGCTTGCTTTTTCATGCTGTTTCCTCCCCATGCTCTGAGCCCACCGTGAGCTGGTAATCAGGTGGGGCAGTCCCAGGGGGCTGGCAGTGGGGGGTTGAGCTCAGATCCCCATGCAGTTTTACTTTTCCATAAAGGAATCACAGGAAACCTCAATTTACATCCATGATCTGGGGCCTGGGAAGGCTACTTTCAGCAAGATCCCATATATCCTTGTGGTACAGAGGTTACTTCTACCTGGAAAGGTGGACTTTGTTACCATGGCAGTGAGTCCACAGCAGGCACAGCCTTTGTTTCAGGGAGGCTTTTATGTAGCCACAGCCAGCAGGCATTGCTCCTGGTGATGGGGAGCGAACCACCCCCAGGCTATGGAGGCAATCCAGCAAAATAGTGATGACTTCATGGCTTCCTGCCTTAGCTGGGGGATTTTATTGCACAGGTTTGCTTTGTGCTGAGTGCTGGGAAGGCTTTGTGTTGGTGTTGTCACCCCTGAAAGCAGACAAGTGGTTTTGAAAGAGCAGTAAGCCATGCTCAGAGCCCAGGCCAGGGCTGCCTGGAGGTGGGAGCCCAGCAGACAGCCTGGATATCCGCATGTCCAGAGCTGACAGCAGAGCCTCACTGAGCTAATCCTGATTAGCCATGCTCAGAGGTAACAGCTCTGCCCTTGAACTTGGGGAGTGAAGTGCCAGTGGCCAATCCAGCAGCCCCATGTGTTACCTCTTCCTGCTTTCCAGCTGCTGCCATTAGCAGAGCAGATGAATCTCAGGATTAGGATGAGGCTTGTGCCTGTCGGGCATCACTGAAAGGCTGGACCAAAGATGGGAGCCCAGTCTGTAAAGCAGATCTCAGGCAGGAAAAAAGAATTGGTCCTTGGGAGAATCCTGTGTTGCTGGCACAATGAGGGACTGCCATGCTGTAGGGTGAGCAGAGCCACCCTGAGCTTCTCCCAGGGAATGTCATCACTTACGGACATGGATTAATTGTGGGGTTTCCCCCAGGGATGAAGGAGCACAAATGCCATGGCAGTGTTATCTATGGGGACAGCACCTGCAGGGAGCAGCCAGCTGTCAGCAGAGGGTTTTCCCCTTCTTGAGATAGCATCAACCTGCACACTGCTGCCCTTTCTCCTCTCACAGGGATGTTTCAGCATCCAATTTCCACCCCATTGGCCTGCCTGGGAAAGGAGCCCAAGGCTTTTTGCAGGCCTGGGGAGAGAAGTTATCTTGCATCGGTGTTTTTCCACATTGCTTTATCCCATGGGAGCTGTGAAAAGCCAAGGCTTCCCATCATACAGCTTTGCTCCTTGCCTTTTTGTTTTGCTTAATCAATTAGAGTCGACCCAGACAGATCTATTTCTTCTTTTAAACACATCACCACAATTACAGACCCCAGGAATCCAACACCTTACAGCTGGCAAGTTCCTTGGTGGCATTTTGGCAGCCTGTGGCCCTCAGGTGGAACATCCCATTTTAAACCACAAGGAAGCCCACATTCAGTACGGGTTTGCCACCCCACCTCCTTCCCCCAATGCCCCCCAGCATCTGGGACCAGATTTAACTAATCCTGCTCTTCAGTTGTGTTCTGTCGCATCCACATTCTACTTTATGTAACCTGAATGTTGCTTCACAGGCACTTCCTTCCTCTATCCAAGCTCTCTTCCATTAACGTTTCCCCCTGGTGTTTCAGCACCCTGCTCAGCCCCCAGCCTGAGAGCAGCCACAGGCTCCAAACCCAAAGTAGCACTGGATCCCCACATTCGCCTCAAGGATGGCAAGCTGGAGCTGGTGAGTTCATGGTCCCAAAGCAGCGTCTCCTCCCCATCCTCCTGGGGTGCTCTGTGAAGAAAATCCAGGATGTAGATGTGCCACCAGTCCCTCCCTGTGCTGAATACTAAGTGTGGGTGGGTGGGTGGTCTGCACACAGCCTGGGAATCTGGCCCTGAGCTGAGAGCAGACCCAGCAAAACCTGGTGTCCAGCTGGGAGCTGCTCGAGAACTTTCCATTGTGCACTGATATTGCATTTGGGCATGGGGGGGTTGCACCAGGTGTTAGCACTGAGGTCACTGTGTCACTTGCTTTCCAGAGGGATTAAAAATTGCAAAACTGAATAGGAATGGTCAGAAGGAATCAGCCTGGCTGTTGGCACAGAATAAAGCTACTGTGCCTGATCAGTGCTCTAACCAGCACACCCCATTCTGTACCAAGCAGGGGCTGCTGCTGCTTTAGTCCCCTCTGCTCTCACCTGTAGCCACCCAGGGACAGCAGCAGCTCAGGAGCGTGGAGCTCAGAGAGCTGATTTCCTGCTCTGGTTTTGGGGTGCAGGTCCCTCCTCCTCACTCCGAGCGCTGCTGTTTTAGGGGCAGTGCGGGGCTCCGACAGACATCTGCTGCCACCGCCCGGCAGTGCGGGGCTCGGCTCCTGCCCGCACGCGGGCTGCGACGTCCTCCTAAACCTGCAGTTCTCCTTCTCTCCCTTCTTCTCTTATAACCTCTATCCCATCCTCTGCCCTCCATCCCCTGCCCTATCCGCTGTTCTCTCTCCCATCCCATCCTCTATCCTATCCCTTATCCTCTATCCTATCCTCTACCCCCTATCTTCTCTCCCAGCCAATCCCATTTTATCCCATTCCATACTCTATCCTATCCTTTAACTTCAGTCCTCTCTTCTATCCTGTTCTGTCTTTTATCCCTTCCTATCCTCTATCCTCTGTTCTCCCCTACCTTCTCCCCTGTCCCCTTTTCTTCTATCCCATCCCCTCTCCTACTTCCTGTTCTCCAAGATAGGGATTTAGGATTGTCTCTGCCTTGGCTATATTGCCTCTCCGCAATGTGAGGAGCTTGGGCTCTAGGCATTCCCTTCCAGAATCCATCACTGGGAGGGCTGGCTGCTGTAGCTTTGGTAGGGGTGCACACTGTGCACACCAGGACACAGTGGGGGCACTCATGTGGAATGTGGGACCTTTGAGTAGGAGCCACAGGTGCAGTTTCAACTTCAATCCCACCTCATTCCCAGCTTCTCTGTTGAGCCGGAATTTGTCTTTTAAAGCCTTTTAGTCGTTGCCTCTGGCACCAAAGTGGTTTTTGCACAGGTTTAGCCACCTCTGTGCAGTGCCCAGGGGTTGGCTTGATAAATATCTGCAGGAGCATCCTCATAATGAGAGCAATAGGTGCAGTGAAGAGGGAAGGTATTTGAATGTCTCTCCATTGCCTCAGGAAATACACAGTGAATAGTTTTTATCCTCTCAATCCCAAGCACGGTTCAGGCTGCAAGAGAAAGAGCTCCAAGCATTCAATAAAGCTCCTGCCCATTTAATAGCTGCAGATCTGTTTGCCATCTGCATAACATGTTCTTGGAGAGCTGTGAACGTATGTCCTGGAACAGGCATTGCTGTACAGCTGTAGGAAAGGAGAGGCTGGAAATCCAGCCCAACCCTGCTCCTGCTGCAGCTGATGCCTGGAGCCGCTTCCAAGAGAAACCCAGCACTGTGCTCTCGCAGCACCTGCTTCAAAGCATTCCTTATATTCAGTATTTTTCTATTAAGTGCTTGTTGTTCCTGCGGCAGGTTCTGCAGTACCTCGGCCTGGAGGTGACCGAGGAGAAGAAGAGGCAGCTGCGGCAGAGCCTGACCACAGACTCACAGGGGACAGTGGCCTATGGAGGTGAGCAGGCAGCTCCCCGTGGGCTTTAAGCATCTGTGCAGCCTTGGTGATGGCTGAGAGAGGAGAAAGATGGCTGCTGGAAGGCAGCAGAATTGAGCCTGGATGTAGCCTGAAAGCAGTTATTATAAGTAGCAGATATTAAGAGTGCCTCCTCCCCACTGCACCTGACTGCGGACCAAATCTTGATGTTCACCCCCATCAGTCTGATGCTGCTCCAAAGTGCTGAAGCCATCAGTTAGAATTGCATTGCGTAGGTCAGAAGGAGCACCAGCAGGCAGGCTGGGGCAGGGAAATGCTGCTTTGGTTCAAATGTTTATAACTCTGAGATCCACAGTGTTCTAATGCATAGTTCTCAATTAGAATTACATATATATTTAGAGTATGTATCTTTATAAGTGTCTCTAAACCCACTCTTGGCAGCCAAGGGGTTTCCCCAAGCTCTTGCATTTCTCTCCTGCCTTTTTCCCTCAGACCTTCTCCAAGCACTCAGGGATGTGATGCAGGACGAGCTGGATGAGGCTGGCCTGGACTCCAGCTCTGTGCTCTTCACACAGCATGAGGTGGCCAGCCTGCTGGATACATCAGCATTCCATTCCCCGGTCAGTGCATGTTCTTCAGCCCTGCTCCCAAGGAGCTGAAGCTGTGGGGTTGTGCAGGGATGGAAAGCAATACACCTGCAACACAACTCGCTGGTTTTGGTGGAGCTGTGCCTAACACTGCCTGTCCTCTATGCATGCAGACCCTTGACTCACTGAGCTGCAACGGCAGTGAGGAGATGGAGCAGCTACAGATGGAGATGACCGACCTGCGGCAAGAAGTCCGAAGGCTGAAGGTGGGATCTCTCCTTCATGTAGACCCCAGAGTGGGTCTTCTCTCCCCTCACTAAAAGACCAGGATCCCTTTTAGGGGATGTTCTATCACTTGCTGCTTCTAATCCAGTGACAATATTTCCTTTAGTCTCTCCTGAAAGAGGTGGAGAACAGTAAGAAGTCGATGGAAGATGAGCTCCAGAGGCTGAACCAGGTGGGTGAAGAGCTGCCTCATTGCGTGTGGCACAAACTGTTGATTATTTTTTCTTCTTTTTTTTTTTTTTTCCTTCTTTCTCTTTAACAGAAGCCCCCCCAGGTTGTCCCTGACCCAGAAAGGGGATGCAGTGCATTCACATTGCTTCTCACTGCTTCCAGAAAGCCTTGGGCTTCCTCTCGGAGAACCGGACGCTGCACAGCAAGCTGCAAATGGCCGAGGTGGTGCAGAGACAGGCACACAGCGCAGAGCAGGACTACGAGGAAGTGATCCACCTGCTGGAAGCTGAAATTGCAGAACTGAAGATGCAGCTGGCAGGGAAAAAAGCGAAACACGTCGCTGAGATAGAGGTAATGCAACTCCTGAGCCTGGGAGTACAGATACACGCAGGGACAGGACTGAACAGCACTCCTGATCCTTCTCAGGAGGTTCCACCCTCTCCCTATAAAGGAGAAAGTCATGGTAATGTATACATTACTTGCTGTATTCTACAAGGCCAGCACCGCCTTTGGGTGTGCACTGTAATCTGTGCAGTTCCCACTGTCCATTCCAAGAGGACTGAGGCTTTCTGTTTATAGCAATTGCTGTAAGCTGGTCAAAGCCAGGGCTGGAGTGTCCTCATCACCTTCCTCTCTTGGGCAGGAGGACATCCTGGAGCTGAAGAGGCAGCTTTCCCTGGCTGATGGCCAGCTGCGGAAATCCGAAGTCTCACGGAAGCGCCTGGAGATCTGCAACAGGAAACTGCTCCTGTTTGTGCAGGTGATGTGCTGAGCTGCCACCAGCACTGCTGGCATCACTGTGGCCTCTTCCCTTAGGAAAGTGTTTGCAGTTCCAGCTCATTTCCTGGTCCACAGTCCATCTCCTGGTGGAGAGAAAGAAAGTGAATGGTTTGAAACTGAGACAGGGGAGGTTGAGGTTGGATCTTAGGAGGAAGTTTTTCCCCCAGAGGGTGGTGACACACTGGAACAGGTTGCCCAAGGAGGCTGTGGATGCCCCATCCCTGCAGGCATTCAAGGCCAGGCTGGATGTGGCTCTGGGCAGCCTGGGCTGCTGGTTGCTGACCCTGCACACAGCAGGGGGTTGGAACTGGATGAGCACTGTGGTTCTTTTCAACCCAGGCCATTCTATGGTTCTATGAATTTCAACACCTCTGGATGTGCAGCACCTGGCACTGGGCTGCATGCAGTTTCAAGCTGGACTTCGCAAGTGGATTTGGCTTGTACCCAGACACAGACATCACAGGATTTTGTCTGCCAAAATGTCTCCTTGTTATACATCTCTGAGTACTATCTGAGCATTCACTAACCACAAGGGGAAATTACACTTGTGGGTACCATTCAGAAAGCAGGGATGGTTTGGTAGCGATGATCACAGCCTTGCTGAAACGTAGCCTGCCAAACCACTCTTTGGAAGAGTATTTTTATGCTGTGTTCAGTATACTTTATTTGCTGGCATTCAAATGCATCATTTAGAAGTGTCTGTGTATTTGCATGGGCTGTGAATGTTGCCTGTGCTGCAAAAGGCCTTGAGATATTTGCTTCAAGGGCAATGAATATGGAGAAGCTGATTACTGTCATGTTAAATCTGATCAGCAGCAGAAGCCCATGGGGTTTGTTCTCAGGAATTATTCGTTCCTATAAGTCTGAAACCTTTTTGTTTTGTTTTGCTTTTCTTTTATGGCAGAACGTTCACAAGGTCCTGAGCACACCCGGTCACCTACCAGATGAGAAAAGGTAGGAGATGGCTCCTGGGAACTGCAGGCCAGGAACATTTCATATGTCTGACCTTTCTGAGGGGAAGGTGATTCGCACAGAACCTACCTATGCTGTCACTTTGGGAAGGAAACCACTGGGGAATGATGCTCTGGGGGCTGCAGTTTGGTTGGTGCTTTGGGAGCAGCTTGCCTCTATTTTGGGGGAGAAATGACTAGGTGAAGCACTCCTGTGGTTAAGCTGCTCCTGTTAGCACAGCCCCTAGCAAGCTGTTTGAATGAAGCAGAGTTGTGACTCACCTGCTTTTCCTAATATAAATCACTCTTTTGGATTTAGGGCCATGTACTTCTCTATCAGCAGCTACGGAAGTTGATAGAGTGAGTGGAGGCAAAGAGCAAACGTGACTCTTAGCTTCAGGAACAGTTGCAGAAAGGAAGGTCAGGGCTCCTCTAACCCTTGGAGAAAACATATCAGAATTCTATTATGGGAACTCTGGTCGTGTTTTGCTTTCTTTTGTTTTAAATTGATTCACCTGTTAAAAGGTCACAACCCTGTTGGTAATGGGAGCCCCTTAAAGAAAACTGATCTGTAAGAAGGTTGCTAAGGGGAAGTAATTCTTTAAGATGGTGAGGTTTCCAAGATGGTTATTCCTATGGTAATGAAAGAAAAAAGGCTTTGAGGGATCCTTAAAATATATATAGAGAGAAATTCTAACAAAGTACTTTAATAGTATATCTTAAATCTCTACCTGTAGCAACACGAGCATATCTGAAAGAGACTCCCTTAATGCTGAGGGATGGAGGGGCAATGCCCTCTGAATGCAGTCACACAGAGTAAAGTATCCTTCAGAAGCAGCTGGCCAGGATTTTCAATGATTGTTCCATGATAGAAGTATTGATGGCACTTTCCATATTTGTAAGAGTCAACAGTGAAACAGAAGAGGATAAAACAGACGCAGTCTCAGATACATCTCTTCCATCTTCAGATCTTGTTGACCTTTTGCTATCAGAAGCTAAAGAGCTGCTTGCACCAATGCTCTCCAACAAGGACGGTAAGCACTAAGCTGACTGGAGAAACCTGGATCCAAGCAAGTCTCAAGGATGCTAATTGTTAGCGTTAATTACTCTATCCAACACCCTCCATCCTCGTTTGCTGTACCAGCTGAGTCTCCCATGGACATTCCCAATTCTTTCATGCTAACTGAGATGTAATTGCCCTCTGTGTACCCTTATGACTTGTAGCAGGATCTGACAATCAGATTTGTGGCCTAAAGAGTCAAAGAGTGTGGCTTGTGTCCAGGACCACAGGAAAGGTGCTTGTCCTGCAAAGAAACTGGGAGTAGTGAGGATGGTCTCATGGACTCATAGTAATGTTATGAAAGGAACAATGCTACCTGAGATCAGCAGTCAGATCTCCTGTTCTAGGGAGGACCAACACACTAGACCAGATCTGCAATGCTTTTAGCCAACCTCATCTTGAACAACTCCAAAAAGAAGATCCACAGCCTCCCTAAATAACATCTTCCCGAGCTGCATTGGTTCCACGTAGAACAAGATTTTCCTAACGTCTAGTCTGAGCTCCCCAAGGTGCAATCTCTGGCTGTTGCCCCCAGTTGTGTTGTCTGCCACTGGCAGCAAGAGTTTGGCTTCAACATCTTTGTAATTACCCTTGAAGTGAGTGCTGTGGGATTGCCTTTCAGCCTCTTCTTTGCCAAGCTAAATAAGTTCAGCTCCCTCCACCCTCCTCGAGCTCCCCTTGCAGGTTCTGAGCCCCAGGGCTGCCTTTGCTGAATTTTATCCAGCATCTCAGCAGCTTTGAACTGAGAACCAAAAACTTCTTTCACCATCCTGGCATGAGTGCAGCAATACTGAGTAGAGGGGAAGAGAAATCTCCCTGTTTCCTTGGCATGCAGGTCTGGCAGCCCAGGTTCCCTTCCACTCTCATGACTGCAAAAGGGAGAAAATCAGTCACCAAGCATCTGAATTAATTTTCCAGCCTGAGGTTCTCAGCTGTGACCCATAGGTGCGTCTTAGCAGCAGTTATTTGACCCTACCTGTCTCTTTCCATACAAAAGAAGAGCTTATAATCCTGTTGTCGTGATCAGGTGAGCGTACAGCCCCAAATGTGTGCCCACTCCTTACTCTTCAATGCCATTCACCAACTAGGCACACTGCCACAGCCTTTCCTGCACTGCACTCCAGCACTGCCTCTTCTCAGAGCACAGGATGCAAGGAAAATAACAGTAGCCTTTGAAAAGCCCTCCTCATAGATGAGCATTTCCAGAGTGCCTGCTTCATTTATGTGTGTGTTATGGTGGTGTAGCAGTGGTGCTTGTATTGGGCATCCTTTCTAACCCTTTGTTTATTCTTGGTTTTACGCTTGCAGCTTCGCCATGTGACAGGGACCAGTGCCTGCCTGCTGAGGGGCTCCCAAACTACAAGGAGTAGGTGTCAAAACCCAGTCTTGCTCTTTACCTTTTACATCATAACTCCTATTTTCAAGTTACAAAAACCACTCTCTCGTTTCAGCCATCTCCATCAGAACACCACGTGGCCACCTCCTCCAAGCCAGAACAAGGGTGACCAGCTGCAGTCCCTGAGCCCAACCAAGGAGCTGCCTGCAAAGCCAACATAAATCTCCCATAAGCAGCTCATGTTCAGGACTGCGACGGCTTGTAATGCAGCTGCTGTGCTGGGAGATGGCAAGGACACACAGCAGGAGCTTCAGCTTCCAGGCAGCCCAGAGAGAGAAATAAGCTTTCTAACGTGAAACTGATTCCTCCTGACTGCTACCCAAGACTTTTTCAGCAACCTCCCCCTGCGCGTCTACCTCTGAGCTATCATACAAGGCTATCTGCTCTTGGTTTTGCAGCTTTATAGGAAAACTATTCTCAAGAGGTTACACAAGCCTGGATTTCACTGGCAGCCTTTTAGAGCTTGGATCCTGGGTAGTAAGAGGAGCATGGACTTACTCAAGGGACTCAGATTCCTTTTGGTATTTCATATGAAAAACCAAAGCACATTTAGTGGCTGTCATCAATGCAGCTTAATGCGTAGCGTGCTAGCTGTCTTGGGATAGGAACTTCTCTTTTTATTCTTTTTGTATAGCTTATCTCAGCTGCAATGCTTGAAACAGAAGCAGCATCCCAGCAAGCTGCTGGGGGTGTCTGCGTGCAACTGGTGCCCACGTGCTGCTGAGCACTGAGTGCTCCCTGCAGAGCCCAGACATCGCAAGCGCACCTCAATAACAGCCTGCAGAATCACCTGCGAGCTACATCCATGTGATGCAAGCTTGTACGTGGTTAGCAATGGACGTGGGAGAGGTCTGAGGTGAATACTGGCGAATAAAATGAACGTGCTGCTCAGCAGGTGCTGGCTTTCTGAGCTGGGTTATGCTTGCTGTCACTGTGCACAGTGTCTCTGGGGCAAATATCTCTCTCTGCTCCATTTTTAACTCCATTTCTAACTATTCTGGCAGCCCACAGCAAGATACATACAGGAGTAGCAGGAGAATGGGATGCATTCTAGCTGCTACACCAAGTTACAGTTACTTTAGCTTCCCTTTGTGTGGGTTCAGGGCATCCTTTATAGCTTTACAGTACGGGCTTAGGAAAAATCATGGTGATAACTGATACCTACTGTACTCAAATATAACACTGCACTGCTAAAACAAGGAACTTTGTGCTGGAACTTCTCGGATTAATAACCAGTGTGAAATTCCAATTGAATTTACTTTCATAGCTTGTGACTTTTTTTTGGAATACAACTCTCAGAATGCAAATTAAAAGACTTCTTTTAAAGGGAAACCTTGTTCTTTGGATCACACGCAAGGATCCTCCTTGGAAGAAGATGCTTTTAAACAGTATTTATCTTTCTGGGGTCTGCTGTAGTTCACAGCTTGCTCCCCAGTGCTTCCTGTTTCAGGAGCAGTTACCAGTGCTACCTGTGGGTTCAGCCCTAGGGCTTGGTTCCCATCTCACGTTATATAGGCAGGGGGAAAGCTGCAATAAGAAGGTTAAGATGTTCACAGAGCCAAACCCAGTCTCACCAGTTTGGTCTGTGCAGTGTCTGGGAAAGCACCTCCTGTCCCCATGGAGTTTGTGTGGCAGATACTGATCTGCTTATAGCAGCTTGTCTGCTGGAGTGTTGGGCTGCAGGCTCCGTTTGAGGGCAATGTCTCCATCCACTGCTCTCCACACCTGCCAGGGCACAGTGATATCGTCCTTTTGGGAAGGAGCAGGTCTGCAGCTGTGTTGTCATCACGTACACCCAACAGCACCTGAGACTTAATAGAAAAGGAGCATGTTATGGGATGTATAAAAGGCCACACTGAAACAAAAGAGGAGAAAACAGGTTCATCCTTTGGTGCATCTCTTCCACCTTCAGGTCTTGCTGTGACCTGATTATTTTGGCCTAAAGAATCTTATGGCAGTCAATGGGGGTTTTGCTACCAACACCAATAATGATGGGGTTGTCTCAAGGTGTGGGTACAGAACTGAGGGCTGGAGCAGAATAGAGCAGCAGGAACAGTCCCATCCCAGCAGGGGTTGTTTTTGTGCTCTGAAAGAGAGTGCACTCGATGCTCCCTCCATAGCCAAGTGATGTGTATCTTAATGTCCCAAAAAGAGGATTGCATATTAAGTATTCACTGTGGGTCACAGCCTGGCAGGGGTAAGCAGGGTCATACTGAGCTGTTAAAATGTAAATCAATGAGAGTTTCATGAGCCACAGCAGGAGATGAAAGCAGTCCATGTAGATGGACATAACAGTGTTTGAGACACTGCTTGTATATATACTCACAAAGGTGTACCTGAGGAGTACCAGCAGGGTCAGCTGTTGGCCCAGCAGCTTTGGGGGGTCAGATATCTCTGTCCTGATGGCTTTCTTTTGTGCTTTTCCTACACAGAGCAGAAGTTCAGTTCCAACCTGTGGGCTGGGATCCCTTGTTCCCTAACGAAACAAACCAAAACTAGGTATGACTGCCTAATTTAACAGCTGCAGGATGGGGAGGTTGGGCAGGCAGCCACCTCAGCATTATCTTGAAAGGTGAGTGTAGCAGAGGGCCATTAGTACACCATTTATCTGCAGTCTGATGGGTAAGGTAACTGAATCTGCTGTAAGATGTGCCGGACTGGAGCTCATTAGATCTCCTCTTTCATCTCCGTCAGTGATCTCTGCCACCTCACTGCACGACCTTGGCAGTGTGTCCCATCTCACTTTTGCACCAGAAAAAGAGACTTGCAGCAGCAGCTGATGTGAGCAGCACAGGGCAGGCAAAGCACGAGGGACTCACAGGAGCTTTAGTCAGGGCTGCCCAGCAGAGGTAAGGATGGGAAGTTACTTTCCAAGATACCGACCTGTTTTCTCTGACTGGAACAAGGAAAGGGCACCATTACTGAGCCACAAAGTAGGAACGGGTTGCTGTATCGCAGCAAGAGGGTCATTCCTCTGAAAGCATCCTGAATGAGAGAGCATAGGTGTATGGGAGATCGGTAATCACAGCCTGAACCTCTGATTAATCAGCTGAGGCAAGTATGGGGTCAGCTGCGGGAGCACAGGTGAGAGTGATGTAGCTGTGCTCCCGGAAGGGGTGGAACTCGACTCCATCCCCTCTGAGACCTCATTTAAGGGCTGACTCCCACTGAGGCAGCATCTCTTGGAGGTTGCTCACCAGTGAGGACTGCCCCAGCTTCTTCAGCCAAGGCACCACCACTGGTGAGTTTTCCTTTACTTATTCCTTCTGTACATTTGCTACCATCTGTATATTAATAACCAATACAATAGGGTGAAGGCAGATGCAGGGCTTGGATGACTTGGTTTCAGCTCCCAGCCTTTCCATGCAGCCTGCAGGAGATGCTGACTGCTCTGGCTGTGCAGAATGTGGCTTTCCCGGAGTTCTGCCATTTGAGGGCTCCGTGTGTTCTTTGCAGAGCGATGTCAGGGCTGGCCTGCTTGGTTGGAAGCAGCAGAACATTTCAGGAAACATTACTGATCAGAAATAGGACCACAGCTTCCTGAAATGCCTGCCCGGAAAAGGAGATGTTCTCCAGCTAGAAGTGATAAGGAGGCAGGAAAGGAAACACGATCTTGCAAAGTGTCAGCTGCCCCCCCGGCAGATCTTGAAAGGAGGTTTTTGAAGGTGTAAGACATTGCAGGGTTGGTCTCCCACATCCACTCATCACCTTCCCTTGGTGCCCCGTGTTCCTGCCCACAGATGTCACCAGCCTGGGCAGCTCCTCCTCGGGTACAGCCACGTCCTCGAGGACAGAGCGGAGCTGACGGCACCTGTCTGCTACGGCTGCACTGTCCAGCAGGTGGACCGGCAAGGAGGGAACCACTCCCTGAATCACAGAATATCCCGACTTGGAGGGGACCCATAAAGAACACAGAGCCCGACCCCTGAACCTGCAATGAGCATCGTGGTCCTTTTCAACCCAGGCCATTCTGTGATTCAACCCCTCTAGTGTGCACCACCTCGGCCCGCTGGCCGGGACCCCAGGAGCGACAAGCCGAGCTCCGAGCACTTCACTACGGTACAAACCGGGCTGAACCCTCGGTTCTGTTCTGCCAACCGAACCAGCCGGACCCGATCGAGCCGGGGCGGGGATTGGGGCGGAGCTGCGCCCCGCAGCACAATGGACAGCGCTCTGCGGCGCCGCGTGCGCTGGGAAGGGGCGGGCGCGGGGCGGTTGAAGCGGAGCCGGGGGCGGCGCAGAGCTGAGCCGGGTTCGGGCCGCAGCCGCTGCTCGGAATGGGGCCGGCCGGGCTCCGCTGTGGGCGCGGTGAGGACGCGAGGAGCCGAGGAGGGGCGTCTCGGTGAGAGTCGTGTGAGGGGTTCGGTTCGGTTCGGCGTTGAGGGCTGCGGGAGGTGCTGTGCCGGGAGGGGAATTGCGCCCTAATCCTGGTGCCGTGGGGAGGAGCGTTCGTAGCGTGCGGGAATACAGGTGGTGTGGAACTCCAGGGCTGAGCCCTATTGAATGCGTTGATGTATTTGGGTCAGTTCTGTCTTAAAGCCCCCCTGGCTTTAAGGCTGGGTTAAACCACGCGTGTGCTGCGCTCTGGGCCGCGTGGTTCAGCTCCTCCGAGCAGCGCCATCGGTGCGTGGCAGGGAAAGGGTCGCGTGGTGGCACCGGCTGCGCCCTGTGCTCTGCACTCCTGGGCCCAAGGAAAACACGGCCGGGAGCTGATTGCTGCCTTCCTGCTCGGGGTGCGCTGTGAAGCTGAACCCGTTGTGCTGTGCTGTGGGGCATCCCAGATGGATTTGTCTCTATGTTGAGCTGGGGCACTTCTCTGTTCTTATGTCGGAGCTGTTGTGTGCGTGTGGGGGCAGCAGAAAGGGCTCCGTGTAACCCCTGTGGGTGAGGAGCGAGGGCTGCCCCTCCAGGATGCGTTCACTGCTGCCAGCCAGCAAACTTCAGCTGCCAAGGAGTCAGAGTCTGGCTGTGTGGGTGAGAGAGGTCAGCAGTGGCTCTCTGGCAAGAGGATTCCCTACCAAGTGTTATGAGATAAAGGCATATAAATATTAGGCACGAAGCTGATTTTGCTGCTTGCGTGGGGGAAATGGCTCACTCGACAAATATTTGAAAGCAGAATGCTTACGCTGTTCCTTTTTCTCCTTCCCCCCTCAGCCAAAGGCTCTGTTCCCTATTGTGTTGGGCAGAACATGGAAATGCTGTCAGGGTGTTTATGTTGGTTGTAATCTATGAGTGGACTCACATCTGTGAAGGATGACAGCGTGGGGGCCGGGCTCCCAGCAGCTCTGCCCTGCAGCCCTCCGTGCCCCTTTGTGCTGCTGTGTGCACACCTCAGGGCTGAGCAGAGGATGGAGCCCTGTCTGAGATGACAAAGGCTTCTAAAAGACAGCGGAGGTGTCTGCTGGCACCATTCTGTTCCTTACATTGAGCTGCAAAAGGCAAAACCAAGTTTTGGTGCACAGAAGCTCTAATAAGCATCCTGCAGCTTGGTACCATCTTGTTATTAAATAGGTGAGGCATCTGTGTCAGCACCTACCGCAGCAAAAAGCTCTCGAGGCAGAGAAGTGTCGTGCACAGCTTTGTGTGTTGATTTGAAGGGGGGGGATTAAAGGCTGCAGCCCCCCCCAGAGCCCCCCTCCTTTATGGCTTGGGGACAGCTGGCTTTCAGGTGGCAGAAGACAATTTGAGGAAGTCTGGATCTCTTGCTGTTTTTAGCAGGGCTTTATGAAAGCAAACAAACAGAACCCTCAAATCCAGAACCAAACACAAAACCCGCTCGGTGGTTCTTCCTCCTGCTGACAGGAAGCTGCCATGGGTGGGAGAAGTGAAGAAAAGCTGTGGCTGCTGAGTTCTGTCACCCAACAGGCGATGCTGGCTCTGGATGAGAAGCTGGGCTTGTGGGCTTCAATCTGAGGCTTTATGTATATTTAATTTCTAAACCCAATTTCTCATTTCCAACCATCTGGCTGTAGTCTGTCAAGTCAGCCTCTCCTACAAAGAAGAGAATAAAAGTTAAGCATATGGAAAATCCCTCAGGTGCCTGCTGGGTGATTCTAAATAAAGTGGAAGCGTGTAGTTAATGTCACTGCCTGTCCTCCCTCTGCTGCGTGCTGCGATGCGTGCTCCCTGCAGGAGCCCTCCCAGGCTCAGCTGATACTCAGTGATAGCTCTCTGTGCTGCACGTGCACTTCTTGTCAGGAGCTCACCTTGTCCCTGAAATGCCACCGAAGTTGCCGTGAGGAATGGTGTGCAGTCAGGGCTTGTTTCCTTCTCTCTCCAGTGCAATGCCAGGGGTGTATTCTTGAGCTCACCATTAACTTGCTGCCATGCAGGGTTTGGCTCAGCTGCAAGGTGCCGTAGCAGAAAGGCCATGCAGGCCTCTGCAGGGAGCCCCAGCCTACCAAGGCTGCATGCCACTGGCATTGCTGGCAGCATTGTGGGGTGCTTTGTGCAACATGGTGGCTGCTGCTGCCGCCCAATGCGTCCAGGTGCGCAATAGCTGATGTGCTTCTAACATCTAATTGGGATGGTTACAGGGATTAGCTGCATGTGTTGCTTCAGTGCACCGGCTGCTCCGGTCTCTCTGAGTTTTTCAGACTGCTTTGGGCTTGGTCAGACCCTGGTGTTACCCATTGTGTGGCTGCAGGTCTGCCTCTGGGTGTGGATTAAGCCATTAGGCTGCAGGTTACTGAATCACTGCTCTTCAGCCCAGTCATCTGCCTGTATCCCCATGCACAAAGTCACTACTCTCACTGCCTTTTTGTTTTCTTTCCTCCCCAGGAGTTCTAGCTGAAGTCCCTCTTGCTTTGAGAAGCAGAATGACTGCTCAGTCTTGAGGAGAGAGCACAGAAGGTCTGCCGGCACGCTCTTCCCAAGGTAAGAAAGGTTTTTAGGGCAGGTGTGAGTTATCAGCTGTGTGTCTTCTATGGGTACAGTTACTACTGTCCCCTTTGCTCTAAATTCCCTCAGCTCGAGCAAACCTGCGGCAGGCTGGTGTTGCAGCTGCAGGCTGGCATAGCAACAGAGCGGTCCAAGTAGTGTGGCGAAGGCTGTTTGCCTACAGCTTATGCCACCCTGTTGTTCTTCTGCTGCCTTTATTCCTAGGCTGTGGGTGGCTCTGGACTGCTGTGTCCCGAGGCTTTCCCCTGCAGAGGTCTCTGACCCCTTCCTACAGCAGTGCCAGAGTTCCAGGCTTAGCAAGCAAGGCTAGAACTGGCAGCAAGCTGACAGCTAAAGAGGTGTGATGAGGCTTCTCTTGCTATATTTGCACTGGCTCGGAAGGTTCCCGCACAGCGTAGGTATTGCGCTTGCATAATCATATTACAGCGTTGCATTACAAGGTGCCCCATGCCTCTCTTGGCTCGGGTATCCGATATGTGATAGCAGTCCGGGCTTCCAGGCTGTTTGCTTGCTCCCACTCCGCTCTCTTCACTCTGAGGTGGATGCTGTGCTGATGCCTTCTCTCTGCATTTACTCGCTCTGCGAGGACCGGCTTTTAGCATCGCTAAAGCTCCCAGACAGCCAGCAAGTCCTGGTTGTTGTTCCGTGGGTAACGTGATCCTCTGCAGGGCAACTGTCTGACCGTGAGAGCCTTCTACAAACATCCCCCGCTCTCAGGTACCCAAACCTTTTAAAGCCTTTTTCCCCCCCTCCCCTGCTGAATGCTTGGATTTCTGTATTGATGGCATTTTGCAGCAGTTCTACTGCCGGCTGCCTTTTAAGTCCTATTTTACCTCCAGTTTTTGGCTTTAAATGTCAGGGATAAGTTGTCTTGTGCTCGGACTGTTGAGTTCAGCTGTGCTGCTCTGCGTGGTGCTGCCAAGGGCTGCGTCTGCTTAGCAGTGGAATTTGAGCAGGGTGGAATCAGCATAGTCTCAAACCAGCTGCCCAGTTTGGTGTTTCAGATGTTTTTGGATGGCATTAATGGGACCGACGTAAAGGATCCCAAAAGGATTGTAGGAAGCAGCCTGAAAACCTTTTTAATGGCTTATCTGCTTCCTTGGGATGCCCGTTATTGATGCGTATTTAAGGGTTAAAACCTCAGCAGAAGAGTGTGAGGGAGGAATCCTGATGAGAACAGTGAGAGGTGGCTTGGAGAAATGAAACACTGAGAGCTGAATTGTTTCCATTGCACGCAGTTATTCCCTCAGTTCAGCTGCAGGCAGTGGGCATTCAGGCAGTGGGATGTGATTGCTAGCTTAGCATCAGGCGTGTTCTCTAAGCACGCTGTTTCCTTTTCCTTTCTTTCAGTGGCTTTAAAACAGCAAAATGCTACTTTGAGAACTGAAGTATTTAAAACAATATGCATGAAGCTGTGTGAACTTTCAATAGAGGGGTTTGCATAATGGTATCAAACTTAATGCAGAAAATAGAAGGGGGAAGGGGGGGGGTGAATTGCCATTTAAGCTTTTGCAAGGTCCCTAGGAGAGGCTGCCTTCTCCAGGTTCTGGCTTGATGTCTCTGTTTTTGCTTTAATTATTGTGTGTTTTGTTTGAGCTGTAAGTTGGAGTAGTGCTGGGAAGCAGCAGAGGACTCTGCTGTGTGCTGGGTGTGTGCTGGGCTGGGGCTGCACACACCTACCTGCCTTTCTTCTTTCAGTCACTTACAAAGTGAGGCCGGGCAGCAAACAGACCTAAAATATCTGTCTGTGGGAGTGAGTTAAGGCTGCCAGGTGAGCACTGTTGGAATGGGTCAGGGTCGGTTAGCAGGGGTCTGAAGTTGTCCAATTTGATTGGTATTACAGGTGCATGCTGAAGATGGTGCAGAAATACCAGTCCCCAGTTCGAGTCTACAAATACCCTTTTGAGCTGGTCATGGCGGTGAGTTCAGCACTTTGACTTCTCCAGCTGTTGCAGGCTGCAGCCTCGGGCCAGTGGGAGGTGGGGACTGCAATGTGGTGAGCTTATCTTCACGGCAACCTTCTGTGGGAGTGCTGCAATAACACAGGCTTCGCTCTCGCTGTCTTTTGTCCTTTCTTTGTTTTCCATGACAAATAAGGGCCAACATCCGAGTGTTTTCATGGAGACGGTTCATTTGTCACTGCAGGGAAGAAAACAAACCAACAACTTGTAGAAACTACTCATTCATCATTTCAAGTTGGGCACTGGAAGGAAAAGACTCTTTTGTTGTAGGCAGAGTCTGGTTTGTTGCTCTACACCATCTTTGCATTGCAGTCTCACTGTCTGTCTTAGTAGGATAACCCTCACTAGGTGCCCATCAATAGACTGGCCGCTTGTACAGCGAGCTGCCTCTAGACAAATCCTCTGTAAGCTCGTTAGCAGAATGCCTAAAGGATGAGGTTTGATGTGTTTAGTTTTCAAGTGGTTTAGTTCTGTTTGCTTCCAGTTTTTCAACGTGACAGAATTTAAGATTCCCTGGGATGTCAAGGTTGGGATTGTAAACGTCGTCCTTTAGGAGCTCAGCAAGCTCAAATTGCTGTTACCTTAGCAAAGTTATTAGTCCTCTTATAAAGATTAAGTTACTCAGTCCAAGGTCACCCAGAGGACTGTGTGGTAGCCTAGGGAACTGAATATAGACCCTGCAGTCCCTCTCTAATCTCCTGTGAACATCACGTGTCCGCAGCAGGGTCTGCATTATTACAAAGACATTTTGGAAGCTTCTAAAGGCGGTGGTTGGGCCTGGTGGCAGTCCACACAGGTTGGATGCAGGCTTGGTTGTTGTCTTGGATGTGTTGGGATGGAGCCCTCCATTTGTGTGGAGGCAGCGTGGATCTCACAGAGCTGTCAGGCTGAAGCTGTCAGTTGCTGGAAGTTTAGCAGGCAGTGTAGGCGTGCAATGAAGCTGTTTTGCTCCTCAGCACATGGCATCGCCGTTAATCTGCCTCAACATAAATCTGACAGCAGCTTCCTCAGCACTGGGAACCTTATATATTCAGCCGCTTTCATCTCTCCTCTTCAAATGCTTTCTGTGAACCTTTGGAGCTCAGTGTGCTCGTGCTGAGGTTGGTGTCAGGAAGGCCAGGATGGTGTGAGCAAATCCCCAAACATCTCCCTGTTTTAAGGGTCCCTGTGCACTGAAAACATTTGTAATGGGGAGAGTGAGACTCCTGGGGCTCTGTGCAGGCTGTGCTGTGAGGTAAGGAGGGTTTGATAGGAGAAGTGTTCTCCCCCAGAATCTCTGATGTTTGGACCCTACTATAGCAAACTATGCAGGTGCTTCCTCCAGTAATGAGGACCTGAGAAGTAGGGTGAGTGTAGCCAAATGATTCACTGCATCCTGGCCTTGTTGGAAGGCATTGTGTTTCCCATGCCTTTTGTTGAACCCTGCCACCAGGAACACGATTCATCTTGCTGGGACTTGCACATTGCACACTGTGCAGCTCATCTTCAGAACAGCACAGGGCTGCACGTGACAGAAGAGCCTGTGCTTTCACTGTTAATACCTTTATTATTGAGAATCTCAGGATAATTGTCTATGGGTTTACACTCTACTGGTTACTAAGGCTTCTGCTGCTGGCATTCTGGCATGGGCAGGCAGTAAATTTGACAGATCTACAGAGTCCTTCACACTGCATTCCCCTTCTTGCTCTCTTTGCTGTCAGGATTGGCTGTAGGAGGAGAAACTGAACGCTGCTGAAGTCCTAATGGCTAGAATTTCCCTCCATGCAACTTTCCCAAACTATTTTTGCTCGTATCTTTTCAGTATGAGTATGCGTTGTATTACAGATGTTAGCTCTTTAGGAAGCTTTATGTAATGACTGCTTCCCGTCACGTTTGGCACATTGGCTTTATAAAGAGGTTGATTAAACCCTGACACGTTGTGCGTGCTCTGCTCCCTGATGCCGTGTTTCTCAAAGCATCCAGTATTTCACTGACTGGTGCAGTGATTCTCTTGCAACAGAGCATCTAAGCCTTCTTGTGCCGGGTTGGTGCTGCAATTTGGCCCAAACAGCTTGCAGTACACCTTGGTAACAGAGAGAATGGTGTGTGAAAGCAGTGCAGTGCACAAGCAGAACGATGTCTAGCAAGGATGGTGTTAGCTCTGAGGGTGTGTTTGGTGTGACAAGTTCAGCATGTCTTCACAGCCCATCTGGCTCTTGGAAAGGCTGCTGCTGTTGTGCTGTATCAGATGTGCAGATCGGCTGTCAACTGCGGTGCATTATCTTATGGCACCTACAGCACAGATGCACCACATAACACATCTTTGGGCCTTGCCTTATACTTAATTATAATTACAGACTCCTCAGCTGGAGCTTCAAGCCATCATTAATCTGGGAACATCACAGGCTGATTTTTAGACAAAGTAGAATCTTAACCAAGATACTTGATGCTGGTTTGCAGCCTTCGCTCTCAAGTGTGAGCCCTGGAAAAAGGAAAGCACTTGCTGCAGGGAGAACAGAGTGGCTTCTGGCAGCTGAAATGCTTCACAAGCACAGAGCAGCAGTGGTTCAGCTGTGCAGAGTGGCTGAAAGGACTGGAGGATTGCTCTAAGTGCAACACACCATCGGAGTGCCAGAGGGGAAGTGCGGTGCCTGTTGCCCACTGTGTCCTTGAACAGCCACAGGTGAGGTGTGGTAGAGCTTTGCAGCCTGCATGCCCAGTGCTCGAAGGCTCCTGGATCAGCTGATGTAGGTAACAACACAGATTTCAGATAGTGTTGGAAATGGGTTTTTTGCTTGGCAGTGCCCTGGAGACTGTGAAAGAATCAAAGTGCGAGGAGGAAAACATTTTAAAGCAGCTTCTCTTTGATGCTCAGTCCCTGTAATACATGGCATGAAATGTCCCAGGAGTCATCCAAGCACTAGCTAAGAAATGGATGCTTCCCTACAAAAGTGAATGTACTCCCTATAGCAGGATTGATAGGGATACAGAACGTGCCCACTAAGTGCAGACAAATCATCTTTGGATCCAGGTAGTCTGTCTCCAACCATTGTCCTGGCTGGTATTTAAAGGAAGGCAGCTTCCCTTGCCTCTATTCTTGTTGTGACTGTCAGAAGGCACTGGGTTAACTTTCCACATGCTTACAGAGGATTTAGTGTTGACTCAAGATGTGCTGCCTTGGTGTGACTTGATGGCTTGAAACCGTGCTGTCAAGATACACTATAAATATCCCATCATCTTACTGCTGAGAAGCACTTGGCAACAGAATTCTGAAAGTAATGACTCCTGTGTCAGCTGGGATCATTCTTCACAGCTGTATTCAGTTGTTCAGTCCCTGTGCCCTGCCACCACCTCCTCAAGTTATTGAGCAGGCTGAGAGTGAGCAATAGTCGGGCTGAGTGTAGAGCTGACATTTCTCTTGAGATTATGGTGTGGGATGCTGCCCCTTGGGCAAGCAGATGATGTTTGTCACAGCTGCTGGAATGGTTAGAAGTGCTTATTTCTGGGGACGAGATGCTGGCTGTTTCCATGCACCCAGGTCTGCTAAGCCTAAACAGTGGACATCATACAAATCCTTTTATTAGACTTGCATTGCCAGTGCTAAGACTCCATTATAGCTTGGCAAGAGTGGTTTAGGAATGGATGAATCCAGCACCGTGTGTGGATTTGGAGAGTAGCTGGATCATTTGAGCAATCTGTATGGTTCTGTATGGTGTTGTCCATGGTTTCTTTGATCACCTGCTGCAGGAGCAACGTGGAATCTTATTGCCTTGGAGAAGGATTCATTTCTCAAGCTTCATTCAAGGAGTGCAGTTTGGGGCTGGAATGGACAAGCTCTGAATACTGCAAAGAGTATTTTGCCTGGTGCAAAGAGACACAATATAGCTGGAAGTTCAGCTTGTATTCCAGTCATGTCTAGGAGACTTTTTGCTCTTCTGCTGAATGTATAAGCATAGAAGTTTATTATTTAACTCTTGAGCAGGGAATAAAATGGGTGAGAGAACTTAGAGCCACCATCAAAGGTTGAACCTCAAACAGGGTGGATTTCCTTAAGCTCCTAAGTACAGCAGCCTGTCCAAATTTGACCCTGAGTTTACGTAAATCATCCACAGTTCTTACAGCTGCTTCTGGCAACAACAGATTGTCGTGCCAACCAAGCATTACTTTGTGAGCCAGCCTTTTTGATTTGGGGCTGGTTCACCGAGCAGCCTGCATGTGATGTAACACTTGATTGCTGTGTTTTGCCCTTCAAGGTGTTAGTCACCCGAGATGTCTGCTTCCTTGCCTTCCTAGCTCTGTGCATCTTGCCTCTTTCTGCAACAGGTAATGGCAAACATGCCCAACCATGTAGCAGTCGTTCCTGGATAAGGCATTGCTTCCATGGCTGCCACAAAGGCCAATGCATTGTGTTGTTTGTGACTTGCAGTGCCCTTGGTAGCTCAGTCTCTGCAGTGGTGAAAGATTCAGCATGTTGTTTTTCTTGTTGTTAATCCTTGTTCACTGCACGTCCTTTTAGGATGGGTTGTTCAGTTCTGCTTCTAGCGAGTGTATTAAGGGTGTATGTTAAGGAGTGACCCATTCAGATAGCATCCTTCAGTAGGGCCCAACTTCATAGAATGGCTTATCAGAACTGGAACAGAATGATTATGGAAGTGGGTGGGCCATGGTATACCAAGTTGCCAGCAAATTGCTGATCTTCCCCTTTGTAGTCTGCAGCATCCATACCAGTTTGACACACCATATTTTTAGGACAGAGTTTCTTCATACAGGCAATGTATCCAACTGGAATGTTGTCATCTCTGGGTTGAGCTGGCAGAAATCAGCATAGCTGTCCTTACGTGATGGCTGTAGATTCTGTTCCTGGTGTGTAAGGTTTGATTCTCTTCCTGCTGCTTGTTAACAACACGGTTTTGTTTCTGCTTTGTGTGGGAAAGAAAAGAGATGTGAAGACATGCTTAGCTGCGTGACTGGCACGAGTGGATGCCAATGGTGTTTATATGTATTTGGATTTAACTTCACCCCCTTCATTCCCTCCCCTTCGATTAGAGAAGAAAGGCATCCATGCATTGGGCTCGTACTGTTAGGGAAATGAATAGAACCATAGAATGGCTTGTGTTGGGAGGGGCCTTAGAGATCTTCTTGTTCCAAGCCTCCTGCCATGGACAGGGTTGCCAGCCATTAAATCAGGCACTGGATCAGGTGCAAGATATGCAGCTCAGGGCCCCATCCATTCAGGCTTTGAACTCCTCCCAGTATGGGGCATCTAAACATCTCTATAGGCAGCCTGAATGATTCACAGCCACTTAATCCATCTGGCCAGAAGCAGAAATATATGGGTATATATATTTTACTTCAGCTCTATTTATTTTACTTCCAGGCATATGAAAAGCGCTTTCCTACATGTCCAGAGATCCCAGTCTTCCTAGGAAGTGAAATCCTGCATGAATCTAAAAGCGACGACGGAGCGATCCATATCATTGAACGGAGCTGCAAACTGAACGTGGATGCTCCTCGGCTGCTAAAGAAAGCAAGTGGAATCCAAGGGGCACGGAGTGCTGGGTTTTATTGGCTGGTTAAATCAGTGCAGATTCCTAAAGTTGCCCTTTCTCCCTTTTTCCCCTTTTGGTTTTTCACCCTTCTCAGATTGCAGGGGTAGAGTACGTGTTCTTCATACAGAAAAACACTGTCAACTGGAAGGAGCGAACTCTGCGCATCGAAGCCCACAATGAGACTTTTGCCAACCGTGTGGTCGTCCTTGAGACGTGCAGCTACTCAGTGAGTGCATCGACCCTGTTTGTCTGTCAAGAAATTATTGGGAGTCATGTGCTAGAGTGTAAGGCAACATTTCTTGAGTGAGTTTGAGCACTGGACTGTGCTCTACAGTTAGATAACGGGAGTCCGTTGGGTTTTGGGAACAGGCCTTTCCCAGTGCTTTCGTGGAGCATGGGAAGCTTCCTTAAGTTGACTTTTTCTGTAGTTGGAGTGTTAGGATCTGGAGTGAGAAGAGAAAACACGACTGGTGCTCCAGAACTGACAGCGTTCCCTGAACTTCTTTCAGGTTGAAATTTGGGTTGGTAAAACACCGTGAGCTTGGACATGTCTCTAGATTTGGGTATTTAGGAGGAAAACTGCATTGCCAGGGAGGTTTGGCAACTGACTTCTCTTTTTGCCTTCAAGTTAGTGTTAGCATCTATTTTACCACCATCTTCTTGCTCTAAACAAAGAATCATATCACAGAATGGCCTGGGCTAAAAAGGCCCACAAAGATCATCCCGTTCCAACCCCCTGCTGTGTGCAGGGTCACCAACCAGCAGACCAGGCTGCCCAGAGCCACATCCAGCGTGGCCTTGAATGCCTGCAGGGATGGGGCATCCACAGCCTCCTTGGGCAACCTGTTCAGTGCGTCACCACCCTCTGGGTGAAACATGTGGAGAGAGGTCTTATGTGTGTCCTGGGGTGCCTTGCTTTGTGTCTGTATCTTTGGCAGCAGGGTGCCATTTCACTGTAATTGTGCTATTAGGGATCAGTCAGCATTAAACAGCTTCAGCTGTTTCTTGAAGCGATCAGATACTGCTTTTTGTTCCCTAAACAAAAGTAGATCCCGTTACTTACCTGCCCTTTTGGCAGCTGGACGGCAGCTCAGTTTCTTGGGGGTGAGCAAACTGTGTGTAGCTTCTGCTTTGAGCAGTACAAATAGCTGGAAAGCTGTTCGCCATTTTGGATGGTGACGGGGAGGTTCGTGAGCCAAAGATCAGTCGGTGGCTACGTGGCGTTTCCCAAAAATGACAGGAAATCAAACTTCCATAGCCATGAAGGGTGTTGACAGTCATGAAATGCTGCCAGGTCAACTCTGGGATCGCTCACGCTGCTGCACTTGCTGATTTTGGCTGTGCTGCTTCTCCGGCTTGAGTCCTTCGGAAGGAAACGTCAGCAGCTGGGCTTTGAGGAGAGCGCTCTTCCTGGAACAGAGTGGGAGCAAACTGTCTGCATCCTCAAGATGGTTCTCTGCTCTATTTTTACCAGCTCTCTTTTCACCGCCAGGACGTACCGGAAGCAGGTTTATTCTCATCTTTCCTTTTCTGCAGTGTTCTCTGAAGCAACTTGCAGAAATACGATCCTTCTCTTGCGGCTGCTGTATTTTTCCCTGAGGGAATTTGTGTCCTTTGTAGAGTTCACTGTGTGTTTGTGAGTGGGCTGGGTTTTCCTTTCATACTAGTTCGCAAACAGCAGCACCTGCAGAGAGGAGGCAGAGTCCCCCCAGAATAGGATTAAGTTCAGAAGATGAAAAGAAAAGCTTGTGTAGATTGTAACCTTATGCAGGGTAACCAGGGGGAAGCAACTACGTAGAGAAGATGGATCGTAGGAGGAAGCTTTTCCCCCAGAGGGTGGTGACGCACTGAACAGGCTGCCCAAGGAGGCTGTGGATGCCCCATCCCTGCAGGCATTCAAGGCCAGGCTGGATGTGGCTCTGGGCAGCCTGGCAGGGGGTTGGAACTGGATGAGCACTGTGGGCCTTTGCAACCCAGGTCATGCTATGATTCTGTGACATTGAACTGGCCGTGAGAAGATGCCCGGTTTGACCACGCATGCTGTGTTTGGTGGGGAAGGCTGATGTTCAGTGGCTTAGTTTTCTATCCAGAAGTAGAAAAACACTGTTTTTCTTTGCTATAGATTGAAAGGTTTTCCTGAACATTCCCTAAGGAGGTTTTGCCGTGACAGTTTCAAGACAGCAATCTTGCTCCTATTTTAGCTCTGCTATTAATGCAGCTGTTCAGGTGTGCTGGGTTTTAAGCTTATTTTCTTTGTGAGCGTAAGGAGTGCAGCATCAACCACAAGGGTTCACATGTCCAATTCATGACATGCTCCTGTAACTCATTCAGTCTGTTGGATGCCAGCACCCTGTAGGGAACCTCTTCTGCCCCTCTGTGTAGCTCTGGAATTCAATTCAGCCCAATTGAGTACCAGGAGTGAGGGCTTCATGGAACTGAGCTGCCTGCTGCCATCCAACCCTGTTTCTGTCTGTCTTTGGGTTTAGGTTCACCCAGAGAACGAAGAGTGGACGTGCTTTGAACAGTCTGCATCTCTTGACATCAAGTCATTCTTTGGCTTTGAAAGCACGGTGGAAAAAATTGCCATGAAGCAATACACGTCAAACATCAAACGGGTAAGATGGGCTTCCCTTCTGTGCCGTTACAGAAGTGCCTGCTGTCAGTGCATCTCTGTTTTCTTCTCTGTAAAATAGGCCCACTGTAGCTTTCTGTTGCTGTTTCTGTCTCTGGAATTGCTCAGCAGGACAAAGGAAGAAAAAAGCCACTGTGCAGTGAGCAGGACCAATGTGTTCACTGAAATGCTTCTGCGCAGGGGAGGGAGCAGGCTGTGCCAGTGGGTGCTGTGGTGCCAGGCTCCTCTGACACTGAGCGCACTGTTCTTATGCAGGAAGAGAAAGCTGTGGCTAAAAACCAGCACCCTGTCCCTCCAGTTGCCCGGGGGAGAAGTGCTTCCCCATGGCTGCAGAGGAGCAGCCAGGCTGACTGACAGGTGATAGGGTAAACGTGTTGTAAGAGACTTACAGCACTGCAGTGTGCCTGGCTGGTGTTGTACTTTGCCATCTGTACGTGCTGATGTTTCTCCTGGAGGTTCGTACAGATGGAAGGAGGCAACTGCTTTCCTCCTGTTTATCTCTAACAGCGATAGTCATCCATCCTGAGAAGGGATCTTTGGCATCTTGCAGGCTTTGAGTCGATGGGATATTTCTTCCTTACGTGAGTTTTCCTCTACCAGGGCAAGGAAGTAATTGAGCACTACCTGAAGGAGCTGATCTCCCAAGGAATCACGTTCATCCCTCGTTGGACACCTCCTGTGGCACACGGACAGAAAGCAGAGCAAGCCCCAGCTGCCAGCCATGACATCAATGATGCACCACTGGAGTCTGGGGCTCACGGAGCTACCAAAGAGCAAACAGGGAGCTCCTGCCCCCCAGCAGAGCCCGTCAGCCCCGATGGTACGCAGTGTCCAGGCAGCAGCAGCTGCTGGCAGTTCAAATACCCCGAGTAGCGCTTCATAATGAGCTCATTTATGTTTCTTTTTGTCGTGAGGGTTTTTTTTCCTTCTCTGTTGCTGTTAGGGAAGAGGGGAATGTCTTTTGCCTTCTGCAAGAACAATACAAACAGTTGAGCGTTTTTTTCCTCCCAGCCTGAAAAGCCAAGAAAAGCTTTGCAGGCTGTTTAAAGGGTGTTATTTGGATTTAAAGAAGAACCCCAACCCTTGGCTTAGAGCTGATATCTAAGACATTTTATCCTTGAAAGTGGAGAAACTTAGAAGTACCCTGAGCTCAGTGCCAATGAATTAGTGGCCAGTATTTTGCCCTCTTCATGTGAGTGTTCTCATGGCTTTGTTTGGTTCTGTGGGTTTTTCCCCATCCCCATCACAGAATGGAACCTTATCTTTGTGCATCGACCCGATGACACCTTCTAGACTAAAGAAGCTTCTCTGTCAGAAATGAAGAGAGCAATTTAGACCACTGATGTTAGAAATAGCTGTTGCTTCTCAGAAGCAAAGAGCTGCACTTTCAGCTGAATGTAACTCGGGGAAAAGCTTGAAATTTGGCACTTTGCAGGGTTCTGGTCTATGTGGGCCTTCTCTGTAGCTTCTCTTTATTGGAATTGGCCTGCAAACACGATCCAGATCCATATAGGAGCTGGGAACAAGAAATCTTACTGTGCTTTGAGATTAACTTTAATCTGAAAGTGGCAGATTGTGTCTAGCAGAAGGGGAGAGCAGCTCTCTTTCTGTTTATATTCATGTTCATAAAGTGATTAACTTCCTCGAGTCTGTTTCTCAGCTTGCCAGCTCTGTGCATTCTGTGTGGGTGTAGCACTTGCTGCATATAATTTCTATATCATCAGCCAGAGACACCAGCATCCTGTGGGTGTCCAGTCCTTATTCTGCAGTTAATGCTATCTGCTGAGTAAAAAAGCATTGTGAGTAACCTGATATATAGAAATGACCACGTATCTCTCTCCTGGCTATGTCACATCTCCTCCAAATTGCTCTTTTTCTTTCCCCAGCTGACAAATTGGATGCTGATTACATTGAGCGATATCTGGGCCAGCTGACTCCAATGCAAGAGAGCTGCTTGATCCGACTTCGGCAGTGGCTTCAAGAAACTCACAAAGGCAAGGTGGGTAGATAACACAGAGAGAACCCTTCTGCAAGGCTGAAAGCAGTTGTTCTCATAGCTCGGATGTCCTGCAGTAAAACTCAGTCGTGATAACTGTGTGTTGAGACTCAGCTGTCATGGCAAGGTGAGGTAAGGGTTTGGAGTGGAGAACAGCCTGTGTGATCTCGTAGCAGCACCCAGCAGCATCATGGACTGCAGCTGCAGCCCTGTGTGTGTTAGAAAGCCTGTGCTGTGGTACCCAGGTGTAGTGGTTTAGCTGTGCATTTATAGTGGGCACTGATCAAGGCTGGGATGGATGGATGGATGGATGTTTCCCAAACCCTGCAGGGTGGGGTGGGGTGGCGGATGTGGTAAGCTGTGCCAATAGCACAGTCCTTCTCTCTTGACAGCTGCAGCTCATCAAAGAAGCAGTTAGTAACGCCTAGCTCTCAGTTAGTGCATGTCAGCAGCGTGCTGTGCCTGTTGGATCAGGCAGGCTGTGTAAGCTGATACAGCCAAGGGCTGAATTCCTTTGAGCAGAATTCATTCTGATCTTGTTTTAATCTCCTTTATCAAAATGTGCTGTTTCAAATGTGCTGTAATGTTTGTAAGCTACCTGAACTCCTCTTAGTTGAGGGAGAGTTTATATATCATCTGTGGATGTGGATGGAGAAATCTTAAGCAGAAAGCAGCAGGCTGGAGAGAACAGCAGTGTGTGTTGAGGTGGTGTGTGAAAGCTTTCAAGGAGCTGACAGCATCCAAGCACCAGCAATGGGTTTGTTAGAGCTGATGAGTTTGGATCATCCTGTCAGGTCTGTCCAAGGCCACAGGTATGTGACAGCATCAATGGCAGGTTGTGTAAGTTGGACTGTGCCCAAGAGAGTGGGGGCTGCTATAGACAGGTAAGGACTATGTAATATACATGTACACGTGCACGCATACACACAATAGACCAAAGGACCCCTTGAGGGACTGTTGGAACACCTACCAGCAAGCTGTTAGCACACTGCTGTACTGCTCTGCCTGAGTGCACAGCTGGGCTTGGCTTCCCAGCCACCCAGGTAATAACTGAGTGCATGGGAGTGAACCATGTGAGTAGTTACCTGTTAATACCAGCAGCTTCACTGATACAATTCGCTCTATTGCATATCGGCTGCCATCCATGTCTGCCCTTGTTTCAACCTGCTGTCAGATGGAGGGGAGCTGACAACAAGCAGGCACGAAGCAAAGGGCAGGGATTCCCAGGTGTAGTTACGCTCTGAAATAGAGGATGTGGGTTTTCAGGTCATCAGTGACGTGTCAAATGAAACAGTGTGGGCTTTCTGTGATGGGCAGGAGATGTCTCAGCTATTGGGTGTCCAGCTGAAAACGAGCCCTAGATGAGAGCAAGGCTGTGAGACTTTATCCATGTGTGTGTTCTGCTCGGGTCTCAGTTTCAGGTGGAGGAGGGACGTTCCAAATGTCTGCTTGCTTTGTTCTGCAGGTTTTTCTTTCTCCTCTTAAAGGCCAGGAAATGGTAGCTGGGAAGGGTTAAAGTGAAAGCAGATGGGCAAAGTGAAACAACGGCCTCTTGGGGAGGCTCTGTGAGTGTGTGCGACTCCTCCTTCCTCTTCAGTCCTCCTGTTTTGCTTTCCTGCCCCTTTCCAAACAGACACTGTATCAGATTCATCATTCCTCATGTGAAGACACTAACTTCAAACAGTGCTACACTTCAAGCTAGTAATGGTCACGAATGAGTTTATGCCACGCAGTACACAGGATTTCACAGGTAGACACCAGGCTGGAATTAAATCTGTCTTCCTGCAGATGGAAGTTACTGCTTTGGTTGGGCAAAGATAATCAAGGGAGTCTGTCCCCTCGGAGATGCATTGCTTTGGTCCAGACATAAGCACTGAATTTGCCTCTTGCCCATTGCTGCATACAGCCCAGATTTGAAAGCCAAGGAAGTAAGACAGCCGTGCATCCCCTCTCCCTCCCCTTGCAGGATATCCAGGACTGCTGGAGATGTTCCTTTTTCCTGTTGTCCCATGAGTTATGGCTTCCTCTGAGCAGCAGAAATGCAATTTAAATCACCTGATGGAATTTCTGCTCTCTTCAATCTTATTATGATGCAGAAGAATTTGAGGATGTTCATCTAAATACATCTCAGGTCCTGCTTGGGAAAGCTGCCATTTTCCTTTCTATGATACACAAATGCAAAGTGTTTAAAGCGTAGCATTGTGCTGAGCAGGACTGATATCCTATCTCACCTGCAGGTACTTGGCTTTAAACTCCTGAACTCTGCCCATTATTATATGGACTCAGTTCTTAATATCACTTACAGCTGCACAACTGAGGTTGCTCCCAACCTGACCCTGCTGGCAGCTTTTCTTCGCTTTCTGTTTCCATGAGCCTGTCAGGGGACAAACAAAAGAGCTCTGATTCTGAGGGCACCCGTTTTGTGTCGTAGCAGGGCTCAGATGGTTCAGATGCATTGTGCTAAGCACAGACACTCTGGAGCAGGCTATTCCAGCTCTACAGAGCTTACATTTGTAATGGGAACTTGATGTAGCGATTGAGGTCACACGCTTTTTGGGGAAGTTGTGGTGAAGGAACTGGGATGAGAAGTCAACAAAGTGTGAAAACAGTTGGATTCTGCTGCATGCCACTGTTGTGGTGGATGCCCCATCCCTGGAGGCATTCATGGCCAGGCTGGATGTGGCTCTGGGCAGCCTGGCCTAGTGGTTGGTGGCCCTGCCTATGGAAGGGGGTTGCAACTTGATGATCTTTGAGGTCCTTTTCCACCCGGGCCATTCTGTGATGTGATTCTATGAACTGAGTGAGGGGATGTAGTGATCTCTGGGTCATTGGCTGTTGGTTCTTGTAATGAAGAGGCAATGCTGGGATAGATTAACAGGCCCGTACCTCCCCAAGGGATGTGGATTTGTCACATCTTTCATGCTCACAGCACCACCTGCTGCACTGAGTTGGATTAGGAAAGGAGGAGGGAGAAGATCTTCAGTTTTTGTTGTGGTGGCTCTGAGTATTTAAAACCTGGTGCCTGCCCCGTGGGCTCGTTTGCATCCCTCGTGGTGCTGTGAGCCCTCAGAATTTCTCTCTTCCCTCAGATCCCCAAAGATGAACACATCCTTCGATTCCTGCGCGCTCGTGACTTCAACATTGACAAAGCTCGGGAGATGCTCTGCCAGTCCCTGTCCTGGAGAAAGCAGTACCAGGTGGATTACATCCTCCAGTCCTGGAGGCCCCCAGCCCTGCTAGATGAGTACTACACCGGAGGGTGGCATTATCAAGACAGAGGTTAGAAGCTTCCCCCCCTCCCCCCACATACATCGATCATTGTAGCTTGCATTATAAGACCTCATAAGTAACGTGTGTTTTTAGGAGAAGGTTGTGTTGGTTCTTTGAACGCTGACAAAAGAGTTTTAACATATGCAAACAGTCAGGCTCTCTCTTTTGCTGTTATTCCTTTGTTTTCTCTGCACAAATGATCTGCAAACCTTCATTCACTGAAGGTCTTTACATCTCTAGGCATTTCAAGGTCGGTTATTGTTCTTTTCAACCTATGTGTTTGTTTTGAAGATGGGCGGCCGCTCTACATCCTCCGCCTTGGCCAGATGGACACAAAAGGTTTGGTGAAAGCCCTGGGAGAAGAGTCACTGCTGCGACACGTAAGACCTGCCTTCATTTCCAACTTGAGGAGCTGCATTTCCCTTGGTGTGTGGAAGTCTTGCTGCAGTGCAGCAGTAACCTACGTGCCTGACACAAATAATTCCCGTGTTTCATGGCTGGCAACCCCTCCATGATACACCTTTGGCATAGCGTAGCTTCTCTGTCTTCCTGTGCAGAAGGTGGTATTTCTGTAATGGTGTGAATGAACCAGAAGGATGTTCTCTGGTAACATGCAGCTCAGCTGTAAGCTTTCCATGCCCCTCTATGCAACTCAGCTAACAGCATTTGACCTTGAGACTCTCGTACTCTGTCTTAGATTTTCAGTGTCTTTATCTTCTGTGTTCGGCTGCACTTCTCAGCAGAGCAGCTTTTTGACATGTTTTCTCCATATGCAGACTCTGCTTTGCACACTCTTAAGTTCTCAGACTGGTGTATTACTGGATTGTTTGTTTTTTGAGAGGTTTCAGGAGCTCTCCAGGTTCCTCAGCCATACTTGGGCTAATCCAAGTCTACACTGTCCTTAATTTCAGGTTCTGTCCATTAACGAAGAAGGACAAAAGAGATGTGAGGAGAATACCAACCTCTTTGGGCGCCCCATCACGTTAGTACATCCATTTTTCTTGTATCCTCATAGACTTTGTAGGAAGAGCGATAACTCTGTGGGGGATTTTAAGTGATGTTCTTAGGGTTAAACTGCTGGCAGCAGCATAATCTGTGTCGTACAGTCAGCTCTTGTCTGTACTTGGGGTACCTTGCATAGCAGGCCTAAATGCAGATAAACTACAGCTCCATATAGGTCACATGCTGAGCAACTGCTGTGCAATGAAGGTTCTGACTGGTCACCTTTGTGTCCATTTCAGATCCTGGACGTGTCTGGTGGACTTGGAAGGGCTGAATATGCGGCACCTCTGGCGGCCTGGAGTCAAGGCCCTGCTTCGGATTATTGAGGTTGTAGAGGACAACTACCCTGAAACTCTGGGGCGGCTGCTGATAGTGAGAGCACCCAGAGTTTTTCCTGTGCTTTGGACTCTGGTAGGTGAAATCAGGAGTGCGGGATCATAAAAGTATGTACAATTAGCTAGACCATAGAGTCACTCAGGTTGGAAAGGGCCTTAAGAATCGTGTCCAACCACAACCCAACCACACTGCCCTAACTAACAGCTCAATCACGGCCCTCAATGACAGAGGTGTCCTTTCTTCACTTCGTATTTCAGGTCAGTCCATTTATCAATGAGAACACAAGGCAGAAGTTCCTTATTTACAGCGGGAATAACTACCAGGGTCCAGGAGGGCTGGTAGACTATGTAGACAAAGAGGTGATCCCAGACTTCCTAGGAGGAGAATGCATGGTGAGTTTTCCTCCGCATTGTGTAGGTGGAATCTACAATGGTTAAGCTCCCTCAAAGCTCCTCCTGTGCACCCAGGTGCAGGTGCTCAGACTCAATGGTTTGCCACTGACTTAGTATGTACCCTCATACTTGTTTGTCTGCCTCTTCCAGTGCACTGTCCCAGAGGGTGGGCTCGTTCCCAAGTCACTTTATCAAACAGATGAAGAGCCAGAGAACGCAGATCACATCCGGCTGTGGACAGAAACTATCTACCATTCTGCAAGTGTCCTCAGAGGAGCTCCACACGAGGTACAGACCAGAGCATCAGCAGAGCTGCTCTGATACAGGGGAGAGATGGCATAAAAATGGCTGAGCAGATGTACTGGGGCAGCAGCTGGCAATGGGAATCAAAGGATATCCTTAGGAATCAAGGCTGATCCCTTACCTGACAGGCTGCAGGGAAAAGTGTGTTTGCAGAGTGGGAAGGCAGAGGTTGGCTGCCATAGGAGTACCAGGCTTGTTACTGTGCATGAGCTTGCTGTATTTCCTTTACAGATAGTTGTGGAGATTTTGGAAGGGGAGTCTGTGATCACCTGGGACTTTGACATCCTGAAGGGAGATGTGGTGTTCAGCCTCTTCCATTCAAAAAGAGCTCCGGAAACAAGTCATAAAGAAGCCACGTTACCAAGTACCTCTGCTGGTGGGGACAACGTGCAGCTGATTGACAGGACGTGGGTCCTTGGTGTGGATTACAGCCGCATGGAATCTCCGCTGGTTTGCAGGGAAGGGGAAAGCATCCAGGTGAGACGTGTTTGTGTCCTGGCCTGTGCCTTGTAGTCCTGGTGTGCTCCAAAATGGAGAGAGGAAGGAACGGGTGGGATGGGAAATCAGGAGTTGCTTGGAAATAGTTGTCATGGCAATCCTCCTCTGAATTCCCTGTGAAAATCACTACTATTGCACTTTGTAAGAGGGGATGATTTAGGTTAGATGTTAGGAGGAAAGTCTTCACTCAGAGGGCATTGAGTTGATGCGCTGCTGCCCAGAGCCGGGGGTGCCCATTCCTGGAGGTGCCCATGGTCACAGATGGGCTCTGGGCAGCTGAGCTGGGAGGCACAGCCCAAGGCAGGGCTGGGGCCAGGAAGGGCCTTTCCAAGCCAACCATGCTGTGATTCCAGTTAAGGCACAACCACTGCGAAGAGATTCCATAGTCTGTGATAAAAAAACAACTGATTGGACACAACCTTTTTGTTTGGTGGTGGTTGGTTAGATTTTGGGTTGTTTTGTTCTGTTATAAACCAGCGTTACAGAGGTGTGGCTCAGGCATGTAAAGCAAAGCTCCCCCAGGCAGTTAACCCAACAGCTTATGTCTCCCACCAAGTCACTCCGTTATGAGACTCACAGCAGTCACTCGGTGCCACTTTTACCTCCAGGGATCCCATGTGACTCGCTGGCCAGGCTTCTACATTCTCCAGTGGAAGATGCATGGTCCCCTGCCCTGCTCTGGCACTAGCCTCCCTCGGGTGGACGATGTTCTCGCCTCTCTGCAAGTTTCCAGTCACAAGTGCAAGCTTATCTACTACTACGAGGTGCTTGCATCCAAGGACTTCAGGTAGGAGATTTACTCTGCAATGAAAAAAGCCACACGGGAGAACTGAGTGTGACTTTAAACATCCAGACAACAGTGATCGCTAATAACTTAGGTGGTCACAAACTTGGTACGTTGTGGCAATGATCTCCCTTAGCATGGTAGGCAATAGGGTTTTCTCTTTGTAGTGAATACCCCTCGGATGGATGCCCACCAGTGGGGTTTGTGCTTCTTGGTTTCAGCTGCCTGAAGTGTGTGAGCTGTTTGGGAGATGACCTCTTTGATATCAGTCAAAATGCCAGTGACAATTCAACTTTTCATTATGATACAGAGGAACCCTGAGGTTGTTCATGATGGGACAAGAGGAATGGTTTGAAACTGAGACAGGAGGGGCTGAGGTTGGATAGCAGGAGGAAGTTTTGTACCCAGATGCACTGGAACAGGTTGCCCAAGGAGGCTGTGGATGCCCCATCCCTGCAGGCATTCAAGGCCAGGCTGGATGTGGCTCTGGGCAGCCTGGGCTGCTGACCCTGCACATAACAGGGGGTTGGAACTGGGTGAGCACTGTGGGCCTTTGCAACACAGGCCATCCTATGAGTCTATATATACAATGGGACAAAAACTAAGATACTTCTCCAGGCATTACAGAGAGCTGATCTCAGATAGATGAATATCCATGAAATAGCAGTTTGCCTTAACAAACATCTGTTTTGTCCCATCACAGGGGATCCATGTCAAGCCTGGAATCTTGCAACAGTGGATTTTCCCAGCTGAGCGGAGCCACAACATCTTCCAGCCAGTCCCAGAGCAGCTCCCATCTCTCCAGATAGCAGGGCTGAGGCTGCACCACAAGGAAACATTGCTCAGGGCTTCTTGGCCGCCCCGGAGCTGCTCTGTGCACCAAACCAAAGAGCCTGCAGGGGCTGAGCCGTGGGGCAGGCGCTGTGTGAGCACAGGCAGCAGCCACTGCACAGCGAGAGGCTTCTGTTCCCAGCAGGGGACTTAGTGCTGGAGCAGCAGGTGTTGTTTTCTATCCGATTCCTGCTGCTCAGTAGGATATTTCTTACATCGTGTGTTTGGGCGAATGTCAGTTTGCATGACTTTGTGTATTACTCGACTCTCAAGGGCTCCTTTCAATCAGTCCTTTTCCCCTCGTGCGGTAGAGGAGACTGATGTTGCCTTATCTGATTGGTCTGTAGGACTAGATTTTATTCACCTGTAGCAAAATGAATCTCGTTTTGAGTGCCCGGGGTACCCATTGCTCGTCAGAAAGTAAAGCGGGCATTTCAGGCGCAGGGACTTGAAGCAAGTTGTAAATACTTTAATACGGCTAGGATATTTTAGAGATTAGATCCAGGTCAAACCTAAAAGCTCTTCCTATCTGACGGGATGCTATTAGGAAATGCGTTGGATTGTTTTTAACCCACTGAGACACACAAATGTTCTCTAGGAAGTAAAGGCAGGGAGCCTGCCGCCATGAGCAGCATCTTTCCTAAAGATACCTTTCCTTTTTCCTCAGGTTTACAAGCAATAATAGGTGGATCTGACCCATCTCATCAGAGTAGATGGGAACCGAATCATGTGATAAAGGGCTACGAAAAGCAATATTTTATCTCCTGAAGGCACAAAACGCTCTGGCAGTATTATAGGAGTCCTTACAACATGAGCTGACTTGAAAACTGTAGAGAGGGGGACAAAAGAAAAAGCATGTATGTATCTGAGCGCTTCCTGAAACGTATTTATTCAAATAGTGGCTTATTTGAAGTTCACTTTTAACTTATTTATCAGTTGAGAAACGAGTATTTATTAAATCCAATTGCTTTTTATTTTTGAGCGGGGCTAATTTTGTTTTAGAAAGGAATAACTGCTGGTTGGAGGATCGGATGCATCTCCTCCCGATCCTTGTGCAAAGGGTGTATGCTGAGCACTGCATGCATATGAGGTCCAGTTAGAGCCCAAAGCCTCCCGGGCTCTGGAGGAATTGCTTCCCAGGGCTAAAGTGCTGTGTGTAGGAGCTGTGAGAAGGTGGTGCTGGGCTTGGGGCAGAGTTGGAGCAGTTTGTGCTGGAGGTGAAGCTTCTTCCAGCACAGCAACTCAGGTATCCGTGGCCGTGTATCTAAACATGGTGGTCGGAGCAGACCATCTTTCTTCCTCTCGCTGAGCTTTTCCTAAGGTCAAAGAACACGTGCAGGTGAGGAGAAGGAGCACAGGGAGTGATTCCTTCTGACCCTGTTTCTTTAAACCGGTGGTTTTTTGAAGCACAAAGATGAAAAGAGCCCCAATAACAGGAACAAAAGATGACGATGTGCCTATGTGAGTTGCTTGGTGGTTGCTTGGTCACTGTGTGAGCGTGGATCAGGTAACCCAGTTCTGCAGGTCCTGGGCTGATTCTGATGTCCAGGAGTTCCCCAGCTGGGCTGCACGCTGCCCCATTTCCCCCAAGTGAATTCAGCTGCTGTGTCTGGGATTTCAGCATGACTAGAGTCACACAGAGGGGAAAAAGCAGCAGAGATTCAAGAGTCCTGGAATTGAAAGTGCACGTGTGTATCCTGAATGAAGTCCCTGATGAGCTGGGCAGAGGTGGAGGGCTGTTCCTCCATTGCTCTGTGCTGAGCTGAGACCTCAGATCAGTTGAGACCAAGTTCTAGATTCTGTTCCCAATGGCTCCTTGCAGATCTTACAAGCCAGGACCTTGGAAGGGAGCTGGTGATGCAGTAGAGCTTCGCAGCTGTTTTTCAGGGCTTGGGCCACATTCAGGCAACCAGCTGGGGGTTTAATGAACTCCTCAGTTAATGAGGGCTTTCCTCTGTTTCAGATGTTCCACGTACAAAACATAATGCCTACCTCAAAGAGCTGCTGCCACGTTTAATGTGTTTGAAGGGAAATGGTCCTGTGGGTGATCTGGCACACAGCACTGTGCTGTTGTTTACAACTATGGCCATATGTGTAACCTTTGTTCTTAGCAATCCCTGCAGGTCCACCTCGTCCTGCTGCTCCCTGCTTCAGCCTCAGTGGGACCGAGCATGGACACGGTGCACCACAGAGGGTGGATGTCACATCAGAGCAGCCATATGGCGACTGAACCACTTGGGTGAAACGTTTTGGGGTAGAAAAGGGCTATTTTAATGGCTGTAGACAGAATAGATTGGCCTTATGCGAGGGAGACTTTAACCCAGGGAGATGCAGAAGCAGCACTCCAGGCTTCATCCCACTTTCCACATGCCAAGGGTGAAGCTGAATGCTGGCACACAAGGCACACTGAGTGTGCAGGTCTGTGCTGCTCCTGGGCTCCATGTACCTTTCTGTTGTGGGGAGGAGTAACCCTGGCTGCCCCATCAGTACATGAGGCCATGGATGTTTGGTGCAGAGTTTCAGGCACGGCCTTGATCACTTCACTGTAAGGTTGGCCAGTATTTGGTTTTTTTCAGTAATCAGAGGCAGGGGTGCAAAATATCACAGCTTTAATACGAATTCACAACCCCTGATTGCACTAAATAGCTGAAATGCTGTTGACTTTTCCATTCTTTGGTCAGCTCTTTGTTGTATCAGCTCTGGGCAGCAGCGCCAGCTCTTCTTTATTACCCGAGGTGCTCCCAGTGGGAGCCAACTCAAGCAAGAAGCTGAGCTGTTCCATCCTAAGGCCTCACACTGACACGTGTCTGTCAGGTTCCTGCATGCTGTTGGCTTTCACGTTTTTCTGGCTTGTTTGTAATGGTGATTCTTATGCGCAATTATTTCTCTTCTGGAAGGCTAAATTGGTATCGTGTGATGTGTGTTGGCTTTTAATGACATCAACATCCAAGAGATCAGCTACACGTAAACTAAACGGGCATTATTATTATTAGAAAGTTGTGTTACTTTCTGTCCCTCACAGCTGTCTGGTTTTATACGTTGGGGTCCTGATTTCTCTCAGCCAAAAAAGGAGGAAGAACCAAGGAGCGACTCCTGAAGAGCACACCAGCAAAAGGCCGGGTGCTCCACACCATGTTACGTGACAACAAATCCGATGCTAAAAACCTACTCAGTTACAGCAGTTGTGAGATTAAAACAATGCAGTATTTGTAAAAGCTGGGACCTTTCTGTACGTTGGGAATAAACAAACCTCTCTGAAGTACGTCCGCCCGTTTCATGAAACTCAATCCTTCACACGTGGCAAACCCTGAATGTTTCAGCACGTCCTGCTCTGTTTGGGTACCCACAGCAGGTGACGTCGTTTCGCTTGTATCCAGCTGCTTTTACCACCTAAATAACTGCAATGTCTTTATCTTTTCCTGCAGGAGCAGCACTTGCTGTTTATTTCTACACCACAACGTAGTTTGGTACGGGCAGCCCTGCAGCTTAGACTGTTCTTTAATATGGGAAGGGCTTATTGGGTCTGAATGATCCACTGAGAGCAAATGGGAAGGATGGTTTCTCCTCCTGCAGCCGAGCATTAAAGTCCACTTTCAGGCAGTTATTACTAATCGTCTTTATTCAAGTTTCAAATTGCCACTGTAAGTAATAGAAAAATAGAACCTTCAGTTTACAGGTTGATTTGATGCCAACAGCGGCACAAAAGTTTACATTTCCTTTGCTCAAAGAGATTAAAAATAGAGTGCATAAAAACGTTCAGGCTCAGACTTTCAGGCTTAAACAGAAAAAGTTGTGCAGCATTAAAGTAGCATCTTAAAGGCGTGTTGCTCCTCACGGGGAAGCAAACTTGGATACTTTTACACTGTGCAAGTATGTGTTCCATAAAACATCCAGTTTCCAGCTGAGATGTTCAGGATGTTGGGCTGCCTGAAATGGTGAGCACAGCCCCAGCTCTCTGATGGCTGCCATCCCCATACGGGAAAGGCAGTTCCAGGAGCAGGAAGCAAGAAAAGCTGCAGGGACCCTGTGCAGCTGAGGGAGAGCAGCCTGGTGCTGGGAAGGCAGAGCAGGCTGTGGTGTGGTGAGCCCAGCCTGGAGCTTGGTCAGGTCCCGCTGCCTCCTCCATTCATTCCCCAGCTGGGAAGGCTCAGTGCTGCAGTACCTCTGGCTGAGCTGCTTAGAGCACCGCTGCTCCTGGGAGGTAGGAGAGAACACAAGGCTGAGATGTGTGCACCAGTCAGACTGTTCCTGTTGTTGTGCTGTAAGAATTTACCAAGACAGTGCTCATGAAGCACCTGTTAGACCAGTCCTGGGACTAAGGATGTAGACTGCAGTCAATATAAGGTTTGGAAAGGGGGGGGAAAGAAGGCACAAGAAAGCCACAACCCTGTGTGTCAGCCTCTGAGCCTACTGCTGTGGCAAGGAGGAAGAATGTTGTGGTTTCATTGTGTTGCAGCTGTTTTAGCATCTTAAAATCTTACAAGGGAACCATAAACCAGATAATTCTTAAAGCAGCTTCCTTATGCCTGTCTTTATGCAAGAGGCAACATGCAGTTTATCTTACCTCTTCAACATACTTATCGACTGTACCACTGTGTGTGTGACAAAGGACCTTTCTGAAGTACCCATGGCTTCTATTTTGCAGCTGTGGAACTCTCTCCTGTGTGTGTGGAAGCTGGCCCCATGGCTCGCATCCTCTCATGGCAGCTCACATCTGCTCCAATCAGAGCAGGTGGGGAGGTGAGGGAAGCCAGCCGTGTCCTCAGCAGGGCTGGGCAAGAAGCGAGGGAGTTCTTGGGCTAAAATCTCTTGCTGCTGCTCTTGGGTTTGTCAGCAGTCTTACACTCTAGATCTAAAAATTCTCTGTAACAGTCAGTGCTGAATGGCAGCACAAGGTGCAGCGTGAAATACCTCTTCTCTTTTCCCAGATGGGACTCTAAAGGAGTGTCTGACTTTGGTCCTGAGCATCTTCTGCTTCACAGGCAGCTGACGTGAAGGTATGGCTGGCTTCTCCATTCTCCCTCAGGGGGTGATAGCGATATTCACCACCTCCGTGTTGCCTCTCTGACCTGGCCTTGAGAAAAAGGCCCACGTTTCCCATGGCACTAACTGTGAGAAGCAGAGCCAAGACAAAGGTCGCAGAGATCCAGGTACTTCTATCAGACAAAAGAAAAATCCACATGAGCAACACCTCCTGCCCTGCTCTCACACGTCTCAGCATGCAAATGTTCTCTCAAGGTTTGTAGTCCCTTCTGCCATCACAAGCTTTGGTTCTGCTCTCAGGTAGGTGAGGAAAGGCTGCTCTGACAACCACAGCTAGCAGATATTTTCTGCTCTACACCCAGTTAGCAGGTGACCAATTGTGCCTGCAGAGAGGCTGCAGCTTCACTAATAGCACAGAAGCTGTGCACTGGTGTGGGGACTATCCCTGTCCTTCAGTTTTATACACAGTACATCAGCAGAAGAGGAAAAACAGATGGTGTTTAAGTGTGAGCTGCTGTGTGCTACACTCGGTGTATAGTCACTAACAGTGGCCTCAGCTCAGTACTTGTCTTACAACTGGGTTTTAGCAGTTTGCATGCACGGAGTGATGGAGCATACTTGTCTGGTTAGTATTACACACTTACTCTGACAGAGAGAAGTTTTCTTTGCTCTTTTCCTTATCTGGGGAAGCCAAACACCTCCAAGCTGAAAAAAAAAAAAAAGAAAGATAGAGGGAAGAAAGCAAGAGGTTAAAATTCTATGTATTAAAGGTGAGCTTAATGAAGGTAATAGAAAGCCATGCCTTGTAACTAAGCAAAAAGAACATTATGTGTCGAAGCTGCTCTTCCGAATGCTAAAGAAAAACACCATAAAACAAAACCAAACACCAAAAGCAAAACCATCCCACACCTCTGTACTCAGCAATACCTTTGTTGAGCTGGTCCTGTATTCTCAGTTCATAGGTGATGTTACAGCTGCCTGTCTGTGGGTTGCAGGGACACGAGTGTTCACATGCACAGAGCTGCTGGCAGTTGGGCCCATACCAGCCCATAGGACATGCTAAGGGATGGATTACAAAGAAGTCAGCCATTGTCAACCCTCCATGTGCTCTGAATTAACCCAGCCTATCACCCTGAAAGTTCCTCAACCCTCCCTCAACACCCTGAAAGCCTTTCTCCAGCCCTTACCATGCTCACAACTGCTGCCATAGTACCCGGCTGGGCAGGAGCAGATTCCATGCACAGGGTCACACGAGCCACCATTCTGGCACTGGCATTTCTGGCTGCAAGCATTCCCATAGAAACCGCTCACACAGGCTGCAGGAGGTGAGCAGAAATCTCATCAGGCCTCATCACATTCAGAAGCAGCCTCACCCCATGCTTGTAGCCCAGAGCATTCCCTGGCCTGGGATGTTGATGGCTGCTCAGGAAAGCAGCTGAGTCTGGGTCTCAAACAAGGAGCAGCAGGTCTCACCCAGGGAGCAGGTGAAAGGAAAAGGGTGGTTTGCATAGGGCTTAAATTAAAAACGACCCTATTGTAAATTCTCAGGCTGCAGTTAAATTCACACTGACAAAGGAGAGCACACTGCAGCCTCCCCCTCTGCTGCTCCCTCTTGGAATAGGCTCTTAGAGGAACCTCCTCACCACTGCAGACAGCCAGCCCATGATGGAGGGGTTCAGACTATCCCCTTGTTGTCTATGAAAAATCAGAGTGGAGCAGAAATCAGCATTACCTTCACTGCAGTTGCTGCCAACCCAGCCAGCGTCACACAGGCATCCAGCTGTGTAAGAACAAACAGGCATTAACAACAAGAACACAGGCTTAGAAATAGTAGGAACTCAGAATCACAAGCCTTGAGATCAGGCTGCTTCTGCCAGGGAACCAACAGAAGTGGAGTCCTGAGCTCCCTGAGTTTAGGCACAAACACCCACCCAGGACAGCTGCCAAGCAGGGCAGCTCCCACCACACCTCCCACTGCTTGGATCTTTTGAGATTAACTCAGGGTCAGCTATTGGTACCCGCTGAGCTGTGTGCAGCAGGGACTCACAGGCAGTGCAGGTACCGTGCAGGCTGCAGTTGGAAGGGCCGCAGTCCAACGTGTCACAGGCTGGGCCTCTCCAGAAGTCCCCATCACAGTGGCACTGTCCCTGCACGCAGTGCCCGTGGCCGCTGCAGTCTGCAGGCTCACAGGCAGGCTCGTGGACACACACAATGGTTGAGATGCTCCGAGGGCATCGCCACATGCTGTCAAAGGAGCTGGGGATAGAAGATGGGTCCTGTGAGGTGTGTTGCTCTTTAGGTACCCTGACGTGAGGCAGGACAGGGTCTCCAAGTCAGTTCCTCTCTTCCATAACAACCTGTTTGCAGATCTCTGCTAATCTGGGTGCACACACAACTCTGAACCTCCCAGTGGAAGAGCTGCTTTCATACCCCATTCCCACATGTCCCTGATGACTAAGAGGAAAAAGTAGGTAGTCACTAAATTACTTTAGACTCACTCTCTCTGAAAACCTGACATTTGCCTTTACACTGTGAACAATCAGCAACGGCAACAGAATCCCCTGCAGACCAGCAGGGTGGCACTGAGCTCTGCACACTAAACAGGAGCAATACAGAGACCATGCAGTAGCACCTACCAGTGCTCCGAAGGGTAGCTTGCAAGGGTCCCATTCAGGACCAGCGTTGCTGACCCTCCACCATCCAGGTTGATTGCATTGATGATTCCCTGCTGTTTCAGAAACTCGGCCATTTCCCAGAGGTTGATCCTGCAAAAGCAAATGGTTCTTCACTGGTCATTCATGCTATTGAACAATGCTGCTGTGCTACAAGCTTGGCTGCTCTCCCATCCCAGATGTGCTGACCCACTGCCTGAAGGCTGCCATAGCATCCTCTGCCTCTGCCTCTCTATTACCACAAGCTGTCAAGCAGTGCCTTCAGTTGAGCTCTGCACATCTCTGCCTCATAACTCATTACTGGAGGTTGCAGACTCCCTCCAGCTCTGGTGACAGAATTTAAAGACTGGACTTGCACCTTCCCTGGAGGATTACCACAGCCTTGGCCTTACCCTCTAGATTCAGTCTGTCCATCCACATGAACCAAGACCAGCTGCCCCTGGCTGTCGTGTCCAACTGCAGTCCTGGCTGATATCACGTTGATGAACTTCTCAAAGGTTCCTGTGCAGGAGAGGAAATAACTCACACAGCAGCTGGGTGACAGTACTGGCTGCTTAGACACAATTGCCTGCAAAACAGCTCTCAGCAATGAGCTCACTAAACTGAGACACAATGAGAACAGAGCCCGGGTTCCTCTTCTTCATCCAAGAAACCATGCAGACAGCCTATTCCAGTACTGCAATGGTGCAAACTTAAAGTAAAGCAGCACAGAAGAAATCTGGATCTCTTAAGTGAGTAGCAGCTAGAGAGCAATTTCCAAAGCTCCCCTCACCTTCCAACAGCCTTGTTAGAAGCACAATCTTACCCACAGTGAAGCTTGACAATATTTACCTGTGGTTTGAGTTTCATCACACTCTGCAATTTGACTCTGATTGATGTACACTTCTCCATCCCTCAGGAGCCAAACCACCCCGCTCACAAGCTGCACAAAAGGGTTTGCTTGATCCAAGACGTCCTCCTCAGACAGGTAACTAGGAAAAAGAGAGCAGGAGGGGTTATCCACAGTCACAGCAGTGTCATGTAGAAGTCTCTCCTGCTGCCAGCAGGCTCCAGAGGTAGGGAGAAGGGCAAGAGTCAGGTGAATGAATGCTGGCTACATCCAAAACTAGAAGCCAAGCAGCACAAAGCATCCCTTCAGCACCCAGAGTGGACCCTCTTCTCAGCTGTTATATACAAAGCCACTGCTAGCGACTGTCCTGTGCACGAAACAACTCCTGCCAACAATGTGGCCTGTGGACCTGAGCCAGGATAAGGGCAGAAAGCATCTGGCAGATCATGAAGGCAGAGTTACTCAGGGATCTGGGGAAGTATCTTTAACACCTCAGCATCTGTCAGCTTCCACTCCACGCGGAGCAGTGGCACCAAACAGCCTTTGAGAGGGTTTTCAGCAACAGCAGCCAGTCTGCCTGCAGCTGCTCTGAGGGATGCTACCTGCTCCTTCCATCTGGGATAGCTGCCTCTCCTTTTCCAGACAGCAAAACCTTCCCCTGGCAGGCAGCAGGAAGGACTGTTCAGCTACTATTTCCAAGATTAAGCACTGTGTGTCACGGTGGGATGCTTCCCAAGGGATATTCTCACAAAAAATGAGAGTGCTGAGCAACATCTGGTTCATCAAAACCTGCTGCTAGTTGGTGTCTGCAACACACAGAAGACAGCAGCAAAGGTTGGACTTTGTATGTGAGATTGGTAATCACAGCCTGAACCTCTGATTAATCAGCTGAGGCAAGTATGGGGTCAGCTGCGGGAGCACAGGTGAGAGTGATGGAGCTGTGCTCCCAGGAGGGGTGGAGCTCGACTCCATCCCCTCTGAGACCTCATTTAAGGGCTGACTCCCACTGAACCAGTATCTCTTGGAGATTGCTCTCCAGTGAGGACTGCCCCAGTTTCTTCAGCCAAGGCACCACCACTGGTGAGTTTTCCTTTGTTTATTCCTTCTGTACATTTGCTACCATCTGTATATTAACAACCAATACAGACCTGAACAGCTGTACTCTCACTGCAAGATCTGCCAGCGTTTCTTGGTTTAATGCCAATTCCTTTACATGCTCCAAACACATCTTGTGGGAGCTGGATGCTTACCTGATCGTTTTTTAGTGTGTGTGATTGTAGCTGAAGAAAGCATCCTTGTTTGAAGGAAAGCATAACTGAAAATACCTGAATGGAAAACATGCAGAAAGAAATCCCTTTTAACAATGGGAGGTGAACCCAGAATGGCCACAGCTGAAAACTGATCAGGTTGCACAGCACCTTGCAGCAAACCTTGCTGGGTCTGAGGGCACGTGGGAGCAGTGAATGCAGCCAACAGAAGCAGCAGCTTGCAAACCAGTTTCCAGGCTGCTTCTTAGTATTGTGGGAACCATCAGAGGACCCCTAGGAACTTTTCTGGGACCTATACCTGCTGCTGCTGGGGAAGGATATCTGCCAGGGTACTTCTAGTAAGTGCTAAAGTCCTTCTGTCAGCAGTTTGTGATCAAAGGGAGCTTTTGCTTCCTAATTAGGGAGTGTCACACACCCCTTCAGCTGGTGCCAGAAGAGACCAATAGAGCTGCCAGGCAGAGACCACAGCTCTCAGGAGTCAGCAGATGCTGTAGCTTGTGCAGAGAGCAGCTGGAAACTATGTAGTGAGACAAGGTGATGCCACAGGGTGTAGCCTCCAGCACAGCAGATACCCAGGTGCAGTCTGAATTGCAGAGGGAGAATGCAATGCTCCAGCCTCAGGCTGTAGGCTCTCACTAAAGCTGGGGCCAAAGGAAACGGTGTCCTGCTGTGTCCTGGTTGAAAAGCTTTGCTGGCAAGAAAAGTTGCTACAGGAGGATATCAGTGCGTCAAGAGGAGTGTGTCAAGAGCACGGCTCAGAGGCTGCAGTGGGATAGTGGTCAAGTGATTTAGAAGTATATACAGAGAGATGGCAGAAATCCTGTGGTGTGTTAGCTTTGTGGGAGCCCACCTAGCACTCAAATCTGTGCAGCTCTGTGGGAACTGCTCTCTACAACTACCTGAAAGCAGGTTGTAGTGTGGTGGGGTTTGGGCTCTTCTGCCGTGTAAGCAGTGATAGGATGTGAGGTAATGGACGCGAGTTGCACAAGGGGAGGTTCAGGTTGGTTATTAGGAAAATCTTCTCTGAGAGAGAGAGGTCAGGTGCTGGAATAGGCTGCCCAGGGAGGTGGTTGAGTCACTGTCCCTGGAGGTGTTAAACAACATTTGTTTAGCTGTTGTACTGAGGGACACTGTTTAGTGGGGAAATACGGTGGATGGTTGGAGTGGATGATTTTGGGGGTCTTTTCAATCCCGGTGATTCTATGATTCTGTTACTCAGACCGAAGAAGAAGAGGCTCAGTGGAGCCCTTATCCCTGTCCTTACCCAAACACCATGGTGCCATCCCTGCGGATGCCGAACTGGGCGTTCTGCAGGCCGTGGGCGTTTCGCACCAGCCTGCCGTTGCTCACCACGTTCCCCAGGCACTCCCCGCTGCTCATGTCAAAGTAACCTCCGTTCTGGGCCACCAGGCACCGGCCCAGCCGCGCCGTCTCCTCCACGGGGACCCTGCGCTGCTCCCCGCAGCCCCCGGCACCGCCGGGCTCCAGCACCGAGAAGGTTCTCAGCGGGTTCCTCACGAAGGTGAAGTGGCCGTACACCGCGCGGCGCCGCTCCTCGGCCGAGGGGACGTAAGAAACGAAGGTCCGGGTGGTGGCCGCGGGCAGCCCCGTGCTGTTGTCGCCGGGCCAGGCTTCGTGAGTCACGTTGCCGTGCCGGACGGGCTGGCAGGCCCTGACGTGGCGGTGTCCGTGCCGCGGCCCGTGCTGCCCGGCCGGGTAGGGCCGCAGCAGCCGCTGGCCGGAGGCGGCCCTGTAAGACAGCACCGCGGGGTCACGGAGCGCTCTCGTCGCTTCCCCCTTCTACCGGCGAGACCCCGACCGAGGGAGGCCGGGCCCCCACAGGAGCCACTCACCCGGCGCCGCCCTCCGCCCGCAGCCAGCCCAGCGCCGCCAGAGCCGCCGCCACCGCCAGCACCCACCGCCGCCGGCCCGCGGGCCCTGCTGACACGGAGGCCGCCATCTTGGCGGGCGCACACCGCGCTAGCGCGCCCCCTGGCGGCGGGAGGCCGCGCAGCGCCCCGTGCGGTGATCCGTGATGATCCGCGATGATCGCGATATCACGAGGCGATACGGCTCTGCCGGGTGAGGGTCTGTAACCGATAACAGCCACGTGCGCTGGGCAGGCTGCAGGAGAGGTCAGCCCAGCAGGTCAAACGGTGCGACTGGGCGGTGATGCGGGAGGCAGAGCTGCCTGCAAGCTGTCACTCCACAGCAAGATTCCTCCCTCCCAGGAGAACTATTTCCCAGGAAGGGCTGTTTGCTGTTGCACAGGGTCCAGAGGAGGCCGCGAAAGGAGCCGCAGCGCCTCCCTGCAAAGACAGGCCGCAAGGGGGCGCCTTTCCCGACCGGGCTCCCCAAGATGGCGGCCGGCGGCGCCGCTCTGGCCGCGCTGGTGCTGGTGGTGGCGGTGCTGTGGTGGCGGCGGCGGGCGGGACGCGGTGCGGGCCGGGTGTGCGTGGCGGTGCTGGGCGACCTGGGCCGCAGCCCGCGGATGCAGTACCACGCGCTTTCGTTGGCCCGGCACGGACGCGGCGTATCGCTGCTGGGATACTTCCGTGAGTGCGGGCGGGCGCGGAGGGCTCCGTGCTGGTGTTGGGGTGGTGTTGGGGTGATGTTGGGGGGCCGCGGCTCTCAGCCTCCACCCGCTCCCACAGAGACGCGGCCGCATCGGGACGTGCTGAGCAGCGGGGAGATCCGCGTCGTGCCCATATCGGAGCTGCGGTGCCTGAGAGGTGCGTGTGAGGTGCCCGTGGGACGGGTGGGCTCCGGGATGCTGAGCAGGGCCGGGGAATGGAGGGTCCTTCAGACCCCAACCACTGTGGGAACTCAGGGTGGTGATGTTAGTGTGGCTGCCGGGCTCTGCTGGCACCGAGGGCCGTTATTGTAACGCCTTCTGTTTGCTGCTGCTCTCTGACGTGTTTCTGTGCGCGGAGCCGTGACCTTCCCACGGGACTTGGTGCCGTTTTGCAGTTGGGCCGAAGCTGTTCCAGTACGTTGTGAAAGTGGTTGCACAGACCGTGCAGTTACTGCACACGATGCTGAAGATGGATCCGCCCTCCTGTGTTCTCCTTCAGGTACGTTTGTGTGGGTAACGTTATTGGTATTGTATTGCAAAGTGTTTTTAGCAGCCTTGGACGCTGGTGTTCTGTATCGGATTAACACAAAAACCTCTCTGTTCATTTAGACCCGTTAATGGATTGTAATCATCTCCTTTTTGTTTTCCTTTTCTCTTTGTTCAATGCTCCTTTTCTCCTATGCTGGTAGATAGTGTTAGGACAAGGAGGGGGGTGGTTTTAGTCTAAAAGAAGAGCAGTGTAGGTTAGATATGAGGGGGAAGCTGTTCACTGCAGGGCTGGTCTGGCCTTGGCACAGTTGTGGATGCTCCATCCCTGGAAGTCTTCATTGGTAGGATGGATGGAGCCCTGAGCACACTGATCTGGTGCTTGATGGGGTGTTAGGGCTGCTGAAACTCAGTGATCTCTGAAGTCCCTTCTAAGCCATTCTGTTACAATTGTGGTTAAGTGTTGGTCCCTCAACCTGAGTGTTGTAATATTTTTCCTTTGTTTTTTATTAAACAGAATCCTCCAGGTTTGCCCAGTATCGCTGTTGCCTGGCTCGCCTGTCTTTTCTGGAGAAGCAAGCTGATAATTGATTGGCACAATTACGGATACACCATCATGAGTCTGAATCACGGGAGGAATCACCCATTAGTGCTCATCGCAAAATGGTTTGTACAGTAATTCTTCTTTTGAAGAGCTACCTGGAAAAGGGGAAATGAAGTCATTAGAAACCTGTGGCTTTAGGTTGGCGTGTGAGAGCTACAGGAACCGAAAGATTTGCTGATGTGCTTTAAACACGTTCCCTTTAGTTGGACCTGTTTGGTGGAGTGCAAATGCAGACTCGGATCTTGCTGCCATAACTTTGTCTAGCAGAGTGGTTTTTATTTTAATTGATTATTGTCTGATACTGCTTTAAACTCCGGTCTGTCTTTAAGAGTAGTTTTGTTTCTTGCTGAATCAACGTGACCGCTTCTTGGTTACAGCTTTGAAAGCTTTTGAGAGCTGTGTTCTCAGGCTTTAAAGGACAAGGAATCACACATAACCCTCCTCATGAACTGATACTGCTGTAGTATAACAGTACAAGGAGTAGATGTGTGATTGTTAATTAAACTGAAGTTACTGGGAGCAGTTGAGTTTCTTTTGTCTGGTTTTTAGTTTGCATCAGTGCTGGAGAGCAGTTACTGTGTGTGTGTTGGGGTTGCCTTTGGGTTCTTACAGGGTTTCAATTTTCTGTCAGGTATGAGAAGCTTTTTGGGCGTTTGTCTGACTATAACCTGTGTGTTACTGATGCCATGAAGGAAGATCTGTGGGTGAACTGCAACATCAGGTGAGTTAAAAACCTGTTGTGTTACGTGCATACTCAAAGCAACAGGAAAGTGTGTAGCCCTGGGGAGCCTGGGTTCGGGGTAATCCTACAGAAGCAACTGTCGGGACAACTTTGTCTTGTTTTTATGGTTGTGTTTCATCCATTGAATAGACAGCTAAGAAGGGCATCCTTTGTACAGGGTTAATGTGTCAAGCTTGGTCTGTTCCAGCAAGCTTCAGGAATAGAGAAAGTTGAGTCAGATCATCCTTTTGTTGTGTTGATCTGCTTCCTTTTTGCATTGTGTTGCTGTAGCTTGTCGCTATTTCTTTGCCACATGCTTTTCTGTTGGATCTGGTGTTTGTTTAACTGGTGGATTTATTTCATTACAGGGCAGTAACGCTGTATGATAGGCCAGCTTCTTATTTTAAGGAAACTCCATTAGAGCTTCAGCATCAGTTGTTCATGAAACTTGCCCAGGACTATGAGCCATTTAAACCACAACGTGTGTAAGTAAGGCATGAAGTTACAGTCCTTAACTGAATGGCACAAGGTTATGGCATTTAGTCACCAGAAATCCCTTTAGATGGAGGCATAAGCTCCTGAATATTAACAGGTGCTGGTGTTTGTGTGCTCTTGGCCAAGAGCAGATACTGTGCGAGTGCATTTAATTGCCACTGGAGGATCTAGAATAAGTGAAATCATTGAACTGTGGTAGCACATGGCTTGGTGTGTAAGCAAAGTGGGGTTGTTTGTTTGCTGTAAGTGTTGGCACCGAGGGAGTCTGTAGCAATATCTGAAGTGTGAAAGTAGTTGTTTAATTCCTGCTGAACTAGTTGGCAGTGATTGGATGCCGTATTCATAGCATTAATTTTGGAATTGTCTTACTTCAGTTAAATAAATGCCTTTTTGGCCATCACCTTCTAATATGTATTTGAGGCAGAGCTGGAAAGACAGTTGAGAAAGCTGCCCTAAGGGAGAACATAGCATGAGAAGATGGGGATGTGCTTATAGCAATGGCATTGCTAGGCACGTGGTAGCAGTAGACCAGTCTCCTGCCATCAGGGATGTCTCTGCAGTGATGACTATTCCCAGAGAAGTTAGATGGCGAATCTGAAACCAAGTGCTTGGAAATTCATGCCTCTGAAGCACTGCATTTCCTGCTGTGTTTGTGTAGTCCGTATTCAGAAAGTTCTGTTTATGCAGTACAGAGTCTGTCAGTTGGAACACTGAGAGGTCTGCCTTTACAGAAAGGGATGAGAAGAGCGGGGATGTGACAAAAAGCAGAGGACGACCAGCTCTTCTCATCAGCAGCACCAGCTGGACAGGTTTGTAAACTGCTTATTTTTAGTATATTGGCACTTTTGAATAAGAGAAAATTAGGTCTGTTTGTACTTCCCTGCACTGGACTCTTATTTCCATCACAAGTACATGGTTGTAGGCTTTCAAAAGTGAATATAATTGTGGCAAATTTTGAACAGGAAAAGCGTGTTCCATACTTATAGATGTAATTCATTGTAAGTGCTAAAAGCTTGCATGTTGCTAATAAGGCTCTTTCTTTCAGAGGATGAAGACTTTTCAGTCCTTCTGAAGGCGTTAGAAGGTCAGTACTAAGGAATGCCTCTCAGCTGTACAAAGGGGAGTGCTATTTTGCTGGATAGTTGGTGAGGGCTTTTTCTAAGTAATACTGCCTCTGTATTCAAGTGCAAGTGCAGGTGTCTGTGATTGGTTTGCAGTGGGTTAAGAGTAGGAGCTGACATACGGAAATGAGGCCTCTGAATTCAACTCAGGGTGGTGATGGGGGGAAATTCTATTTCTCACTTGTAAATTGCAGTAATGAAATGGCCAATACTGCGTAGTCAAAGAAATGTTTTATGGTTAATGCTTTCTAAACATACTGTGATTTATTTCCATAGAGGTCTGTGGATTTAATATGTGAAAACTTACTACTGTTTGGTGAGACGTGTTTGTGGAGAAGTTACTTGAAGTAGGAAGCTGAATTATTTGCACACGGTGACCCTTTATGATCAGCCATCCATTTACTTGTCAGCTTTAAGCAGGTTTTTGTCTTCCCCAGATTATGAGCAGTATATCAATGAGGGAGTCAAGCTTCCAGCTTTAGTATGTGTGATAACAGGTAATACTTTATTCATGTTGTAATTCTTTCTTTGTGCTTTCTGCTAATAGAAATATTCACTTTCGCACTGTTTGTTCTTCCATTGATGTTGAAGAGAGAGAAGGGTGTGTTGTCCTTATCTGACTGGAAGTAATTTATAGTTGGATTCTTACAGCAGTGTAACCATGGTACATTTTTAAAGAGGGGAGGCTCTCACCTGCCTGTCTCATGCAGCTGTGGGTTGCACCATGTTCAGCATTTAACACTGAGATGCTGCAGCAGAAGAAACGTGAAGGCTGATGTTTGGGATGTTTTAAGCAGGAAAGTTTTCTTCCTGATGACAGAGAGACTTAAAGTTTTGCCCCAAAAAAAATGAATGCAGTTTAGTTAACCTCCTCACTAACAGCAGACTAAATCTTAGTGTGATTTTAAGAGCAAATTGTTCTGATCCTGATGGCTGTAAACAAAATGCACGTCAACACTGTCTGATACTGACTGCAGGCTCTTCTAGTTTAGTGTCAGTTCACCTTGCTTTGAGGAGGACTTAATCTCTTAGGTGTCTCTTGAAGGATGATGGTCGGTATATTTTGATGCCTGTGAGACAGGAGTTGTCACCTGTACAGCAGCATGCACTGATTGCACCTAATTTTCAATCCTATGGATAAAATCACTGCTATCTTTTTTTCTCCTTGCTTTAAAAAGGTAAAGGACCGCTAAAGGAGTACTACAATGGACTGATACAGAAACTACACTTTAAACATATCCAGATCTGTACACCGTGGCTGGAAGCTGAGGATTACCCAGTTTTGCTTGGTAAATGAATTCTGAAATGATTTGATGTGACGAAGCGTGCCTGTTCGTGTCCCAGTTCACACTCTTAAGCAGGTCAGAAGAGACATCTCACTTTTTGACTGAGCACCCAAAAGAAGCTGAAATTCTAAATGATGATGTGTTTGGAATAGTGCTGGCACATTCATAGTATTGCATCCAGTGTGATAAGCTCAGTACGGTACTGACGTACATATCCAAGCTGACCTGGGGTTTCAGATCTGCCAACTTGAGGTGGCTGTAACACGTGGCATTTAATTGGGAATTGCTAAGTAAGGAAGGTAACATCTCTAAAATGACGTTGTGATTTCTCTGTTCTGGAATCATGTGAACAGGAAGAGCCATGCAGCATGTCCTGCCTGGATTGTGGTACCTCCTGTGTGGGTATCTGTTCTGAGCAGATGAAGAGGCCAAAAGGCTGCTCTGTGAGAAATGGGAGATTTACAAATTTTCTTTAGTTTGACAGGAACTTTCTTGGTATGTTTCTAAATGCAGTCATGTAGTTTAACATCTCTTGCTTGTATTCAGTTCACATCACCCAAAAAAACCCCACATATATATATAAGTATGCAGTAAGACCAGAAGAGCTCCTTCAGAGAATTCAGTGTCTTGTCTGCTTTGTTTGCTTTTTAGGCTCAGCAGACTTGGGTGTGTGTCTCCATAAATCATCTAGTGGATTGGATTTACCTATGAAGGTGGTAGATATGTTTGGCTGCTGCTTACCTGTGTGTGCAATATATTTTGAATGGTAAGAGTTTGCTTATTGTGCTACCAGGATTTAAAGGTTACAAACACTGTTCTTACAAAGAGTTCAGCAGCTGCTGCACGTATCAGTGAGATTCCAGTATCTTACCATAACAACTTTGATTCAAAAGGACAAACTTGGGATGTCAAAGATGTTTTATTTAAGGGCAGCTAAAAATTAACAGCAGTTTCTACAAACTGTGGAGCATTTAATGCAGCTAGAAATGCCTTGGAAATGAGTAACCCATCGTCCTGTGTTGCTGTATACTTCATTTTAAAAAGCAATCAAAGCTTCATTCTGCATAGACAGGTCCTTGCTCTGTGAAGAGGTGAATATGTGCAGTAATCAACCTCACAATGCACAGAGCTCTGGTGAAAAGGTAGCTCTCACAAATAAATAGGTATGAATTGCAAATATCTCACGTGCTGAGCACGGGCAGATTTTCCTTAGGGGTTAAAGTTGATTATTGCCCTCATTTTGATGTGCATGGAGATGAATGGCACAATGACTGAGTGAGGGTCCTTTTGTATTGTACTGCAATGCAGTACTATAATACAAGTTTAATTTAAACTTCAATATCTGCCTTTGGTTCCAGGAGTTCAACCCCTACCTGTGCTGCCCATAGGAAAGAGACACAATGCAACTTTTGAGACGTGCATCTCCCACTCACTGTTTTTTCTTACGTTTTTTTCTATGACTTTTGTTCACAGTTTACATGAACTTGTGAAACACAATGAAAATGGGCTGATATTCAGGGATTCAGATGAACTTGCAGAACAACTGAAGGTAAAGACATAAGAGATTATTCTTTCCTATTAGCTCTAACCACAGAAGTCTTACTATGTGAGCTACATGTTCCCGTATGACAGACATCCGTATTTTGCATTCTCAGAAGGCACTGCTTTGCTAGAAAAGCTAAAATTGATCCAAAATAGAACACGATGGTATTTTTCTGTGTTATTTTTAACTTGCAGATGCTTTTCTTGGAATTTCCCACATTGGAAGGCAAACTCCATGAGTTCAGGAAAAACCTTCGTGCATCCAGACAGCTGAGCTGGGATGAGAGTTGGGACCAGACCGTTCTTCCTTTACTTAGCCAGACTGAATGACTCTTGGGGGGGTATGGTGTCAAAAAAGCTATCGTGTGTGCACCTCCAGGACTGTCTTCAGTGTGAATAAACACTTGGTATTGTTTACAACCGGAATATTGAATCACTTCAACTGTTCAGACAAACCTCTTCCCTTACAGCTGGAGCTTCTTGTGTGGGTAATAAAGGTCCAAAGCAGGTAAGCTAAATTCTTCTCCTCCAGTATCAGTGACACCCTGTATAATCTGAAGGCATTACTCAGGTTGTTCTGGGATGACACACGTTGCAATTTTGCCAACACACACACACAAAAAGCTGACATCAATTACAGCTGGGTTTAGTACCAAAAACGTTTATTATAGAACACCCTCTCTTGTCAGTATGAGATGCACACCTGCAGGAGCGCAGGGTGAGTCTGCGTTGTTTACAAATCAAAACTGCATTGAAATAATTTAATCCAGTTCTACAGACTCCAAGTGCATCACAATTAGGGCCTTTTTCTCTGCAGCTTGTGGTGCACAGATGCTTATAAGGAGCAGCTGCTCGCTTGCACGCACGTTGGCAACTGCAGGAAGAAACATAACTCATTTTGACAACAGCTCGTGCATACAAGGTACGTGCATAAGGCTTCTCTTGGTGCACGCATCTCAGTATGTTTGTAGAATTCAGGACTGTCTTGGAGCGAGGATGAGAGAAAACTTTCCTCTGAAATCCTGTGCTGTATTTACCAAATCTATGTGAATAATTGCAGGATAGTCACGTTGGGCTGCGTATCATGGAGAAAAATCCTATTGCTGTGGGCTGGAAGAACCTGCCATCTGATGCCAGCTTTATCTGCAAAGAGAAACACTGAGAATCGTATTTCTGCTTAATGAAATAAAGAGCTAAAGTTGCACGTCAAGGTCTGTACAAAGAGGTATGAATGTAACAGCATTATTGTGTTACTTAGCCAACCACTGTGGTCCAGCTGTACTGCTGTAAGGCTGCAGGTTTTGAAGGGTGAGAAGTCCTGCATCTCTCCCCTTTACTTAAATCCTCCTTTTTAACCCTTGAAGGACAGTTACAAGTTGCAGGCCACATTTAAACATTTTCACAGTTAAACGCAGCACAGGTTTTTGCCTGTTCTAGGCTTAACCCTTATGACCTTTCCTATTAGCACCAAACTTGAGTGTGTCTCAAACTGATGCTGTAACAAATGGGAGCAGTGACAGGATGCAGCAAAGGGCTGAGATGTCTTAATTTCCTGAGCAAATCCATGCATCTCAGGCAGAGTTCTCCTGAATCCAAGGATCCCATTGCTGGACAATACCCATTGCTAAAAGGAAATGTTGTCTCCACTACATATTAAGTCATTAATATAGTCTTTATATTAAGCCAAATCTATTGATAGAGTGAATGAAAAAGGCACCTACCAAGTTCAGCCTGGAACATGTGGTAAGTGTCCGGGTTACGGACTGTCAGAGCAATATAGATCTCAGGTTTTCTGTCTGCTCTTAGAGTGGAGAACTTCTGTAACATACCAGTAAGGGATAAGGTTACCTCTGGATCGTATATCACATCTGCATGGGGGAAGAAAAGGGAAGTATTCAGTATTTATTAAGAACTGAGCAGAAATCAAGCTACAGAATAGAAGAGATAAAACATTCACCTGGAGGAGGAAGGAGACATTTATTTATGACTGAGAGATTAAAAACTTCCAAGGAGAGATTTTAGGGCGCACTGTTTGATGTGCCACATCAGAGTGCTCCCATCTACAACATCAGCCCAGATTTAATGTGTCATGTAATACCTTGTAATGTACAAAATGGAACGACAAAGACTGTTCCGTTTTTGTCGTTTCTATACCTGAATTCTTAGCTGATTTTTGCTTTGGAAAGCCACTACCTCCCCTGTCTCAGTTTAAAACCATTCCCCCTTGTCCTATCGCTGTCCATCCATGTAAACAGCCATTCCCTCTCCTGTTTATATGCTCCCTTCAAGTACTGAAAGGCCACAACGAGGTCTCCCCAGAGCCTTCTCCAAGCTAAAACACAAATGTCTGTATTTGTTACCTCCTTCCTCCTGCATCTCTCTGCAAAGTCAGGCATAACCAGAAGGCAGAGCTACCTGCTGCAATGATGACGTCTGCTTGCAGAGCCAGCAGTTGTTCTTCTGTAACTGCACCCCAGTCGAGCTCTGCAACAATGAGTTTGGGTTGTTGGGATTCCTTCCCTTCTGCCTCCTGCCCTTGGGCTGGATTCGTAGTTTCAGGCTGCAGGGTGAAGCCATTCAGACGGATGTTTTCTGTCAGCTGTTTGAGCACACAGTGGTGGTAATCGCTGAATATATATGTCTTGGGATTGCAGGTCTTGCAGATCACAAGTCCAGTGAAGCCGACTCCACTTCCTAACTCCAAGACTGTCCTAAAGATTAATGATGCAAAATAAGTATCGATGAGGACTCTGAGTATTGAAATGAGAATATTCCAAGTTTATCTAAAGGTAAATTCAGCTACAGATTATCTCAATTTTTGAGCAGACCCAATCATAGGATTTAATGCTTGTTCCAAGTAACTGGTAAAGTTGGCAAACAGGATGCAGTTATAAGAATTAATCACTGGAATTATTAATTCCATCGTGGGGGTGAGAATCATTCCGCCTATTTCTGGACTTCTGCAGCAGTTATCTGGATCTGAACTGGTTGTGCACTTCTTTTCTTAGTGCAGAGATGTTTCTAAAGCACAGTTCTATCCTAATTTAGCTGAAGCTGTGCCCAGAAGTGCCCATTCCTTTCTGGTCCTTGTATACAAAGCATCTTTCAATGTCTACGGGGGGGGCTGTAAGAAAGAAAGGGATGGATTCTTTAGCAGGATCTGTTGTGATAGGAAAAGGGAAATGGTTTCAAACTAAAAGAGGGGACATTTAGGCTGGATATCAGAAAAGTTCAATATAACATTAGTGGTGAGGCTCTGGCACAAGTTGCCCAGAGCTGTATATGCCACAAACCTGGACGTACCCAGAGCTGTGCATGGGGCCCTGGGCAGGCTGAGCTGTGGTCAGCAGCCCACATCATGGGCTGGGGATGGAGGGCTGCCAGGCTGCTTCCAACCCAACCGTGCTGGGATTCTGTTGTAAGTTACTGCTTAGACATTGTGTTAGCTGAAGTTCAGGAGCCTACAGCACAGAGCAGATCAGGGGTAGGTGGTGTAATGGTTTTCATCTTGAAGCCTGTTTTAAAGTAACTACGCCGTCATCTCCTGAGCTGCTGCAGAACGGGATCCATGATGCTGTTGTTACCTGTTAGTGAAAACCGCGGGGTTCTCCGTTGCCCACTCAGCGAGATGCAGAGCAGCTTCCCATGTGACGAGCCCTGTGGTTCCTTGAGAGATAATGGCAACGCTCTCTGAAAGGGTCACGGGTTCCCCTGAGGGCTGGAGGTCACACATGGGGGGAGAGAGATGTCAGCAAAGGCGGCTGTGCTGCAGCTCACAGCTGTGAGGCAGCCTGGAGCAAAGGGCAGCAAGCACTGCGGGTTTGGGGGGTGATCTCCACTTTGACTCATAGAGTCACAGAATCGCTTGGAGTTGGAAGAGACCTTCAGCGGTCAGCTGGTCCAACTGCCATACGACCAACGGGGACACGTGCTTACTTGAGATGCTTAAAAGCGATCTGTAACGAAGCAGTCTCGTTAGTGTTTACCAGTAAGTAGCTTTTGTAGCAGCGAGTGGATTCTTCCTCATTTAAGACACGTGCCAACGCGTCGTACAGCTCATCCAGGGGGTCGGCTGCCGTGGATTCGTGCTGTGAACGGAGAAGAGCCTCGGCTGTCACACCGCGCTGCAAAGCACGCTGAATACCCACTTAATGAGGGTATTATTGCGAGGGGTCCCGAAAGCGAGCAGCCACCTTCTTAATGAGCTCGGTGAGGAAGCACCGTCTGTAGGAGGCGGGCGGGGGGAACCGCACACACAGCGGGTGCAGAACGGTCTGGAACGATAAAACCGTGACGGCAGGTGGGCGAAACGCCGGCGGCTTCGGGCTGGACTTGGAGGCATCGATGCGGAGCCGGAAACGCGGCTGTTTGGCCCTCGGTGCGGTACCTGGTGCAGGATGTGCGCCAGCAGGGCGGACTGGCGGCGCTCCGGGGCGGCCCTCAGCTGCTGCTCCAGCTCCTGCAGCGCAGCGAGAGCGGAGCTGCAGCGCAGCAGCCGAGCGGCCGATCCCTGATCCCCGCAGCCCGCCCAGCTCAGCTCACCGCCCAGGGCATCCCGCGGAGCTGCCGCGCCGCCAGGAAGCGCCGCTGGAAGAGCAGCCCCAGCTCCGGCCCCGCCATCCGCCCGAGGCCGCCCCGCCCGGTCCCGCTGCCGGCAGGAAGGAGCGGAGCCGTCGCCCGAACGGGGACTCGAACCCGCGACCCTCGGATCCAAAACCCGACGCTCTCCACGCTCGTAGCGGCGGTCCAAGCGACGCGAGCTCCGCTTCCGGCGCGGTGTGATGACGTCAGTGCGGCGCGCCGTCGCTAAGGACACGGTGCCCGCTGCGCAGCTCCGCGCCGGGATCGAGGCCGCGTTGGGGCCGGAACCGGCGGCGCCATGAGCGGGTACAGCGCGGACGAGAAGCTGCGGCTGCAGCAGCTCCGAGCGCTACGGCGCCGCTGGCTGCGGGACCAGGAGCTGAGCGAGAGGGAGCCCGTGCTGCCTGAGCGGCGGCCGGGGCCCATCGCCGCCTTCTGGGAGCGCTTCCTGCAGCCCGGCGGCCTCTGGCGGCAGAAGGTGAGCGGGGCGGGCTGACCCGAACCCGGCCCGGACCCGAACCCGGCCCTGAGCGCGGCCTGACCCGCTCTGCCGTCCCGCAGGTGTTCGGCGCCTACCAGAGCGGCTGCTTCTTCGTGGGCCGGGTGCTGATTCCCGCCTGGCTGCTCCACTACTACATGAAGTACCACGTCGCGGTGCGTCCATTGCGGGGCTGGGGAGACCGCAGCGGTGTCCGAAGGGAACTAATAAGCAGGAGCGGGAAGGGGATTGTAGCCGGTCAGATAATGAAGGAATGAATGAATGGCTTTGCATTGGAAGAGGGGGAGTCCGGGTCGGTTGTCACGGGGGAGTTGTTAACCCAGAGGGCACTGAGGTGCTGGCACTGATGGCTGGAGCTGTGGGTGCCCCATCTCTGGAGGTGCCGATGGCCACGGATGGGCAGCTGAGCTGTGGGGAGGGCAGCCTGTTACAGCATGGAACCAGGTGGGCTTCCAACCCAACCGGGCTCTAATTCTGTGAGTCACTGATCATGGGAGGTGCTGGGACAGCTGGGCTGCAATTGTTGGTGTGGGAGAGAAACCTGCAGTGACCAGATGCTGGGATGAAGCTCCCATTTCTATGTCTTTTGTGGCTGGTACGTTTTTAACTAGTGGGAAGAACCCAGCCTAGTGAGCTCTACAATTGAGCTCTACGCTTAATGGTGCGTGTTTGAGAAGGGTTGTGAAGAGCGGTTATACTCTCCGTGTTGGAAATCCTTTATACTTCATCTGGGTGATGTTCTTTTCTCTTTCTCCCCCTCTGTGCTTTCAGAAAAAGCCGTATGGTATCACTATGTCAAATCCACCCATATTCCCGGTAAGTGACACCCCTAACAAGTACATAGCAACGTACTGAAGGCCAAGCTGTGAGCTGCTGACTTCAGCCTGATCGCTCAAACTACATCAGCTCAGCAGGCCAAGGCAATGCCTGCAGCTTGAACAAGCAGAGGTCAGGCATTGGGTTGGCTTTGCTGAGAGGTTCTGCAGCTCTCCGCATACAGCTGGCTGTTGGGTTAGGGGCTGTGCTGGAGATGAGCAGTGCTGCGGTGAAGGTGGTTATGAAGTGCTACAAACCCAGCGTACGTTTTTGAAACAATAATCACTTTAAATGCTGCTCTTCTGTGGCATCAGAAGGGTGAAGCAAGTACAGATTGCACAGAACTTGGCTGCGGTGCAATGGCGGCATCTTGAGAAACGTGGAGGAAATGACGCTTCTGAGTCCATAGATGTTGTTTAGAAGCGGGGCGGTCACAGCTTGGTTTGAGAAGTTGGTTTGGTTGTGCTGTAAAGGGATGGATTGTGTGCAGGGGGAAAGCTCACCGTGTTCTTTCATCCCATCAGGGGGACAGAATTTTAGAGACCGGAGAAATTGTTCCACCGCTGGCAGACGAACCCGCTGGGCACCACTGAGAGCAGAAAGTCGACGGCCTGCACTGAGAGAGGCGAGAGCCGCAGCCGCCTGTTTTCTCTTCCATAAAGGAGTCTTTGTTCTGCATCGCCTCATCTCTTCTGTCCTTTGCTTTCTCCTTAGTCCAGACTCTCCCACTTGGTGCTCATGTGAAAGTTCCCTTGCTTTCAGTGTGATTTATTGCTAAGCCCTGGTGATTTCCCCTCCTCCCTCCCATCTCTTTTTTATCTGGTTTGACTGTAGAGCAACGTGGGCTTTACAGCAATGGCAGGGACGGTATATGCTGGGAATTGGGCACTAGTCTGCTCAGAGGAGGGGTGTCATGGCAGGCTCCTGCACACAACAGCTGTCCTCTACCAGACAGCCCAGCAATCCCCCTTCTGTCTGACTTCTGCTAATTACAGTGCAAGTTAAGCTGCTCCCTGTGTCATCCCATGTCCCAGCCAACAGAGGGGAGCAGAGATAGCACCACTGCATCGTGCCCCACCAACCTCCCCATCCCAGAGTATAATCAGTGTGATGGGGGGGGTTTAGACACAGAATCCAGTTGGGAAGGAGAGCAGAAGTTCCAGAGTCATCCCAAAAGGGTGGTTGGTTTGTTTGAAGAGAAGGAGGGAGATGAGGTTCTGAAGAGCTAAGCCACAATTCATTGCTCCTTTAGCTCCTCATTCTGCCTTCAGCCTTTCCTGGCTTGGAGTCCTCCCACCCTTGCCATCCCCAGGTACCCGTGGCACTTTCTGCTGGGAAGTACCAGCCTTTAATCTAGTGCTAAATCTGCAGATATTTTGGTGATAGAAATGACTAAAGGAGGAATTCCGGGTGTGCCTGGAGATATGGAATGTGAGGGGCTGGGACGGGAGCATGGTGACCTCACAGAACTGTGTGGTAGCAGCAGTTTCTGTTGACATTTGTGACGTCAGGCCTGCAGAGTCGTGGCCGACACGTGGATGAAAACTTTCCTGCAGCCAAAGGGGATCCAGGAGGGCCATGGACCCCTTGACAGGCAGCCAGGCACAGCCCCCTGCCCCCCATTCTTTGATGGTCACCCAGACATCCAGCAAGTATGCAGCCACCTCTACCCCTAGGTAAAAAGCAGCTCGGGGTGGGTACACGGAGTGGGGGAGTGAAGGGTGGTGGGCTGTGGGGAGCATGGGGGAGCAGCAGGATCCCTGCAGGTTATAAGGAGGCTCTGGGGACACTGGGGACACTGGGGAAGATAGAGGGTCTGTGTGAGGGCTGGAGGGGGTGGGGGAAGGCAGGGATTAGGGAGATAATGGGGGTTATTGGCGGTGGTAGGGGCCATTAGGGTTAATGGAGGGTTGGAAGGGTCTCATGGGTGGGTGAGGTGTCGTGCTTCGTTGCCATGACCATGGGGGTCACTGCCCCACGGTGGCTCAGCTCCCCCAGCACAGATATGCCCAGGATCAGCACTTCCCAAAGCGGCTACAGACTGAAGCGATCCTTCGCCTGCACCAACCTGCTGCTGCTCAGCCTGGGCGGCTCCGATGGCTCTGTGGGCAGTGAGGCGTCCCTCGTCCCCCGCGTACACATGTCTTGCTCCAAGGATAAATCCAAGTCCAGCACCTCCACAGTGAGTGACCGCTGGGGATACCCCACATCCCTGGGAGCTCCCTGGTACCCCACCACACTGATGAAGGCTGGGGACATCCCCACAGCACTAGGGATGCCTGATAGCCCCAGGGGAACACTGGCACTCCCCATCTGTAGTGAAAAGATACCCCAAGACTGTAAGGTACCTCCTGAGTTCCACAGACCCCTAAGGGACCTGACAGTCTCCCTGTAACCACCCACGTCCCCTGGAGGGGCTCTGGTGGCTGTTCAAGGACACAGAGTTGGTCCAAGTCTTGGACTGGTGTCTGTGTCAACCAGTGCATGTAAAGCTGGTATGTGGGGTTGCCATGGGAAGGGAACAGATACCTCCCCAGAACAGAGAGAGGTTTGTGTGTCACAACCCCAGCAAAAATAGACAATGCATGACAGCATCATGGGACAGTGACAGCAGAACTAATTGTTACTGCAGGAGAATTGATCCTCGCCACCACGACCGTCCCACTGAAGAAGGCACCATGGGCTGCACAGCGAGCCGGACCAGCCACCCACTGCAGGACATCCCAGTGCTAAAAGCACGTTGCTTCTGTGCAACAAATATTCCTGTGTACAAACGTGGTGTGATTCTTACTTGCGGCTTTATACCTCTCTGAAGAATCCTTCCGAGTCTTCTTTATCTCTCGTGGGTGATGCATCATCCTGCCATTGGGATCAAAGCTGTCTGGGGTTTGTACAAGATGGTTATCTTCAATGTCCGCTGTGTTACACATAGGATCCCACACACACGTGTGCACACGAGTTACATCTGCTGCATAACTGCACACAAGGGACCAAAGGATGAGCTCAGCCAACCAGCTGCACTTCAGTCCCCAAGGAAAATCACAGTGTGACCCTATTAGAAGCCGTTGTTTGCTTCTATGGATGCTGGAGAAGGGGGCTGTGAGCACGGAGTTACAGCTCCTCGTGCCTGAAGGATGCGGTTGTTTTCTGTTAGGGCAGGGCTGTGGGTTTACCTTCACTTTGCACAGTGCTGCTGAGTGCTGGTCACTGAAACATTGCTGCCTCCGCTGCGTTGGCTGAACACTTGATTCTCTTTAAACCAATGGCACGAATAGGAACTCCTGCCCAGTTCGGGGCATGCTGCAGTTCTTTAACAAGGGCCTGCATTGAGTTGCTGACCGCCCGGCCTTCGGCACCTGCAAAGCGGCGGCACGGGGAGCTCACGTGGGAGCCGGGGGGGTCCCGGGGTTACCGGGGCTCCGGTGTGCGGAGGGCTGAGGCAGCCCGGAGCTACATCCCGGTTGGCTTCACGCACCGCCAGCTCATTAGGTGTCATTAGGTGTCATTAGCAGCCTTGGCAGGGCGGGTACGGAGCACGCGAACGCTGAGCCCCGGGGTTCCGATCTGAGCACCGGGCACACCCGAGCCGCAGCCCCGCCTCCTGCGGCCCAGCAGCACGCAGGCCTCGGCCTTCCGAGCCCCGAGGTGAGGCCGGAGCTCCTGCCGGGCGCCGCGCTGCTCCCCCCGCCCCTCCGGTTCCCCCGCTCGGCTCCCGGCTCGCCCCGCTCCGCCGCCTCCTTCCGCTGCTGCCGCGCGGCGCCGCTCGGGGCTTGTAGTCCGCCCGCGCTATTCACGACGGCCTCTGCGCCGTTTCCGCGCCGTAGCGTCCGGAGGGCGGGATGGGGCGCTACGCCACGGCGGCGGCGTAAGGGCGGGCGTGGGGACTCTGGGGTAAGGCCGGGCCGGCGGCGGAGCGGGAGGAAGGCGGCGGCGGAGCGGCCGTGCGCCGCGGAGGGCGGGCGGGGAGAGAGGGAGGAGGAGGAGGAGGAGGAGGAGGGGGCGAAGTTACTGAGCCCGGCGGGAAGTGCGGGGCCGCGGGCACAGCGGCAGCAGCGCGGCCGCTCAGGTAAGCGGGGCCGGGGGCCTCCGGGAGCGGGAGCCGCTTCCCCGCAGTCGGGCCGGGGCCGCACGGAGCCGCCGCGTTCCCCACAGCCGGGCCCGGGCCGCCCCCGCGCCGCTCCGCACCACCTGTTGGCCGCGGCTCTGCCCCGGGCTCGGCCGGGGGGCTGCGGGGCCGGCGGCCTTCGGGCAGCGCTGCGGGGTCCGAGCCGCCCTGAGGCGATGGGGCTGTTCCGAGGGGGGAGGAAGGGGCTCCGGGCTCTCCGTTACCGCTCCATTTTCTGAGCGGCTCGTCGCCCCGTGCCGCATCCCGGCCCTGCCCGGCTCTAGGAACGTGTGATGGGGGCTGTGTGCTGTGCTCCTCATATCGGGTTGGGATGGCCGTGTGATGGGGGCCGTGTGATGGGGGCCGTGTGATGGGGGCCGTGTGATGGGGGCTGTGTGTGCTGAGCTCCTCGTGTCGGGTTGGCTCCTCTGAGCGCTGCCTTCAGGCTGGTATCTCAGCACGCCGTGGGCCCACACTGTGGACCGCTGGTTCTCCATGGTCGGACAGAAGGTAAAGCCGTGGAGCTGGTGCCCTGGGGGGCAGCAGGGGCTGAGCCTGGTGCCTGTTGATCTCATGGTGGGATCGTGGTCCCCTGTGCTGACCATGGAGCCCTTCCTCACCCTGCTGGGGGGCTCTTGTAGGACCCCATCTTCCCCCCCGCTGTCAGTGGCTGGTGGTGTAGTGCAGCAGGACGGGGCTCTGGGTGAGTAATGAGCTGTGGGAGCGTGTGGGGTGAGTGAAGCACCTGGTGCTGCCGTCCTTTGGCTCCGGTGTGAATGTGACCCTAACGTGTGGCACACAGACGCGATCCCAAGTGCTGTGGTTTCAAGTAACTGGGGACGTTAGCTTGCTGTAACCTGCATCAGCTGCTGTTCGCGTCCCAGGCTGATGTGGCTCCTTCCCCCGGTGGGCCCTGAGGCTGCGGAGCCCTTTGGGGAGGTTTCATGTGACTCAGAGCCTGCCAGGCCGGATTGCTTGGTCAGGGAACAGGAGATCTGCGGGCTCAGTCTGGTGACTTGGAGCGTCCTGGAGCCCCAGGCTTGCACCAGGCGTAGTGCCTTTAGAGTTGGAATAAAACAAAGTTGCACAATACAGGGGGGGAAAAGCTGGGTGTGCTGCCCACCCTGGAGCTGCCTGGCAGTGGCTGAGGGATGAGGTGAGGCCCTGGAGGGGCTGGGCTGCTGAGGGCTGTATCTGTGGAGGGAATGGCCCAGAAGGGGCTTTATCATGGGGGAACAGCAGTGCTTTGGGATGTCCCCGAGGTGCTGTGGGCTTTGTCTTCCTCCTCCTGTTTGTGCCTCAGGAAGGTGCGCTGTCTGCCCGCCTGCATTTGGTGTTTCAAGGGGCGCTGCTCTCCTTGTGCTCAGCTGGGGCAGCCGAGGAAGGCACAAGGGCTGCTGGCTGGGCTTGAGGAGCATTTCACTCTTGCCTTCACAGCTCCCCTCCCAGCGTGTTCTCGTCTTGGATGGTGGGAAATGATGGAGTCGTTCCCACAGCTCGCTCTCATTTGGTTTTAAAGGCGAGGAGAAGTTCTGTTTGCCATTTCCTCCCCTGCTGGAAAAAACAAAATGCTGCTGCCCGAGTGCCTGGGCAGAAGGGGAAGCCTTGGAAAGGAAATAAGATGTGAAGAAATGTGTCACCAGCAGAAAGCACAATTGTTGTTCTGCATTTCCATGGCAGAGCGTAGCCCCGCTCGTCCAGCTGCTGTTTGACAGCCAAGATAATACATTGATATTGATGCAATTAGCAGGACGGGGATCTTGCTGGATGGCTTGGGGGCAGCGAGCTTTTTCGGTCTGACTCCAGCAAATAGACTGGGGAGGGCTGGAAAGCTGCCGTGGGTTGCTGCAATTGGCCCTTTGGGTTTCTGGAGGTTGAGTACATAACTGCTGCTATTTCCTATTGTGCTGTACCCTGCCTCGCTGAAAAGAAAATAACTTGAGGGAACGTGGGGTTATTTTTGCCATCTTGAGATGATTCAAGTTTGATTTCTAAAAACCCGGGTCTTTCGGCTCGTACATTAGGAACAGCATTGGAAGGAGCCACAGCGCGGTTCGAATGCGCTTTGCCGATGGTGCGAACTCTAAAATGCATTTATAAAAGAGAAGCAGCTCTTCTGTTCCTGCAGTGCAGCCCCTTTGGTAGAACCCAGGGTACCTGCCCAGTGCTGGGATCCTGCCTGGTGTTGGTGTTAGGGGCTGATGGAGCTCAATATCTGCAGCTGAGCCAGCACCGCTCGGGCTCTCAGCACAGCCAGAAGGTCTTTACTTTAAGCTGCTGGGCGTTAAGCGGTTTCTCTTCCTAGACAATGCGTATGTGGACACATCCGCAAGGAAAGTGGCGTGGAGTGCCCTCAGCTGATGTGGGCAGCGATGGGCTGCTCTGTCCTCCCGTGTTTATCTCACTGGCTCATTACTTACTTTCTGCTGGTCCCCATGCAGCATCTCTTGCCTGCTCCGTAGCATTCTTCATGTGCTGGCTTGCTATGGTTAGCAGCTCATGCTGCAGGCCCAGCTGTTCACACAGGCCGTCCTACTTCAGCTGCCTGGAATTTACCTTGTGCAAGGAGAGAAGATGTGTGAATACCCTGTAACCTACATGGCAGGAGCCTGCAGGGTGGCTGAAGGGTCGGGGTGATGGGCACAGAATGGGGTCTGTTGCTTTCCTTTTCTCTTGCCCCCCCCAGGATGCTCAGTGATGGCAGCGCTCTGGCTCAAACTTCATTTGCTTTTTTGCCTTGTCCCCAATCTAAAATAGAGATAGTGAAAGTGTGCCAGCAAACCAAGCGGTGGTGGATAGGGGTCCTTGTTGCTCTGTCTTATAGAAGCCTGTCCCAAAGGAGACGGCGCTTTCCCTGAGTGTGAGAGCAGGGAGTGTGAAGGAGTGTGGGGGGAAACGTCCTGCAGGAGGGAGGGCAGCTGGGTTTGCTGGGGCTGGTGGTCAGACACCGTACCTTTGGGGATGGGGTGGGCAGGTTTACACAGTCAACACAATCACATTGGACACAATCACATTGGACACAGTCACATTTGTACTTGGCAATATGCTGTATCCATGCAGGGTAGATAATGTGTCTCTTTGTGTTTGACCATGCAGGCAGTGTGCCCCTCCAGCCCCTGCACAGGAATCCTGCCCTGCTGCTGGTTGTGGACAGCTGCCCGGAGCCCTTATTGCTGGGATCCTGCTGTGCTGGTGAGGCGCTGTTATCCAGCACAGCGAGGGCCGGCAACGCAGCGCTGAGCAGCCGCCTTGCTTGCAGGGGAACAGGGTGATAAATCACAGCCAAAGGGGCTGAAAACGCGAGTGAAGAGTGGAAGTCGACTCAGAAGCAGACCGAGCTCTGTCTGCGGGCAGGACCGAGCGCCGACCCATCGCCAGCCTGATGCTGCAGGAAGCACGGAGCCTTCTGGGAGCTGTAGTTCAAGCGGACGCCGATTGAGTGACCCAAAATGTGAGAGGTTGGTGACATGGGCTGGTGCGATGCTGGTCAGCCTGCAGGCTCAGCAGCCCTTATTCTGATGTGTTTCTCCTCTCTGTTCCCCAGCCTGGTGCAGCTGCCGCTCCTCCTGGCAGGCGCAGCACGTTGCCAGGGCTCTGTGCAGACCATCTAGCATGCTCCTCCAAGCGGGCCGTGCAGCTGGCGCCTGCAGCAGCCGTTCCATTCCAGGGACACCGGGCTGAGCTCACACCAACTGGGCATCGCACCCGCAGAGCTGAACTGCTTTGGGTGAGAGGCTTTTCTGGCTGCAGCTGGCTCTGTGCTGGGCTGGGAGGGACTGGGAGGAAAAAAGGCCTTTTCTCCTCTGTTTTGTGATCGTGGTTACCCCTGCTGCTTCTTTCCTGTGCCTCTTGTCTTTCTGTGTTGTTTTAATTCCTTCTCCGAGCATTCTTGCTCTGTCTGTGTGAGGGCCATGCAGTCTTATGGGCAGGGGTGCTGGCCTACCCTGGTTTTCTTGTAGTAAAGAGGAAACTGAGAGTAGAAGGGAAAGCGTGTGGTCATTGCAGCCTTAAGCCGTGGAATCTGTGTGCCCGACTGAGGATGTGTTTGAGGCAATGCATGGGTGAGAGAACTAATGGAAGAAATTCTGCATTGCATTTCCTGTGGTGGCTGCAGTGCCGTGGCAGTTCCCAGCATGAGCACAGCAAGGTGCTTTGTTTGAAAGCTTGGCTGCTTTCAGTTTGGTGGTTCAGAGCCTGCCCTGCAGGGCCAGGGCCAGGTGAGCACACGGAGGCTGAGCTCGTGCTCAGGGTGTGCCTGGGACATCCCATGCAGAGGGGAGCTGTTCTGGTGGTGTAGATCCTGCATTCAACTGATCTAAGCTGATGTGGCTGTGCTGGAGGTACGTGGGTTGGCCTTTTGGGGCTGGCTCTGCTGTGCTACAGCTTCCTGAAAGCATCTGCGTTAGTTTTCAGCCCCCTCATCTGGAGCTTAACATTTTCCTCATGTGATGGTTATATTTGTTCAAATAATTGCTCTCATGGGCGAGTACTGCTTAAGGCCCTGTGTAATTGAATGCATCCTATGGCTTCAGCTGTATTGGTGTAACTGTATGGTGAAGCAGACAGCAAACCGGTATGATTATTCCAGGGAGGAAAGGGGAATGTTATAGTGGTGTCAGGCACCATTGTATCTATATCACTTCAGTTATACTGGATGTTATTGCTACCAAATCTAGAGGTGGAAGAGAGAAGTGGGCAGGAATTTGGTGCTTTTCCTTAAGGTTACAGCACTGAGGCATGCTCTGCATGCCCCCTCAGGTTCATTCTCCCTGTCCCTTCCCAGTTCCCTGTGTTCCTGGTGAAGTTCTCAGCGCTTCTTTTATCTCCTGGTTGTTTGTGATGGAAATGCCAAATGCTACTGTTGGCTGTCAGGCTCATCCTACCTCTGTGCTTGCTTGAGGCACAGCCGGAAATGTGGTGGCTTAAATTGAGGTTGGTTGATTGGAAATTGGGACATGATGTTTGATTAAAGCAAGGAAAGTCTAAACTGTGTTAAAGTGGCAGAAGGAGGCACGTGGTTCTGCTGCCCCTGTGAAAGGAGGCTTTTTTTGGCTTGGACGTGGCAGTGCACTGAAGACTGGGATTTGTCTCTAGTAAAGGAATGCAACTGGACGTGGTTTGGGTGAATTACACATTTACTGTCTGCCTAATCTCTGTTGAATTAAAGCTGTGTCTGGGGACAGTGTGCTCAGGGGACATCTCCTCCTCCCTCTTCCTCTGAGACTGCTTTTCATGTCTGTGCCCTGGGCTTTCACTGGCTCTGAGACCGCACTTCTTGTTGCAACTCTCTTCCCCTCCCTTCTTCAGTGGCCAGCTCTTCATCTGCTTATCTGTCGGCTTAGCATGATGGGAAGATACAATCCCTGATGTCCTTTTGGGTATGACCTTGCATTTGTGCTATGCTTGGGCATCTGTGACTCTCCATGAACTCAAGTGGCTGATGACACGCAGCTGAGACCTGCCTTTCTCAGAGACCAGGAGGGAGCTCCTGGGTCAAATCCAGTTCAACACCATTGAAGGCGGTCATCTTGTGCAGGTCATGAACTGTACCAGGAGCTAACTGCTGGAACTAACTGCGTGCTTTTTCCCCAGCACTTCTGCAGCAGTTGGTCCAGAGATCTCCACTCTGAAAGGTTAGAAACTCTCCTCTGACTTCCAGCATCCAGTTCTCCTGGGCTGGTTTCTTGTTCTTGTGCCACAGCAGTGTCGTCTTGCAGATGAGAGATGACTTGCAAATTTTGTTTTCCTTCCCTGGTTCGTTGTAACCTTTACGTCCTGCAACAGCCGTGGCTCACGGTGTAGATTTATCCTGAGATATGTGAAAGCTGTTTTGTTTTTCTGCTGTTTCTTTCTGGGAGATTGGCTTTGTTGGGCCTGTTTATTTCCACGTTGTGCTTTTGACTGTCGTAAGTGCAGGTGGAGCTCTGAGCTCGGTTGGGGTGTCAGTGAGTACAAAGGGGCACTTTTTGCATTACTGTCGCTTCTGTCTTCTTTTAATGTTTGTCCTTGCTACTTTTGCAATCTTGCCCCTTCAGGAGGGAGAGATGTTGTTAGAAATGGTTGAATCAAGGTGAACTTGATAAAGCAAATGTATTGGAGAGCCAGTGCCTGGCTCTTACTCGTGTTTATCTCTAGCTGTGAATGTGCAATAACAACAGTTCTGTTCTGCACAGGCTGGCACAGCCTCAGACTGGAAGATCTGCTGTTTACCAATCAACACTCTGCTGTAAGTGAGAAGGGGAAGAAAACGTTTTATTGCTGCTGGGTAACCCAGTGTCTAGTTAAACCTATCTGGGGGGGAAAGAAAGAAAAGGAAACTAAGAGCACACGTGTTACTCAAGATGCATTTTCCTGGCAAGGGGCCCATGTGTGTGTTTTTCCTGCAAAGCATCCCTGCTTATGCTGCTTCCTGTTAAAGCCGTAGCATATCAGTAGCAGCAAATAAAGGCTTCCTGGTTTTCACGGTGAGACTGGTCTCAGCAGGCAGTCTGTCAGGGTGATTTTTCAGCCTGGCATGTTTGGTAGCTGGGGTAGTCTGTGGGCTGAGGAGGATGACGGAGCTCTGCTGCCAGGCTTATAAATGCACGGAGGAAAAAGGTCTGGAAATTAGATCTGTTGGGTAAAGCTTCCCAAGACTGGATGCTGTGGCTTGTCTTGTTTTGTTTCTTCCCCTTGTGTCTCTGTCTGTGGCATTACTGCGATGTTGCTAATGAGATGAGCCGTGCCAGCCCACGTGCGCTTCTGTTAACACTGCACTCCAAAGGCAGCCACAGTTGGCCAGTAAACTGGAAGATACCAGTTGCCCTGTTGCACTTCACTGAAGTAATGCTAATTGACTTAATAGAGCACCCGGCTGTAGAAATTTGTTTGTTTTTGTTTTTATTCTGTGCAAATCCAGACCATGCTTCTGCTGGGCCTTTGTTGCTGTTTCTCGTGCTTATTCAGATGGGCCTTCCCATTCTTCAGTGATGGAGGTGGGTTTGAAGCTAACCTTCGTTTTGAGGAAGCCTTCCTGTCTGCTGTCTTCACCATAGCTTGTAGTTAAGATGTTGATTTCCCCTTTCAAATCTGTATAATCCCCACTCTCAAAGTGACCGTGGTAGATTTCCAATAGCTTACTGGGTAATCTATCACTGCTTTACAGTGTGCTGTGCAAGGGAGAAGAGGAAACTTTTCAGGCTTTGACGCTAATTGCTTTGTGGCTAAGCTGGCTCTGCAATAAATCTACTTTTCCTATCAATCTTTTGCTTCAGGCTTTGGACGCCTCTTCCTCTGCCTGCATACTTATGAAGAGTCAGTGCTGGGCATTGAGTGCAGCTCAGCCCAACTCAGCTGACGTGTATGTGTTTCTTCTGTGTTAAAGTTGGGCCAGAACCTGTTTCAAGGCAGCTGAAAGAAGGTAAAGATCCTCAGGCTTGCCTTTGCATGTTCATGTCTGTGGCCAGAAAGGTGTGCTGCTGTTCTGGACTTGAGTATGAGGTGCTGTTATGTGCTGGTCCAGGTTTCCAGGTTAAATTATCTTGTTACCTCGTTAATAGCCTATCTAGAAAACTGTGTCCAGGCACCTAATTTCATTTAATTAGATCTCCACAAGTGGATCACCAATTTGTTTCTTGCTGTGATTAGGAAAACAGCTTATTTGTAGCTTCCAGTCCCCTAGATTTTCATCTTGGGCCAGGAATCCTCACTGGCCTCTCTCCCCCCAGCCCTACTGCTCCATAATGAACATTTGAGTGGGTAAGCTTTTCCCTTTTCTCCATCTCCCTGCCCTCCCACTTGTGGTGCTGTGTAACACCTGGCATCCCTGTGCCTTGTGAGCCTGAGTGCTTCTTGGCCCTGGCAGGTGGAGCAGTGCCTTGAATCACAGGACTATGCCCCGAGTCATGAGGGAAGTTCTGTGCTGGAGCCCAAAGGCTGAAACAGCTTCGCACTGGGCTGTCCTTCCTGTTAGACCTATGCCTCAGTCTGTTCTTGGAGGGACTTTCCCACCTTTCCCTTCCAGCAACTTCACGAGGAACTGGAACTTTCTGACAGCTGAATTTCCTGCCAAGGCTGCAGCACTTGGGCTGTCTTATAGTGCTGGCTCAGTAAATGAGGGCAGGAAGATAGAGCAGCAAAACTCCATTTCTTGTCACCAAGACTCCAGCTTTGTGTAAGACACTTACCTGATCAGCATGGGGCGTTTGGTTTGCTTGGCTGTTTTGCAGCATGGGTCTTGCTGGCAGCTGTGGGAGCTTTTGTTGTGCTTGAGCCATAGAGCTCTCCTTGAGTTGGGGTTTAGCATCTTGGATTTCAGTCTGGCCTGCTTCTATCTCACATGGATGTCTTACTGCTTGTCTGCTCTTTTCCTGCCTTGTGGAGAAAAAGAGAGCTTGTTCTCCCATCCTTCCCTGCTGTCTCTTCTTTTATCGAGGTCCTCTCAGCACGGTGAATGCAGGTGATGCTCAGCTTGGTGCCCATGCCTGGCTTTGCACACACACAGGTTTTGCCACTCTGCACTGAGCAGCAAGGAGCTTGGCTGCTTGTCACTTGCTCTGTACACAAATGCTTGAGCTGCTTTCGCTTGCTCAGTTGGTATGACACCATCAGGTCTCTATACTATGTCCATCCTTAGTTACCTATGCCTGACCTCTAGCTGTTTAGGTGGGGATATCTCAGGAATGGTTTCTGCTTGCAAGAAGCAGGTTGTATGAGTGCAATGAGTGAGAGCAGAGAGCCTGGCTCCTGAAGGTGATAGCAGGTCCAACCTTTCTTATGCCCAAGGCAGGGACATGCACACAGCTGATTGAAGAGAAGGGCTGGTAGTGGCAGCCACTGTGTTGTAACAGGAGGCCTACTTTGGAAGTCTACTTTGGAAGGCACGGTGACCGAGGGCAACTGTGCTTGGCTTTGCGTGCTGTGGCAGAAGGGCTGGGACCCAACCTGCTGGCTGGTGTTGAGGCATAGAGCTCATCCTGCACCCAGGCAGCTGCTCTGCTCCCCCAACAGCAGGAGCAACCTCTGCAGGGAAGCTCTGCTGTGCTGAGCTTGCTGCCAGTTCCTGTTGCTCCTGGTATCAGTGGCAATTTGGGGAAGGGTCTGCCTTGCAAACCAGCAGGAATGCATGCAAGTGACTTAGAAGCAGAAAGATGAAATCTATTTTAGTTTTGGACGCAGTATTTTGGGAGCAGTTAAGCAGTGTCAGTTGAAACCTGATAATTATTGCAGCTGCAAGGGGTAAAAAAAACCCGAAATCCCAACTCAGCATCTTACTAAGGTGCTTAACTGCTCATTTCCATGAATGAGTTCCACCCTTCCCAAGACACTTCAATCTGTTCGCTTTGTTGCTTCCTGTCCTGATGAGGTAGGTGGAAGCAGTGCTTTATTTATTAGGAAAATCCTGTTCCTTCGTGCCAAGGCAGAGAAGCTGTTGGCAGTTTGCTCCCCTCCTGGGGCTGAGGTCTGCCCTGCTCAGCACAGGCTGTGTACCTGCATGGGGCATCTCCTGGGGTGTCTCCTTGCCCAGTGGGAGAAGCCCCTAAATATAAAGCTCAGTGCTTTGAGAGAGGCTTTCCTCTTTGTAACCTCTTTTAATTGACCCCTTCCCTTGCCAAGGTGTAGTTTGCATTCTCATCTTTCCATCTTGCAGACTCTTCCTTTGCTTATTGTTGGCCGAAGGCGTTTTCTGGCTCAGCGTGGCAAGCAGGTACGTGCTTTGCATTGAGCTGCAGCAGTGCCTCTCCTCCTGTTTACAAACGGACTCCATTCAGTGCTCCCCTCTGTGCACTGTTTGCGGGCCGCTCTCACCTGGTGCGAAGGGTAACCCTGGAGAGCAGGATTTACTGCTTTGCCCAGAGAAATCCGATTTCACGCAGCGCTCGCAGCCAAGCAGCCCACTTAGACCAGACAGTCTTGGAGATCACCAGGACTTAGCAGGGTTATCCTGCACCTATTTATAGTTCCCTGCCCAGCTCCACCCACTGTGGGGTTTTACCGCAGGGTTTTAAAGCAGGATTCCCAGCCTCTCTCCTTCCTGCAGCACGCTCGGGTCCCTGGTGCAGAGCTGAGGAGGGCGAAGGGCTGAGACGTGAGCGACGCGTTGGGAGCCAGCAGCGATGCCGGCAGCAGGCACGTCTTGTGCCTGTTGTGGTGAGCTAAAACTGCCACTTCTGCACGTAGGAGGAAGAAGCAAAGGGCTCTGCTTCTGCAGCTCAGCACTCAGAGGAGGAAACAATCTCGATCCAGCCTGTGGAATGGCTTCGTTAGGCGGTTTGGCTCCGTGCAGGGGAGAAGGCTATTAACAAACTGAGCATCCCACCTTCTGCTTGGCACTGCCTGGAGTGAACTCTGCAGGGCTGCGTTTCTGCCCAACTTGCTTTTACTTTGCATTTTTTCTTGTGGGGAAAACACAACTCTTAAGGTGAGGCAGTTTGTTCTCTTAGCAGGGTGTGAAACCGGGCTGACTCAGTCAGACTTGAGCTGATGACACTGGGAGATGCTTCCCGTCACATCACTGCTTTCTGTTAGCCAGGAAATCAGATTTGTTGCAAACTAATCGCCTGAGTTGGAGGAAATGAGAGAGGAAGTGCCAGGGATCCACGTTGGATGGACCTGCAAGAAATCAAAGTCCTGCTGTTGTGCGGGGAGCTCAGCGTGGAGATGTGTTGTCTTCAGTCTGCCTGACGCACAGCAATTAGTCAGACCAATTACAGCGAGGTGATCGAGGGAGGGAAAATTGTGTTCTTGAGCTTTTCTTTTTACCAGTTCTGTTTCCTTAGCACAGGCTTTGCAGGTTACAGAAAAGGCCCCATGACAAAGTAGCTAATGTTCTTCAGTTAATGGCCTTATGCAGGCACATTTCAGTATTAAGCTTGTAGCAAAACTGCACCTGCTCCTTGAGCTGCTGCGTTTGAGAGGCTGTTATCTATCAAGGCCTTTCTTGGTCCCTTAGAACAACCCTGGGATTGAAAGGCTGTATTTTAGGAATCTTTGTTTCAGCCTTTTCGCTGTGCAAAGTGGATTCTTCGCAAAGGTCTTTCTGCAGTTCATTCATCTCTGTAAATCCTGGTGGGTAATTGAATAAGCTCAGCTGTGCTAATTTTTTCTTCTCCCTTGTTTCTTCTTTTCTCTCTGTTAAACGTTGCCTTGATCCGTTCCTTCTGACACACATCCAGGTTGCCATGCCTCTCTCCTTTAAGGAGTCATATATGTTTAAACTTCTTTGAATGTCAGAGGACAAGAAACGTTGTAGGGGTTTGACTGTGAGATTCTAAGAAGCGTGAAAGAGAGGGGGTGAAAAGAAGGAACCTGCAGTGTTAGTGGGAAGCAGGAGAAGGAGGATGTTTAGTTTTACATGCATACATCCTCCCTGCAGGCAAACCTGAGCCTGGAAACTCCTGGTTCTTCCCTGGGGAGATCCTCTGCTGCAGCCCTGTGCTCCCCATCTCCAGGCAGCTAAAGCAGGCTTCAGTGACACGGTCCTGGTCAGAGCATGCACTAACAGGCTTCTAAGGCTGGAGGGGTGTTGCTGAAATCATACCTTACATTTCTCTCTTTTTCCTTTTTTTTCTTTTTTTTTCTTTTTATTTTTTTTCCTTTTCTCTTTGTTTTTTCAACTCTTGATCAGAACCGACCTTCCTTTCTCCAGTGAGTCTGGAACCTTACAGCAGCTCATGCCGCAGCGCCTCGCCTATCCCACCCGAACTGCCTGTGCCACTGGCTTGGACCTAACCTAGGATAAAGCTCTGCGTGGCCTGGGTGGGGGGGAACCATGGGGAGCTCTGCCTCATCGCTGGCCGCAGAGACGGAGTCGGACCATGGCTTCACTAGCCCACCCTACCCAGGGCACCCAGCTGTGGGCTGGTATAGGAGTAGTCATGGTGGTCCTGTTTGGGAAAGTGACCTTATAACGCGGCAGCAACAGAATTTACACCACCGGCTGCGAAGGTAAGGAGAAGGGGAAGGAGCCTGCTTACCTGCTTACCTCTCAGCTTCAACCCAGGGCAGCGCAGTGGGGATGAGTGGCTTTGCGTCCTGCTGAGTGTCGGCTCTTATCCAGAGGCTCAGTTCTTGTCCTTGTGAAACTCAGGGCTGAATTTCTTCTGATAGGAGTGGTGCCAAGCCTCATTTTATTTAGCAGACTGCCAGTGTCTCCTGCAGAATAGCTGCAGGACTCATCCCACCTCTTCCTCACTCACCCCAGCGGTGAAGGTGTCTGCCTGGGAATGGAATCTCCATTCCTTTAACATGCTTGCCGCCTTCTTGTGGCTCCCTTTTCACCTCCCGACTAACTGTAACTGTCAAAGATGCAGCATTATGACTCCAGGTTGAGTGTGAGAAGCAGCAAGGGTCTTTGAACTTAAAAGAGCAAGAGATGCCGTTCTCATAAAAGTGCAGTGAAATGCTCTGAATACCAGATCATGGGAAACAAAACACACCAAATCAGAATGAACCTGAAATAGAGCTCACCGTTTCCTACTCTCACTTTCTGTCCCTCCTTGATAAGATCAGCATCTCAAGACGTGTCTCTGAGTCATTTGGCTGTGCTCGTTCCCCATCAGCCACCTGAGAGTGAGGAATATTTCCTCCTGTTGGAGGGCTGTGCGCTGCATTCAGGCTCTGTTAGGCTGAGAGGTATGCTGAAAGCAGCTAAAAATCCCCAGCCCAGGGGCTTGACTACAGAGACTGCCGTGTTTAATGCTAACACTATCTGAGCCTTTGCCTGAAGCCTGCTTTCTGTAGATGCCAGCCTGGTTGGGTGTCTGTACTTGCTTGAGTCCGTTTGGAGCCATTAGTGTTTTAGGAATAGCTGCTTGCTTCCGAGTGTCCCCGAGCCATTGTGGCTTTCCACTGGAGGTGTTTGCTGTGGTGGTCGTGTCCTGTTTGTGGTGTAGTCCTTGTTTTTGTTGCTGCTGTCAGTCCCAGCAGGTTCACTTGTCTACTGTATGATTTGGGGAGACCCCAAGGCATGCAGTGTCACGCTCTGCTCCTGCCTGGGGTTTCCTCGTTGGGCTTATAATGGCTTGGAAGCAATTGGTTGTTGTCTTTGCTCTCAGTCATGTGTCTGAGTTCTGGCAATGCCTAAGGGGCCTTCAAAGGCTGTTCTGTGCAGATCCCCACCGCCACTGCTGTGTGTCCCAGCCTGCAGGGCTGGCCATCCTGCTTGGACCTGCAGCTCTTGTGGGTGGGATCCTGCAAACAGAATCGGGCCATTCCTGCAGGATGACTCCCTCCAAGCTGCTGCTTTCTCCTCTTTTCCCCAGATGAGTTGGGGAAGGTATGGAAATGGCAGCAGACTGCCCTGGTATTCCTGTGCATGGTCAGCAGTGCCATTCAGGAGCTGGCAGTGCAAATCAGTGCTGCAGGGCAATGTTTGTGCAGCCCGGTGTGTGCTGGCTGTGCCTGCTGCTCCCCAGTCTGAGGCTGCAGCCTGCTGGAGCTGGAGAAATGACGTGAAATCCTAATTTGTAGCAGTACATTTCCTGCACAGCCAGCCTCCGCAGCGGGGCGGATGTTGGGGCAAGCACAGGAACTGCTGCTCTTTGTGCAGATAAAGGCAGTGTCCTGTTAGGAGCGGTTTGGTGAGAATTATGCTTTTCCCGTGCTGAAGGAGAGAGCTCATCCCGGCTGAGTGCTGCGTGGTTCCTGGAGACAGGAAAATAGCTGGCCATGATTCACCGAGCAGCCTCTGCGTGGGAAGGACTTGCTTTAGGCAGTGATTATGGAAGCGGGTTCAAAAGACGTGCTGAGATCAGCCGGGCTGCCAGGCATCAAAGTCCCCACGGTTCCCATGGTGAGGCTGGTGCAGCAACGGGGTGAAGCAGCAGCAGCTGCTTGGTTTCCAGAGAGAAACAGATTAATGCACTCTTCTTAAACAAGACAAAAAAGTAAATAGGAGCAGTCCAAGTAGTTGTGTTCGCCTCTTTGCATCCCTGGAGCCCTCCGGTGCAGGAAGGAAGTGGAGTACTGGGGAGTCGGTCTGAGGCTGGCCAGGAGTTCTGGGATAGACTTTGCTTTTCCTGCTGGTTTCCTGCCCCTGCCTGCAGCCACCTTCAGAGCTCCTAATGTTTGGCTGCTGAAGGCCAGCACAGAGCCAGGCCTGTTGTGGTGTGTGCCGTGCCTCTGGGATGCATGCACATCTTCCTTGTTAGGAAAACAGGGATGGGAGTGCTTCACGAGTGGGCTGCTCTTGGGGGGAGGCTTCTGTGAGGATAGGAGTGAGGGAAGAAATCAATGCTGTGTGGTGTTGGAGGTGTGCTGGAAGCTGGGAGGAAGCTGTGGTGACTCAAGAGCTGATACTGGTGGTCTCCAGCCCTGTCTGCTTGGGACATCTGAACATGGGAGCAGCAAAGGGGCCTTGGTGATGGAAGCAGCAGCCTTGTGATTTTATTTTTAAATAAACCCACGGTAGCTGTGTTTGTATTCCAGATGAATTCTGGCTTATCTGCGGGTTGTTGTGGGTACCTGCTCGGTGGGAGCATCGGGCTTGGAACCGTTTGCCAGTTCTCACCAAAGCACGTGGCAGCTGGAATGGTGCCTTGCCCCAGAAAGCATGCAGTGCTGAGGAGCTGGCAGCACGTCGTGCTGTGGCTTCCATCCCTGCCCATCCGCTTTCCACTCTGGCTGTTCCAGCAGTCCGTTTCCTCTCAAAGCCTCTTAATTGTCTAAATTGAGGCTATTTATAGCTCTGGAGCTGTAAAGAAATCAGAGGATGGCACAGAGTAGTAAAAACTTTGTCATGTGAACCCAAATGCCCCCAGTGCTGTGAGGACAAATTTCCCTTTCTCTCCTTCTGCTGCTCCTTGCCTCCAGGCCACATTCCTCATCTCTGTTTCCAGCAAGGGCAGTAAAAGCTGGGACAGGGAGAGACTGTGATAGCTGAGCCCTTTTGTTCACAAAGGTAGGGTCAGGTCCTTGTCCAGGTGCAAGGATATAGGCTCAGGTCCTTATCCTGGTGCAGGAATTGTGTAGTTTTGCTTTGGTGCTCTCAGGATGTGGCTGTGCATGCAGGAGGTTGGTATCCATCTTTGGCTATGGCCAGATCCGTGGTCCTGTCCTCTTCCCCACTTCTAGGAAGGGATCCTGGAGCTGCAGTCTTGCTGTGAAGGGACAGCCACCCATGCTGGGAGGACCTGGGAGAACACTTGGGTGTTGTATTTGGAGCAGGTTGTTCCCAGGTGTGCATATACTGGGGATGAGCTGGGAGGTGGATTGGCAGGAAGTGAATTTATTGTTCATTTTTTAAGAGTAAAAGGAGCCAAAGCAGGATGTTTTCTAGAGCAGCACTTCTGCCTTGCTCCTTTGGCTTTTCTCTTGCTGCAGAGGCAGAAGCCTGGCCAAGTGTAATCCCTTGGCCCCTGGAGAGGTGTCGTGCTTGTAGCCTGGAGTTGTTGGAGAAGCCTCTGTCCTCCTGCAGGAGCTGATGAATGGATGCGGTGACAGCAGTTGTTCAGGAGCCTGAGTGCTGCAAGGAGGGAGCTAGTGAAGGGCATGCAGTATGTGGAGCAGAGTCCCTTGAAAGAGCCAGGGAGGAGCCACACTCCCTTCCACCTGATGTTATGCAGTGTTTGTCCTGCAGGGAGATGTCCTTAAGTTAGGGCTGTGCTCCTGCTGCTCTGGGCTCGACAGTGGGGCCTGAAGGCAGGACCAACTTGCTGCCTGCTCCCAGGGAGCTCCCTGCCCCTCTGTGCTGTTCAGTGCTGCCAGCTGCCCTCTGTCTTCCAGGCTTGTTTTGGAGCTCATTCCTTCCTTCCAAACGTAGCAGGCACCAGTTGCTGCTGGATTTCCCCCCACTGGTAATTTGATCCAGTTTAACACCAGTCGCTCTGGTCTTGCGTCTCTGACTAATGTGATTCAGAAGTGGGGAGGAGAATGTGTGAAGCTGCAGTCCCTTTTAGCCTGCCTCCATCCCTGGCTGCCAGCACCGAGGTGATGCTGATTCGGTCTGGGCTTGGGGCCGGTGCTGGTGTGTGCTGGGACGAGGCAGCACATGCTGAGCAAACCCTGTGAGGCCTTTGTTTGCTCATGTGAAACTGTCTTGCTGTGTGGGACTGCCACGAATAAAAGGACGCTTGTTCAAAGGACACAGAGAGGAAAGATAAGCTGTGGTTTGATGATGTTTCAGTTTGGCAAACCGGGGCTGCAAAACAAGGGACACATCTGTCTGCTCCTGCCCAGGGGTCTGCAGCTTGCCTGAGGAGATGGCCTTATCAGCGTCTCTCCATCTCAGCAGCCTGTCCTGGGATCTCCTCTGTGCTCCATTCTGACCCTGCCTGGATACAGCAGGGCAATAGTACTGCAGCCAGCAGTGCTCTGCGTCGTCCAGCATCTTTGCCTGCAGCAGCACCAAATCCTGTGAGGGGCAGGAGCTGGAGGCCACGGAGGGGTGGTGTGAGCAGCTGATCCGAAAGAACTGCTCTTGCCTTTTGGATGGTATTTATGAGGTTACAGTAGGATGAGGAAACCAGGAGGAAACTTGAACTGAACTGTAAATGCAGCCCTTCTGGCTGGTGGTGGGATGAGCAGCAGGAGGCTCAGAGCAGTGCTTGAGATAGGGAGGAGAGTTTGGGCTGGGGGTGCTTTGGGGCTGCTGATCTGGCAGCTTGCTGGGAGCCGGAGGCACCTTGCCTGCCCTTGCACAGAGCTGCACAGCTCAGCTTTATCTCCAGACACCTGGGCTCGCGCCCTGTTTCTGGCACACAGTGTGGGGTGGTGCTGCATGCTGGAGCTTATAGGTGCAGGGAACTGAGTTTCTGCGTTTTGAGCATGGCAAGCTCACTGCAGGTGCTGGAGGCTGGCTCTTGCTGGCGCTTACTGCCTCTCAAGACGCAGAGGGCAGGTCTGCACCCACTGTCCTTCCATAGCATTCCCTAATGGCAGAGTGGGGGGAGAAGGAGGTGCAGGTGGTCACAAGCAGGATCGTTCATCTTCCTGAAGGCCTTATTTTAACCCACATTCCTTCCAAAAGTGAGACTCTGTATGTGTGTGTAGGTGCTTTTTGTCCCCTGGTTCCTTGATTCACCAGGTGCTGGTACAGCTGGTGTTGTGCCCTGTGCTGTGCTGGCACCTCCCTTCACACTTGTGCCTCCAACTGCAGCAAATGGATCCTCTTCACCTTTCCCTGCCAAGGAACCCGGGCTTCTGCCTCACCCCACAGCTGCTCTGACTGCCTGCAGAGAAGGACAAATGTGGAAACACTTGTTGCTTCTGAAATGTGAAATGTGCGTGGCTTGGAGAGCTCTGGGAGTGTTAAGGAAGAGCAGGAGCTGCCCTCTGTGCTGGGAAGCGCTGTGTCCCAGTGTGGAAATGGGTTGCTGAGCTGTGGGGAGCAGCCTCAGTGTGGCCTCAGCCGGCACTTGGTGGTGGTGTTAACCTGAAGGTTAACTGCACGAGCTCCAGCTGGGAGCATCCTCTAGATTCCAGCTGTCAAGTCACTCACTTAAGTATGCTTCATCTTTAGGAGGCAGTAAACAGTACCACAGTCTGAATTACTGAGTCCAGAGGCCTCCTGGGGGCAGTATGAATTGTAGTGACTTCCCTGGTAATTACCATCTGACTGCTGGAGCAGGGCTTGTCTCGGACATGTTGCTGGCTCAGCGGAGGTGACAGTAGCTGCAGAGTGTGGGGTGTGAGCAGGCTGTGGTGCTGTTCTGCTCCAGGCCCTTTTCGCTCCCCAAAGCCCACCCAGCACTCTGAGAAGCCAAACAGATGCTGATAACCATTCCTTCCTAAGTTCGGGCACGTGAGAAGGAGAAGTGAGCTTTGTAGGCCTGCTGCACATGGGCATTCAGATCCATTCATTTGAAGCTGCTGGTGGTGGAACTGAGGTCGTTTGCCTGCAGATGGGTGTGCAAAGTTGGAGGTCTCCTGGAGGTGCAGGAGCTCCTCTCTGACCTTAGTGGGTAGCAATGGGGTTTGTGTTTGAGCAGTGCTGGAGTGAGAAGGTAAAAGTTGGGGAGGGACAGTCGGGGTGTTCCTCCTCCTGCCCTCTCAAGATGACCCCTTGTGCCATTCTCTAGCATTTGTGTCAAGCCTGGCTGCAGCTGCTTGTGGAGATGGATGGACTTCTGTTAACCACACCGTGCGTGTGCTCCTCTGTGAAGTGAGCCCAGGTATTAGCAAGGCAAGAGGTGAAGGCTGGAGCACAGCAGCTGGGAATGCAGTATGATTTATTCTGTGGAAGTGTGAGTGATGGAAGCAGACAGCTTTGGAGCTGTGTTCTTGCTCCAGTTCTCCTCCCTCCCCTTCCTTTCATCCTCTCTTTCTTTTCCCCAACTCTTTATTTTAACAGCGCTGCACATTGCAGGATAAATCTTAGCTGAATTCATGTCTGCTGGTAAATCTCTTCCATCTCCCCACACAGGAGAAAAGTTGCATGGGGAGTAAGGGCTGTGGATGGGTCCCTGGTTTACAGTCCCATCAGCTTTTCCTGGCTCTTCCCAGCTGTGGCCCTCAGTCTGCCTAGCCTATGGGACCTGGTGTTTCAGAAGGTGGTGTGAAATAGTGCTGAACGTGGGAGAGGATGGTAGGATGAATGTGTATGTCGCTGTTGTTCAGCTGCGTGACATCTGAAATTGTTCCCTTTTCTTAAAGATGATTGTAAATGGTCTTCATCCCAACTGATGGGCTTCTTCCTCCAGACCTGGCCCATGCAGGTGCTCTTCTGATGCAGAACACCTTTATCATCTACAGGCTGTGCACAGTGTTAAGGCCCAGTATTATGGGTGCCTTCATCTTAGCCTCATCGTTGCTGTTTGTGAGGCTTCAAAGGCATTTTACAGTTTGGGTTCTTATAACCCTGGTAAGGTGTTGGAAGCTGCAGGGATGGGTCTGCTTGAGGTCAGTAGGGTTTTTTGTACTGATGAAGAAACGAAGATGCAAAAGGGAAAGGCAAAACCTGCAGAACCGCAGTGCAAAGCCCTGAGATCTGGGGGTTTGGAAGAGCTGGGATTTGTGCCGAGAAGCGCAGGGCCTGCAGTGTCTGCAGTGTCTGGGGACTGCAGGGCTCTGACAACTCCAGATGGTTGCCTCGTCCTTGCCCTGCTCTGTTCAGGGAGCGCAGGCTCCTCTGAGGCAGACTGCAAACCCTCACTTGAAAAGAAATTCCTGCATTGGCTTAAAGGTGGTTAGGGAAATGAAAACAGCAAGCAGAGCTTCCTCGTCATCCTGATTTCTTTCCTCCACAGGGATTGCTTTTGGAGTGACTGTTCAGGTATACCTCAAGTGCAGGTGGCTAAATGGGAGGAATTGGTTGTCTTTTGGTCTCAGGAGTCCGCCCATCTTGCTGAAGCTGTCCCAGCTCCTCAGAGAGAGCAGCTTCATGACTTCAGTTTCTTGCTCCTTCCCTTGCCTCTTCTCACCTGTGGCCAGGTGCTGGTGTTGGGGTACTCAGAGGTCCTGGTAGCTCACCAAGTCCCAGGTTTGGATGCTTATTTTGTTCTCTTCAGATTCTCTCCACATATACACACAAACCCTTTAATAGCTGTAATAAACCATATGCCCCTGTTATTTAAATAAAATAAATAAAGTTGGAAAAGCCTCCCAGGAACATCTGGAACTTCACCACCTGTAGAAAATTGACAATTAAAGGAGCTGTGTATGTAGTAATGGGAAGAAGAGCCCATAAAGACAGTGTCAGTGGAAAAAGAGGAGTGTCTGATTCAGTCTTTCATCTTCCTGTTAGCAGTGCTCAGATGCGACCCCAGCTGCTTTTTATTTTGGGATACAGATAAATGTATGATCCCAGAAGGGCTGGGAAAGAGCATGGGGGGGCTGTGCTGCCTAAAGTGGCTTCCCCAGCAGTCCTGGCTTAGATGAGGCACAGGCTGAGCATTGAGCAGTGGTGCAGCACATACCTTCATGTCTTCACACAGTTTGATTGCCAAGACCTGTGACTTCTGGGCTGAGAACAGTTCTCTTTTCTTGGTCTGCTTGATTTCTGTGATTGTTGCTGTTTGCAGACAGGACTGGCTTGATCCAAAGGTTTGGAAATCATTTAATTAACAAGTAATTTAGAGGATGGTGAATAATCATTGCGAGGATTTGAGAAATTCCTATTTGGTTTCTGGACTTGTTGTAGGCTTCGTGGTTGAGCACAGTCCTTGGTCTATCAGTGCCTTGTTCAGTGTCTGGATCACAGACCTCCACAGGAGGAGAATCCAGGGCTCCAAAGCAGGTGTAGATCTGCACAGTTACTTACATAGAGGTGTGTACAGTTTTAGCTGTTTCAGGCTGTGGTGGTATTTCTTAGCCTGGAGTGGCAAGGTCATTCCCAATCCTGCCCAGAACCTCCCTAGATACTTGATAGGAAGAAGCCAAGCAAGTGTTGCAAGGCAGGGAGGACACAGTTGTGTCTGCATTTGCTGGAGATCAAAGGGATGCTGGAGTTACGTTGCTGCAGGAGTTACATTGTGCTGCTACCTTGTACTCTTTTGGCTAATCTGACACTTAGCATCCCAGATCCTTCTTGCTGCAGATCTTTCACAAGTTGAAAGCTTTTATTTCCCAGCCTCCTGCACTATGGACAATCCATGGCCAACTTGTTGCTGAATGCCCCTCAGTGCTGTGTCTCATTTCTGAGGCACTCGTGCCCGAAGGTTCAACCACTTCTGAGATGAAGGGTGGAGATGTGATCCCTCCAGATGGGGGCACAGGGAGAGCTGTCTCGGTGTGTATCCAAGTGCAGCGGCCAGCACACTCTGTGCTTGCCACCCTCCAGGATGCTGGCTAAGTAGGCAGGTGTCTTTTGCAGCCTGGTTCTTGTGAGTTGCTGATCTCTCCCCGGGTGAGTGATGCATATATCATTTGACTGCCAGTACCCTCCCCTCGCTGCTCCAGCACGTAAGCCTCAGTGTGGTACACCGGGTTTGACAGAAGGAGTCAACCCTGCTGCAGGCTTTCACTGTTTGTCAGAATAAATTGCTTCTTCCTCCAGTTGCACAGAGGAGATGCTGGTTCATTTGACCTGAGCCTGAGCAGCACCCACGGCAGCTTCTCGCCCTGTTCTTTCTTCCTCTGAGCCTGCAAGGAGAGCAGAGTCTGCTGGCTGCAGGCTCCCCAAAACATGACTGATGCAGCTGATTGCAGGCTGGGAACTGGGGTCTTGTCTCATCGGTGTGTGGCTGCATGATGCTGTCCTAGCCAAACTGGTTTCCTTCCCAAAAATAGTATTTCTAGGCACTGAAGCAATTAAGGTATATTAAAGGCTAGCGATGCACGTCCTGTTTTTCTCACAAGGCAAGCCTTCCAGATTTGTATTCTGCTTTGAAGATTCTGCATGAAGAATGATGAAAGGCTGCAGCACATCAGCTCAGGGTAACACTGCCTTTATGTCTGCAGCCTTAGAAGAAGCCGGGTGTGAAGTGTGCTCCTTCCAGCTGTGTTATTTTGGATCCTTGCAACAGCCGCAGGCCTGGAACTCCAGCGCCCACTTCATCAGATGTGCTGATGCCTTCAAGGATTCTGCTCTTTTTCTCCTTTTCCCGGGTCAAACCCAGGCAGGGATTTCAGTCAAGAGGACTCTGCAAGTGATGAAGATCTTTGCAACTTCTTTCCTTCATCAGGGACAGATTTTGGTGCAGCTTACAGGAGTTTCGAGGTGTTCCTGTCTCTGCTGTGCTTCTGCCTCTGCTCATTTCCCACCTGGCTCTGGGCACTTCCTTGGGGCCTGCTGCACTGCCAGCAAAAGGTAGAGGAGCACGTTCCCTGTTCCTCTTGCATCCTTTGCAAGCAGTTGTACTTACAGTGTTGCCTTGGAAATCGTTTCTTCTTCCCTGTCCTCTCCCCAGAAACATCTTTGTTAAGACATGCAAACCCGATTCTCTGGGAATTGACTGCAAAGTAAATTGCTGGGAAAGTTGCAGTTTGAGAGCAGGTTCTGTGGTTTTGTTGGCTGCCACAACCATGTGCTGTTGAACAAACTCCATTTAGCTGGGGCCTGTATTTTTTTTCTCACACTTCTCATTGAGTAGAGTTCAATTTTCCCCCGGGAGCCTTCCTATTAAAACTCACAGCCTCTTTTCTCCCTGGCCAGTGAATCACACGTGAGCTGGCTGAGCACTTTGTGAGCTGTGTCCGGTGTAGAAGCTGAATAGAAGCTGTGCAAGAACACACACGAGATCTGCTGCAATGGGACCAAGAGATCCCAGGAACTGGAGTGTGTCATCAGCTTGGAAAACCTGTAGTGTCTACCTGAGCCTCTTGGCCCTTTGCAGGGAGCGTTGTGTGCTGCTCATGCATCTTTCAATGGCCCTGTTCACCTTCAGGTGCTCACTCTTGCAAGGTCTTTTGCTGCAGATTTCTTTTCTTCCTTCTACTTGGATAAGTGATCCTTCCCTGCCACCATTACTTCACCAAATAGAACAGATTTCTCTTGCTTCATTGCAGATTATTAGCATTGGTGGTGACTGTTTTCTGTGTCAATATAATTGCTCTGTCCAAGGAAAGCTGGGAGCTCAGACCAGGCTCCAGCTCCAGTCTTGTCCTGAAGGATCCACCTGGTGTGGATCCTGACTCTGTTGCTCTGCTATGAGCCTCTGAGAAATCATGGGTGAGCTCAGGGGCCATTTTCTTTGTGATTTTTCATTCCACAGCTGAAGAACTGTTATGGGGGAAAGTGGGAGATGAGCACAGAGGGACGGGTCCCTTCTTGTGCTTTCGTTTTCGCTGCGCTTCTCTGAGCTTGGGTGAAGGTCAGTGGAGTTGCAGCCAGTTTTATTTACTTGGCTCACTTTAGAGGACTGAGAGAGGCAGGATTTGGAAATGCTTATGCAACCTGCACTGTTTGTATGATGCTGGCACTGAGCTGGTGACACTTCTGTAGCCTTGGGGGCTTACAAGTGTGAATCAGAGGCTGTTTTTCTCTATTGATGCTCCTGTAAAAATCTGTAAATATTGAAAAGTCCCTGCTCGTAGCTTTTCTATGTTGCTCTGCCAGTACATCTGCCAAAACCTTCCCCTTGATCCAGCCCAGCTCTGCCTGGCTCTGCAGGAGGAAGGCAGCTCAGCCACCGGACTCTCCCTGCCTGTGCTGCACGGCGTGTAGGCAGGAGCCAGCAGTGCCACCCACGTGCCCTTCCAACTGCCAGAGTGATGCTGCCTGTTTCCTGACCTCCTGCAGCTGTCTTTGCACAGCCATGGCTGTCTTCTGCTGCAGTTGCTGCTGGAGGTGTGGTAGGTCCGTGTGTGAGGCTGCTCCTTTGGGTCAGTGCTGCTGGAAGGAGTTAAACAGAAAACAGCTGCATGGGAGAAATGGTTTACAGCTCACAGATAATTGAGGCAGGATTCTGTTTGTTTGTTTGTTTTGTGTGATTCTTCCTTTTTCGACCACAAACATCTAATGCCCTTTCTTGTATTTATCAAGCGGGAGGGTTTTGCTACAGTGCATTCTGTATCAGAGAACTCGGGGCTTGTGTGTTGCTGACGAGAACAATTGATTTTTATTTATTTGTTTATCTATTGCTGGAGAGAACTGAAGCAGTGAGTTGTAAGGCGTTAGCTTCTCTGGAGGAGTTTTATTTAGAGGAGCAGCCTGATCTTGGTGCTGATACAGGCTCACGCAGCCCTGCACACTGCTGGGGGCTGTGCAGCAGAGTGCTGGATATCTCGCTCCAGTGCCTGGGTCACCTCGAGTCATGCACAGTGGCAGTCTGAGCTTCTGGACAGGGCTGGCTGCCGTCTCTTGCCCTTGGAGATGCACGGCGCTTGGAGCTGGCACAGCACCAGCTCCCTGCCTGCAGGAAAGACATAACTGCAGGTTTGGGGCACTTCCCAGTCTTGCATCCTGCCCTGTTCCTTCCTGTCTTGTCCTGCTCTGGGGAGGCCTGGGGCAGTGCCTTTTGTCTCAGATGACACCTAGAGGTAACTGAGACCTCTGGCTTGTTTGATGTCTCAAACAAGTGCCAGAGCTCCTGCAAGACAAGCCCTCAGAGGAGGTCATCGCTGTCCTGAGGTGGGTTTGGAAGTGCCTTATGAATCCTTTTGCTGTCTTCTGCCCTGCTTTAGTTAGAGGAGAATTCCTGCTCCTTAGAGGGAAGCAAAGGACCAGCAATATCTCTGCAGTAACTCTCCCTTCCCTCCTAGTGACAGCCATTCTCTGCCATCTCTGTCCTCCCAAAAACAGTGTCCAGGGGGAGACAACTACATAACGTGCCCGAGCTTCTTTCTTTAGAGGCTGTCATCTTGGCTTTGGGCTTTGTGGCACTCATGGATCTGCAATGAATGGCAAACAGTAAGGTTCCCTGGGTCCTGATCACAGTGCACTGAGAGTGCCATGCTTGGTTGAGTATTTTATACAGGCTTTTTTTTTCTTCCAAGGTATTACATTTAGGCTGCTAAGGTGGGTGCAGTGCTGCTAAGGTGGTGATGCCTCGTGCCAGCTGACGTGCCACATCACAGGGTGCTGAGAGGCTGGGCACCCTTTGCTTGCATCATCGTGCTCCCTGCAAAGTGCCTCCTTCCAGGAAGGAGCCCTCCTGTGGGTGGGTGACTTTGCAGGTCACTGCCGAGTGGGTTTTGTGAGGAGAACCCCTCTGCTGCAGGGCACTCAGGGAGGTGGCAGGCAATGTTTATCTCAGTTGCATCTTCTGGGGCTGGAGAGCATGTGTGTTATCATACAGCAGATGGGTTTAGGGAAGAGATGGCGGAGACAACTGTATTTTCTCACACAGACTTGTTGCCTGCCAGGAAACGAGCCAGCCAGACTTTACAGGGAAGAGACCCCAGGCAAGCTGTTGAAGGTTCCTCCTTCACCCAGCAACTTTATGCAAGGTAAACAGAACCAGGGGGTGGTGGCTGCTGCCAGGCACTCTGAGCATAGGTATGAGGTCTGCTACATGGGGGTAGGCCAAGGGCCAGCACCCAGCATTGCCTGTTCAGTTCTGCACCTGCTTTCACCTTGGGACCCTGTGTTTATCATGGTGCTCCAGGCAGGGAGCAGGATTGTTCTGCGCAGAAACAGGCTGCAGTTGTGCACTGCCTGTTGTCCAGGCTGATGCACCAGTTTGGAGACAGAACTGGGCTGGGGGTGGCCCAGGATGCCTGCCCATGTCCCCTTCCATTTCTCTGCATCTCCTACTAGACTGCATGGATAGCTGTGTGGTTGCTGTGCCTGGTGGCAAGATGTGACAGCCTCCTGAGGACAAGAAGACAGGGACGTCCCTACCAGCTTGCCATGCTGCTGGTCCTTCTGCTGCCAGGAAAGTCACAGACCCATGAAGGAGCAGCAAAACAAGAGCTGGCCAAAGGCAAGCTTTGCTGGGTGCTGTCAGACTCAAGCAGATTGAAATCCCAGAGGTGAGCTGGCTGGTGTTCCTGGAGTAGGCGGCATGGAAGGGCAGAGGGGGGACCAGGACAGGGACAGCAGTGGCAGGGAGGGCAGCAGCTCTCTGGCTGCTGTCAGAACTTGGGACAGAGCGCAGGCAGTGCAGCAGCAGGGCAGAGCCCTGCAGTGTCCTGGCTGCTGCATCCCTTCTGCTGCCTGGAGCTTGCATTGCCTGCCTGGCCAAGGGAGGCTGTGCTGCCTTCCCTAGCCTGCAGCTCCTTGCCGGAAGCACATCAGGCACTCCTGACTCATCCCACTGTCCCCTCGTGTCTTGTTGGGTATCCTGGTTTTTCCCTTCTCTCTACTGACAGAGGAAAGGGGTGATTTCTTTCTGTTGTCCTCTGCACAGTGGGAGGAGCAGTGGCTGAAGGGTCTCAACCTGCGGTAAGCAGTGCGGCATGTGCGGTTAGGGGTTGGGTTTTGAGCCCATGCTTCTCCAGCACGGGATGCTACAGGATGGATGTGGATGGCACGGGTTGCTGGCAGCCTTTGCTTTCCTTTTGCTGATGTCTGTGGTTTGATGAGCCTTATCCAGTAAGACAAATGGATGTGACAGGATCACGGTGCCCTTCATGGCCCCTTTTGCTTCCCTGCCTCTGCTGGAGCTGGTCGCACAGCTCCTTCCCTTTCTCTGTTTGAAGACTGGTTTCCCTTTCAGACATTTGTGGGCAGACAGGGAGAGACTGTGCTCGTGGCTGTAGAACTTCAGGCAGAAAAATCAATGTTTATATTTCTTTTAGCTGGGAAAGATTCTTGAAAGAACTCCAACAAATAAATGCCTTGTAAAGTTCAAACTGTGAAGGCACGGTATATGAACCCAAATGAATTTTCGAGCTCTCTCTTGAAATAAAATGGATTTTTTTGGGTTCTGGCTCTATTTAGAGAAATGTTTGATTAAAGAAGGGATTTGAAGGTTGCATCTGATCTCCTTGTGAGGGAGAGCTGTTCTGCTACTAGCAGCGAGATGTGGTTGGGAAATGTGGTTGGATGCTGCTGGGATGCTCCTGGGAGAGCAGCCCCTGTACCCAGCCGTGGAGGGTGGCTTTTGCTGTGTGTTCTGTCCCCTCAAGGTCCTGCTGCTGCAATGCAATCAGCTCGACTGCCTTGGGAAGCTGTTTGTGCAGGTGCTGCTGTTGGGATGCTGAAGGGCAGCCAGCACCGTGCTCCCTCTGTGGACTGCATGAGCATCCCAGAGCTTTCTCTACGTGTCCTCTGTGGTACAACACGTTTTCTCTCCCTTCTTTGTTACAGTCTGTGCTGTGCGGGTGGTGAGCCCACTGATGCAGGCTGCTGGCTCCTTGCTCTGGGGCAGCCTGAAGTCAGTGTTCCCAGGAAGAGCTGAAGGTGCAGGGTGAGCTTGGAGGCTCTGCGTTACCTGGTTTGGAGTGCACAGGGGGAGGGCTCTGGTGCTTCGCATTTACCTGCGGGAGAACTATTTGGCCTTTGTACAAAGGAGAAGGAAGCAGGAAACTGTTTCAGCCCAGCATGGTTGGACACTTCAGGAAGTGACCCAGAGCAGGAGACAAAGGGCACTTAAAGTGCTGCTGTTCTTCCAATTTCTCATTAGCACGTGTGCAATCGGGGCATCGCCTTCCTGAAAGCACCAGGAGAGCCACAGTGAGAAGAGCTGATCTCTGTGAGCCCGGGGGCTACCATTGCCTTTGGTGTGTGTTGGATTTATTCCTACATTCAGGTGTCAGGCTTTTTCCTGCAGGTCTGGAGGCTAAAACCAAGGGCTGCCAGGGTCTGGGGCCTCTCCACTATCCAGGTAAGCAGGGCTGTGGCTGGGGCACGGTGCCCCTCAGAGTCTACTGGACACAAAGACCTGCTGCTGCCTGAACTGGGGGGAGCTGGGAACTGCTGAGTCCCTGGAACTGATTCCAGCAGAGGTGATAGATAACTGAAGTGAGCCTGGAGAAAAGGAGAGCAGAAAATGCAACAGAGGTGGACTGGAGAGGCTCTGAAAGAGGAATGATCTGATGCTGGGAGCAGAAAAGCGGGCTAGGTGTTGCCCAAGGGAGGCATGAGCAGTTCTCAAGTGTGAGTTCCCATGCTGGTCAGGTGCCCTGTACTCCTCCCTCATGCAGCAGAGGGCTCACTGGGGTTATGGACTGCTTTCTGTGCCCTTCCTGAGGTGTTTTGGGTGGAAGCTGGCACACTGCTGTGCACTTGCAGAATTATGTTGTCAGTGCCAGAGAAACGAGTTCCTGGAGAGCAATGGCTGGATTACGGCTTGTTTCCTTCCTGGAAGCAGGGTTCTCCCTGTACCAGCCTGGAGAACACCTGGCGCCCCCGTGTACTTGCTGGCCCTTTGCTGACTCTACCTTTGCTCTCTTCCAGCCACTCCCACTCTCCCAGCTCCATGGCTGCCGTGCACGAGTGGTCCTGCACCCGCTGCACCTTCCTGAACCCCGTGGGCCAACGGCAGTGCTCCATATGTGAAGCCCCGCGCCAGAAGCCGGACCTCAACCACATCCTGCGGCTCAGTGTGGAGGAGCAGAAGTGGCCCTGTGCCCGCTGCACCTTCAAGAACTTTTTGGGCAAAGAAACCTGCGAAATGTGCGGCTTCACTCCAGAGCCAGGGCCCAGCGGCTCTCCCCTGCCTGTCATCAATGGCATCCTGCCCAAGCCTGCAGTGCTGGTGGAGCCCAAGGGCACAGCCAAGGAGGAGGCTGCCAAGGTGGAAAGCAGCAGTGAGGATTCAGAGGGGAAGAGTCCCGATGAAGCGGAGCTGGAGAGCGGCTGGGCTTGCCAGCGCTGCACGCTGCACAACACTCCGGTGGCCAACTCGTGCTCGGCCTGCGGCGGGCCACGCAAACTCTCCTTGCCCAAAATCCCACCTGAGGCGCTGGTCGTCCCTGAGGTCATCACCCCTGCTGGCTTCCACATGGCCCCCTCCACCCCGCAGTCTTTAGTCCCCACAGAGATCTCCGATGGTGACGCTGCGGCCACTCAGGGCCCGGTGGCGATGGAACAAGAGGCACAGAAGATGCCGGCCTTCAGCCCCTTCTCCCCTGGGCTGCAGAACAACCCAGTGCCCCGCAGCCGGCGCGAGGTCCCCCCCCAGCTGCAGATGCCAGGTCCCGAAGCACCGCAGCCCGGGGCTCAGGGCACTGCGGGGCAGAAGGGCTCCCCACAGGGCCAGGCCAGGGCCGCGCCGGCTGCCCGCCTCCAGGAGCTGCTGTCCAACAAGCGGCTGAGCGTGCTGGAGGAGGAGATGGATGTCAGCCTGTCCCACTGGAAGTGCAGCACCTGCTCCCTGCTCAACTCTGCCGGGGCCGGTAAATGCGAGGCCTGCAGCACCCAGAAAGGCAGCGACACCATCAATTTGGTGGGAGACTCGGTGAGATTCACCCCCTGTAGCCCCTCCAGTCCCGACTTCACCACCTGGTCCTGCTCTAAGTGCACACTCAAGAACCCAACCTTGGCCCAGAAATGCAAAGTCTGCGGTTCCTCCAAGCTGCACGGCTTCCAGGAGCACAGCCCACAGGGTGAGCCGTCCCCCCGCTGCCCTGAGTGCGGGGCTGGCGAGAAGGGCAGCTGCTCCTCCTGTGGCACCAAGGCACCCTCTGCCCGCAAGGTCGCCCGCCTCTTCCCATCCCAGCTGCCTGGCACTCAGGACCGGCCGGGCCAGTGGGCTTGTCCTGCGTGCACCCTGCTCAATGAGCTGAAAGCCAAGCACTGCGTGGCCTGCCATACCCCGCAGCAGTACGTGGCTCAGCGCAAGGGACTCAAGCCCCTCAAAAGGAGGGAGAGCATGCATGTGGAAAAGAGGAGGCAGACAGATGAAGGAGAGGCCAAGGCCCTGTGGGAGAACATTGTGACCTTCTGCAGGGAGGTGAGTGTGAGCTGAGCTCCTCTTGCTTCTGATCACGCTTGGAGAGTGCCCTTGCCACTCCTGCCCCATGAGTCTGGGATGTGGCTTTGCACAAGCAAGCTGTCTCTTTGACTTTGAGCCCTGGGGTTGCAGAAACATTCACCTGCAATGGATGCATGCTGGGTAGTAGCACTGAAATGTGTAGTATTTTGAATCAGTGCAAGGTAATTTCTAGGGTGAAGGGCCCTTCCAAGGTACCTACCTGGTTCACTCTCTGTCCAAAGGTGAGGAAGTCTGAGCATGAACTCTGGCTCGTAACAATACTTCAAATCAGTGGGAGGGAACAATCAGTGCTAAAGGAGACATTCCTGGGTGATTGGTCCAATTCTTGTCTGCCCAGAAGCGAAGGCTGGGAAGGAGTGCATGCAGGTTTGCTGGTGGCCCCAGTGTTTCTGGGCAGCAGCTGCAGTGCAGGTGCAGGAAATCAGGATGCTGCACTGGCAGGAGTGTGAGCAGAGGGCACTGTTACCTCTGCAGCTGTGTGTGAGCCTGGGGTTCCAAGGGCTTCCAAAATCCTGCCTTTGTGGCATTGTTTGTCTGTCCTGGGGCTCCTCAGCCTGCAATTATGTTTGTAAATATGCAGCTGTAAGTACCTCACCACATTTGGGGAAGGACAGCAGAGGCTGAGCTTTGTCCTGACTCCAGGTGAGGGTCTCGAAGCGTGTGTGCTTCCCTTGCACTGTGCGCTATCTGTCTTAATCTGTTGGGTCTCAGTCTCAAACAGCAGTCTCACAGCCCTGTTTTTCCCTTGAGTGGCATAAGATGCTCCTGCAAATGCTGTTCTTTCTCTGCCCTCCTTCTGGGGTAAGCCTCCAGCTTCTGTGGACCAGATGGAAAGGGAATTGCAGTCCCATTCTGACGCAGAGACAAGGTTCTTCCTGCTTGGGCCAAAGAGTGCCTCCATGCCCGTGTCTGTGCTGCACAGACTGGTGATCATGGAGTTGTTTGACCTGGGAAGGAGACCACTGAAACTGGTTCTGTTTTGGGGTTGTTTCTGTTTTAATTGCTGTGTGTCCTTCCTTAATAGACCTGGGTATCTTTATAGCAGAGAGACCTTGATTCTACAAGTGAACTGTCTCTTTTGTAGGCAGGGAGCACCTGCTACGTCCAGTAGAATCAGGCCTGAATTAGGTGGGATGGCCAGGCTGAATTAGCAGCTCTCCACTGCTAAAAGGGGAAGGAGTCTTCCTCACCTCATCCTGCACAGCTGTCCACAGGAACCTGGGCTAAGCTCATCCAGCTCCCCAGCCTGTCAGTGGGGATCAGTGTGGGCTGGCTGGCACGTGGAGCTCCCACAGTGGTGGGATGGTGCTGCTCCCGGGCTCCTGCTCTCTCTTCTCCCTTTGTGTCTGTAACTTCTCACAGCAGCCCAAGCAGCTCCCCCTAGCCAAGCTGGGATGTCAGGCAGCCTCAGAGCTTCCTCCTGGCTGCTGTGTGTCAGCACTGGAGGGGAGCATCAACTGGCCAAACCTTCTGCCCGCTGCCCATGAGGGGCACCTTGCCTTGCAGGAGGGATTTCTGCCTCTTCTGCTATTCCAGTGTTGCCTTTCTCAGCTCTTTCTCAGTGCCCAAGCCCCATTTTTAGCTTTATCTTTTCACGTTCAAGATGGGCTGACCTCTGCCCCTCTGCACAGGGCTGCTGCTTCCTGCCCTGTGCTGTCCCCTCTCTTGCTCATCCCCCCTGTCTCGTGCTTTTCCTCTCCTCTGATTCAGTGTCCTTCCCCTTTCTGCATAACGGCTCGTGTCAGCAGTGCAGCGTGTTCTGCAGAGCCAGAAACATGACCCAGGACTCTGCTGTCTGTGCCTGCTCTGGCACCTCTGCCTGCAGAACTGTTCTGTTTACAGTCTTATCCCCTTGCAGGACAAACAAGCAGAGTTCCTTGTCTGGCACCGTCTAGGAGCAGACTCTCTGCTGCCCTGGCCTGGCAAAGAGTCCACCAAATGTCCTATGCAGCCAATGCTCCCCAGTCTGTCACAGCACAGGGTTTGGTGGCGTTAGGATGCTTGTGCTTTGAAATGTGCAGGGCCAGCTGCACTGTGAGCGTGGATCAGATGCTCTCCTTGAGAATGTGAATCCTGGGGTGTCCTCCTTGGCCTGTACTGGTGTTTGAATGGTGACAATTAGCTGCAAAACACCCTTCTGCAAAACGGGAGCACTAATTGAGGCATTGTGTAGAAAGGGTTCACATCAGTGAGCTAGAACTGCAGAGGAAGGACAAATACCGACTTGTTGTGTATAAAAGCTCATTTAAAGCAGAAAGAATTTAATTTCATTTAATTAACAGTAACAAATCCTGGTTCTTACTTCACCCCGTGTTAAAGTGTCTGGAAAAGCCATTCTCCTCCCCTCAGAGAAATTCTGGGCTTCCATCCTACATCTGCAACTGATACCTACAGGATCATCTGCCTTTCGGTGCATCCTGTTTTATTTTATGCTTTTTATTCTGTGATTATCTGCAGCTCGAGGCTGGGGCTGCAGAGCCAGGACAGCTTAGCATGGGGCTCGTGCTGGGGAGTCTTGATTGCCAGATGCTCCCTGCAGGCCTGCTGCTCGCCTGCTTCACTGCTTGTAGAGGCAGCCAAGGTTCCCCGCCGTCCGACTTTTAGCACCGGTGTGAGGTGTGAGACATTCCCTGCCCAGAAGGTTCCTGTAAAGCAGATAAAGGCAGATTTGGGCTACAGCTGGGAGCCCTGAGGAGGGAACAGGCTTGTGGCCTTCCGATCTGGAGGCCCCGGGAGCTGCGTGGGCCGCACACGCTCATTCTGTTGTTGCCTTTTGCTCTTGCAGAACAAAGTCAATTTTGTAGATGACAGTTTCCACCCTGGGCCCAAGTCTGTGGGATTCCCGGAAGGTGACAGCGTGCAGCAGAGGGTGAAGCAGTGGTTGCGACCCCACGAAATCAACTGTAACATCTTCAAAGACCGATCGGTGAAGTGGTCGGTGTTCCGGACCCCCAGACCCTCAGATATCCTTCAGGGACTGCTGGGAAACTGCTGGTAAGGAGGAGTTGAGCTGGGTGACTCCTGCTGCTCCTTCCCCCATCACCCAGGTTGGGCTCAGACCCCTCAGCCTTACCCAAGCTCACTTCTGTGGGGCCTGTCCTTTGCTTCACCCCTTCCCAAGCACTCCCATTTACTGGCCGTTGCCCCGTGCTGCTCATCCAACCCCACTGAGTGCATCCCCATCCCCTGCAGGTTCCTGAGCGCCCTGGCCGTGCTGGCTGAGCGACCAGAGCTGGTGGAAAGGGTGATGATCACACGGACGCTGTGCCCTGAGGGCGCCTACCAGGTGCGGCTCTGCAAGGATGGCACGTGGACCACAGTGCTGGTGGACGACATGCTGCCCTGCGACGAGTGCGGGTACCTGCTCTTCTCACAGGTCAGCAGCTCCGGTGCCCACAGGGGGGCTGGGAGGGGTGGGCAGCACTCTGGGGAAAGGAGCTTGTCCCCGGTTGTCTGTGCTGTAGTTCACATGGGGCACCTGCTGAGAGCTGCATTGGGAGGGCTGATGGATGCTGTTTGCTGCACCCTGATGTCAGCTGAGCTCTTTGAGGCCGTTGTGTAAACCCAATGTAGATCCCATTTAGTATTTTCCAGGCTGTGATGGACAAGTTTCTTTGCGGTTGTTTTTGCATCACTCCTCTCTGCATTGCAGGTCAATTCACTGGTATGGGAGGACATCTTTACAGGCATGGCAAAAGGAAAATATTTCTGCGTGCTTTTGCACCAAGGGGGCAGAGAGGGGCTGAGCAAAAGCTGTTTCTTTGCTCTGCAGGAAGGTCTGGCAGCTTGGCTTTGCCAGGGAGGGGCCGTGGTGAGGGGGGATTGCACAGAGCAGCCTGTTTGGAGCCAGTGCCCGGTGGCTCTGAGCACACTCAGGTGGCATCTGCTAGGATGAATGAAGCTCCCTGAGCCTCTCCGGGACGTCATTGCACATTCTGCCCTTCTTGCCAGGCCCAGGGGCACTTGCTGGGATCATTTCCATGAAGGAGACTGAGAACGTCTTTATTGAAACTCAGACTGCAGAATCTGTCAACCAAACCGTGCTGGAGACAGGGAGCTGGGACTGCTGGCTTTGACTTTGTTCTGCAAATCCAAATCCTGCTTTACAATACACACAGCTCCAAGCGTGCACAGTGAAGCACTGTGGGGGAACAAGGCTTGGAGATGAGCGCTCAGGGAAGCTGCATGCTGGTGCAGCTCACAAAGTCCCCAGCCTCAGCTGCACTCAACATCTCCCTCAGTGTGGAAGTGTCTGGCATTGGCCCTTATGGTGGACAGGATCCAGGCAGATGCAATTCTTTGTTTTCAGTGTGGAATTTGCCTTTCTGGCAGAGCTGGATGAGCAGGGCTTTGTGAGTGCTTGTCCGTCCCCTGCTCAGGGTGGCTCATGATGTCTTTCTCTTTCCCCAGGCCCAGAGGAAGCAGCTGTGGGTCGCGCTCATTGAGAAGGCCCTGGCCAAGCTTCATGGTTCGTACTTTGCCCTCCAGGCAGGGCGTGCTATTGAAGGCCTGGCTACACTAACCGGTGCCCCCTGCGAGAGCCTGATGCTGCAGGTCAGCTCCACTAACCCTCGCGAGGAGCCCATTGACACTGACCTCATCTGGGCCAAAATGCTGAGTTCTAAGGAGGCTGGGTAAGACGAGGCAGGAGGGGCCCTGGCAGGAGTATGGAAGCTTGGAGAGGGGGCTGAGGGGGGCAACTCTCATCTGCAGAGGCTCATAGGAGGGGGTTTAGTGCCCTGCTTGGGGTGGGGCCTTCCATGCTTGGTATTCACCTAAACTGGACAGAGCCTCCCTGCTGTGAAGTGGTTTTTCCTTTGTTTAATTTTCATATGAAATTAAAATCCTGGTGAACTATGTGCTGTCTCCCAGAGGTTTAGATGGCCAGCATGGAGCCTTTGGGTTTGCTTTGCCCACATGCAGCATTGGAGTCACAGCTTTTGCCATACGGGCTGATGCATCCCAGCACATGGTGTCCCTCCAACCTGGTTGGTACAGCCCCCCCATCCCAGATGTTTTGTCCTCACCACCACAGAGCAGCATGCAGTCAGCTGTACTATTTGGCTCTCCACTTGGCCCAGTCTGTGGCAGGACCACAGGGCCTAGCAGGAAATGTGTGACGTTTGGAAACAGGCAGAGCATCCAGGGCTGCAAGTGGGAAGCAATGGGATCGGGCAGGGTAGGATGGGTCTGCACTGTCTGGTGTGATTTGAAACCAAAGGCTCTGCTCTGAGGGCGCTGCTCAGAGAAGCTCATCATGGAGCCTGGGCTCAGCACAAACCCCAGCAAACAGAGGAAGCTTGCTTCTGCCCAGGCAAAGCTGTGCTCAGCAGGACCAGGGCCTTGCTCCATGCAGGTTTGCTTGTGGTTGCAGAGGGATGTATGAGAGCCTGCTGGGGAGAGCCTGTCCTGTGCCTCAAGCAGTGGATACGAGCTTCCATCACGCCTTGCAGGACACCAAGCATTCTGCTGTCCCCCTGCAGGTTCCTCATGGGTGCATCCTGTGGTGGGGGCAATATGAAAGTGGATGATGTGGCCTATGAGAGCATGGGGCTCCGTCCGCGGCACGCGTACTCCATCCTGGACGTGCGGGATGTCCAAGGCTTCAGGTGAGTTCAGGGCAGAGGCTGGTGTAACACAGCACGTGTCCTGCCAGCAGAAAACCTTGGGGATGAGTCCCCTTTCTCCTGATTGTCTGACCCCATTGGTCCCTGTCCCGTAGGTTACTGCGGCTCCGAAACCCGTGGGGTCGCTTCTCTTGGAATGGCAGCTGGTCTGACGAGTGGCCCCACTGGCCTGTTTCCCTGCGCCACGACCTGATGCCCCACGGCAGCAGTGAGGGGGTCTTCTGGATGGAGTACAGCGACTTCATTAAGTACGGTAGCACCCAGGGTACAGAGGCAGTGAGGGTGGGAGCAGGCAATGTAACAGGGGGGACCAAGGGGCGAAACTGCCGCATTTAGGAACCTCTTTGCTCAGAGGAGGCAAAGCCCCAAAAAGCACAGAGTAACGGGCAGCAGTGGAACAGAAAATGGAACACAGAGGCAAAATGGGGCAGGCATCACTCTCTGGGTGTGGGCGATGTTGCAGTGCCTGCAGCTCTGGGCTGTGTGACCTGTAGCATGCTGGGGAGTGGGACAGAGCAGTGCACACCCAGAGGACCCTGCAGGCACTGATTCCAACTTCCCCACAGGTATTTTGACTCCGTGGATATCTGCAAGCTCCATTCAGACTGGCATGAGGTGCGTGTGCAGGGCATGTTCCCCAACAAGGCCAATGGACCAGTGACGGTGACATCGCTGACCGTGTTGGAACGTGCTGCCCTGGAGTTTGCCCTCTTCCAGGAGGGCAGCAGGTGAGCTGGGGCAGTACGAGGGCTGCAGGAAGTGACCAGCGCAGGGAGAAACGCTCAGGGCTGTCCCTGTCATACCTCCTCCTCACCCCATGCTGTCCCTTGGGCTTGTAGTGCTCGGGGATGAGCCTCCTTTGGCATTTCTCCGATCCCCATGGCTCGTGTTTCAGCCAGAACCAAAGCCTGGACACCAGTTCCTGGAGCAGCCCCCAGTGCAGTGGAAGGACTCTGCACCCATGGCCTCTGCACTCTGTGGGGAAGCTCTCTGGTGACGTGTGACCCTTCCCCCATCCTGGCACAGGCGGTCGGACGCTGTGGACAGCCACTTGCTGGATCTGTGCATCATGGTTTTCCGGGCCACCTTCACCAGCGGCAACAAGCTGAGCCTTGGCCGCCTGATGGCTCACAGCAAACGGGCTGTCAAGAAGTTTGTCAACTGCGACGTGATGCTGGAGCCGGGCGAGTACGCCGTCGTGTGCTGTGCCTTCAATCACTGGAGCGCTGCGCTGGCGGGCCCCACTGCCGCCCAGGGTAAGGGAATGGGTGCCCTCCATGTGGCGCTGCTGGGGGAGGCATTGCGGGAGGCAACGGTGAGGTGCCCTCGATCCTCGCTGTAGGAGATGTGCTGGGAATGGAGGTTGCCCATATGTGCAGCACCCCAGAGATTCATTCCCTGGTCTTGTGAAGCTTTGGGGCAGTTTCACCGATGTCCCTTTCTGTGCAGCATCCAGTCCCACCAGCAGCCGGCCGGTCACCGATTATTCCAGCTACATCCTGGCCATCTACAGCTCCCGCCTGGTGATGGTGGAGCAGGTGGAGGCGCAGCCCACCACGCTGGCAGATGCCATCATCCTGCTGACTGAGAACAAGGGCGAACGCCACGAGGTGAGAGCAGTGGCACGGGGTGGGACAGCAATGCCAGCAGGAGCCCAGACCCTGCCTTTGCCACATCCTCTGTCTGGCAGGAGCCAACCCAGCCCTGGCTGCCCCCAGGCCCTCCCTGCCCCCACGGGTGCGCATCATTTCCACTCCCTGGTGCAGCATGGGGTGCCTCATGGGTGGGCAGCACTCAATGTAAGAGGGTGATGCTGCACGTAGACACAGGGCTGCCTGCAGGGTTCACACTGCTGACCATGCCTCTTGCTGCAGGGCCGTGAGGGGATGACGTGCTACTACTTGACGCACGGCTGGGCAGGGCTCATCGTGGTGGTGGAGAACCGGCACCCCAAGTCCTACCTGCACGTCCAGTGTGACTGCACCGACAGCTTCAACGTCGTCTCCACGCGCGGCAGCCTCAAAACACAGGACAGCGTCCCTCCCCTGCACAGGTCTGGGGTAGGCAAGGGAGGGAGGAGCGGGTGGGTGTGGGGCAGGAGGTGATGGCACCCCCGGGGTGCTGGGCCAAGGCAGAGCCTGGTGTTGATGGAGAGCCGTGCTTCGCCCCGTGGCTGAGCTCTGAGCCCCGCTGTCTCCACAGGCAGGTGCTGGTGATCCTCTCCCAGCTGGAGGGTAACGCCGGCTTCTCCATCACGCACCGCCTGGCGCACCGCAAAGCCACCCAGGCCTTCCTCAACGACTGGATGTCCACAAAAGGCACCCACAACCCGCTGCTCACACCCGACGTCGCCGGACTCCACGGACCCCGACCTCTATGACGAAGCGCCGCTCCTGCCCCGCTCCTCTCTCCCGTTGCTTTCACCGAGCCTCCAGCCCAGGGTCTCCCCCCGTGCTGCCAGCACTGAGCCGTGGGGCAGGGCCGGAGCGTGGCACCGAGCACTTTGCCCTGTGCCGCAGGGCTGGGGCAAACTCTCAGGGCCGGGACCAGCTCTGCCCGCTGCCCCCCTACGCACTTTACGAGGAGCAGTTGGGGGGCACGGGGCCATCTCAGGATCCCACCCGCTCTGGGCGCACAGCGTGGTAGCAGGGGGCTGCAGGAGACGGGGGGGCTGGAGGTTGCTGTCAGCATCCCGCCCAGGCACCACGCTCAGGGCTCTGCCCCGTCCTGCGGCACCAGGGCCGCTCCAAACAAAGAAGAATATACCTCTGACGTCTGTCCGTCTGTGTGACCCTCTGTCTTGTCCCCTCTGTTGTCTGCTGCCAGGACCGAGTGGGCACCGAGGTACCGTAGCCGGGGCTGCTGGGGTTGTCCCCATGTGTTGGGGTCGGGATGGATTTGGCGCAGGGTTGTTGCAGAAAGCTGCTGCTGTTGGTTTTCACCACACTCTGGGGCAAAACGAGGGCGCAGACCTCGGCTCCAGGGTGGGGAGCAGGGCTGTGGGGTGCTGCTCCGTCCCCCCCAGCCCATCGCAGTGTTACTATGCAAAGGCAGCCGCTGGAAGCAGCGCCTGGAGAGAAGCCATGCGTCCCCTCCCCGCGCCCTGTGGGGTGCATGGGGCAGTGGGGACAGAGCCGGGCTCAGCTCCCGCAGCGTGGCTTTATGGGGAGAAGGGCAGGGATTCTGTGGGCCGATGGGGAACCCCATCCATCGGAGGGACGGCGGTCAGCACAAGGCAAAGGCCAAGAGCTGTGGGGGGTCACTGGGGTTCCGTGTTGGGGTGACCCTGCGGCTGGCTGGGTGTGTGTGTGTGTGGGTGAGTTCTGGGGGCACTGCAGCAGTGGGTTGTGTGGCTGTGGGGTTTGTCCCTCTGTCCCTCCTGGCCCCGGGGGCTGCTGAGCCAAGCTCTGTCTGTGTGTTCTGTTTGTCGCTCTGTTCTCTCTTCCCCCGCACCTTCCTCCTCCTCGGGATGATTTGTCCTTCACTTTTTCTCTCTTGTCTTTCTGAGCTGTGAATATTTTTAACCCTGTAAATACTGTCCAGCTCTTAAGAAACATAGGATATTTTATCAATTGTAAATCAGATCAGTAATCCCTGTATGATATGAATTATCCATGGGTGGTTTTCAAACTCAGGTTCTGACGGACCAAATAAAGTTTTGTTTTTTACTGAAGCTCCCTGCTTCCATCGCGGCTCTGGGGACGCTGCGGGGAGGTGACGGCCACCGCCTGGCTTGGGGAGCAGGGCTGTGGGCACCTGTGCTGCCGTAGTGCTGCATAGAGGGGTGGTTGGGCTGGGGAAGCTCCGGAGATCCGTGTCTGACTTTGGGTGCCGAGGGACCGAGGGGGAGATGTTGCACAACCGGAGCCGCAGCGGCCGGGAGGTGGCAGCCGCTGCCTGCGGTGCCGCTCCTACCGACCCGACGGCACCGCGCGGAGGATGGGGGCTGAATGGGGGCTGAATGGGGGCGGTGGGGGTGGGCACGGGGATGGGGACGGGGACGGGGACGGCTTCTCCACCGCGGCCCCCACCGGGGCACGGCTCAGCTCCCCCCGCCCGGGGCCGAGGCCGGCTGGCGCGGAGCTTTCCGGCTGAGCGGAGGCGGCCGGCTGCGTGCCAGCCCCATCTCGCCCCGGGTGGGCACCTTGAGAGACCAGTAGGGAGAGACAGAAGGAGAGGATTTCTGTCTTTCTTAGAGCAACTTGTAATAGATTTTCCGGGCGAAACATCTTTGCATTCAGGAGGCCCTGTCACAAGCCATCAGCCTCAGCCGGGGAGAAACAGATGGGGAGTTAATTTTGGTGGGGAGGGCACTGCCTCTCTCCTTTGCTCTCTCCTCTCTCAGTCTGTTCGGGGATGGAAACGTGATGGCAGAGGCAGGTTTAACCCCTGCGTCCCCGCAGCCCCGCGCCCAGCCGGCAGCCCCGTGGTGGTGGCAGGGGCCGATGCAGTCGGTCCGGGTGGGCGGCTCAGGGTGAACCCACGGCGGCCAACGCGCTCGGGACAAACTCTGCCCTCCTGGTGCTCCTGCCGTGCCGGCAGTCCCAGCGCAGCGGCGGTGTCAGCCGGCGGCCCAGCAGCGCGGCTCCTGCAGGGGGACTGATGGCATCAGCGCAGCCCCCGCCACCGAGCTGTAGGGTACCTGCGGCACCGGCTGCGTGCAGATGTGTTGTGCCGTGGGTGGGGATGGGGATGCATATGGATGTGGATGTGACACATCTCCCAGCAGCAGCTGTGTGGATGCAGTGATAGCAGCGGTGCTGCCCGTGTCGCCAACCATCAGCACGGCCCCGGAGTGACTGAGTGACATGGGATGGGTGACAGCGGCTGCAGCAGGGTGGGAGGTGACGAGTGCAGTAGTTAAGGGTTAGAATGAACTGCTATACAACGACATAGAACTGTGTACCAAAAAGATATCGTTGTGTTTGAATTAACAGCTCCATAGCAGCGTGGTGCATCATTAATTGTCCCTCTGGTCCCTTAAATCCTTCCCTTTACAAGGAAGTTTTTCCCCCAGAGGGTGGTGACGCACTGGAACAGGTTGCCCAAGGAGGCTGTGGATGCCCCATCCCTGCAGGCATTCAAGGCCAGGCTGGATGTGGCTCTGGGCAGCCTGGGCTGCTGGTTGCTGACCCTGCACACAGCAGGGGGTTGGAGCTGGATGAACATTGAGGTCATTTTCAACCCAGGCCATTTTATGACGTTAAATCTGTGACATAAAATCAGTTGTAAAGGGGGAGATGGGGCAGCAAGGGGCTGTCCCATGGGGCTCTGCTGTGAGACCCCAACCCAGGGGGTGTGGTTATGAATAGGCATGGAATGGGGACATTGGGGTGGGATGGAGAGCAGCAGAGGGCACGAAGCCCCCACACACCCCCAGCTGCCAGCACTGCCCACCACCCTGATGGCAGCTTTGTCTCCTCCATGAACGCAGTTCCCACGGGCTGGAGCTGTTCTGGCGTTTCCCATCTCACCAACACCATCACTGCCGGCCGGGGGGGATGAGCCCATCCTCCCTCCACCTGTCAAGCCCGTGGGTGGGTCTTGCAGGTGAAAGTGAGGGTCCTTGCCGTGTCCCCACGTGCACAGGTACGGCCCTGGCAGCCTTTTAGGCCCTACCAGCACTGCCAGCACTGCCGGCCCGTGGCTGCACTGCAGTTTGTGGGGTCCTGGAGGGGGGAGGCACGCCGGGGAGCGCGTGCTCGAGCGCTCTCCGTGATTCACTCTGACTATAATGGGAGCTGCTGGTGAATATTTTATGGCTCCCACAGGGCAGATAGAACATATTGTGCATTTTACGCCACAAATCTCCGCCTAGAGACAGAGAGAGGCTTAAAAAGAACATCATCACCAGCGCTGCGCGGGGGCGGAGGGGGCTGTACGGGGTTGGCACGGCTGCAGGGGCACGGCTGGGGCGTGCGGCTCTCGTCCTCGTCCTCGTCCCGTCTCCGTTTCTATCACCGTCCCCGTCTCAGGCGATGCGCTGCTGTGCGGTCGCTGCCGCTGCGCTGTGCGGTCGCTGCGGCTCTGCCCGCCCCGGGCTGGGCGCTGCTCTGCGGCAATGCGGCGCAGCAAAGTGCTTTGCCCGCGGCTCCGTCCTGCAGGAGGGGCCGCTGCCCGCTCTACCCGCGCCGGGGCACTCCTCCCCCTCGTCAATAATGCAGCCCCTGCCCCGGACCGCCCGCCGGCGCTGCCCGCAATAATGGATCAGGGACGAGAGATGCTCCTCAACGCAGCCGGGAGCATCCCCGGCCAAGAGCAGCCGCCCCGCATCACCCCGCACAGCCCCGGCCGTGAGCCACACTGTGGGCTGGATGCTGCCTGCACCCCGACAGCCCGGCTGGGGTGGGAATGGCCAACACCGACACTCTGAGCTGAGGGGTGCGGAGCTCACGGGCCGGCGCAGCAGGGAACAAGGTCCGAGCGCCGCTAATTGGGTAACGGACTGAACGCCGCACCTTTGCTGTCCCCGAAGTCCCCATTTGGGCAGCAAACTCCGCCCAAATTAAGTGCAAACAGGGCTGCGGCGCTGGAGCTGGGCCGTGGCTTCGGTGTGAGCCACAATGGGGGCGGGTGGGGGGTGACGGGGACACGTGGTGCTGTGGGTGCTGGCACTCAATGGGCCCCGTGTGCCATGTTGGTCGCTTATGCTCCCTATCCGCTGCCCCAAGCTCAGGCACTGCCCGGCAGGCAGGAACTATTGGGGATGTTGCCAGCACTATTCAATGTGGCCTCGGTGGGACAACGGAGGCAGCTCAGAGTGGCAGCAGGAGGGAAGAGGACAAGGAAGCTGAGGGCGATGAGGACCAGTGAGCGCCAAGCCCTGCTGGATCCCTGTGCGGCACAATATGGCACAAGAGCCCAATGTCGGGGACAGCCAGACCCTCAGGTGTGGATCCCCTGGGATGTGGCCCTGCAGGCTCTGGGCACCTCCATGGCTCTGGGGCAGCCCTCAGCCCTGTAACATGATGGCCATGCAGCTCATCTGTGACCCCCATATTCCCAGACCTGCTCCGTCCCCATCACTGATGGCTGCATGAAGCACCCCAGCATCCTCCCCCCAGAGAGCAGAGCAGCACCCTGAGGGTGGATGGGGCTGCATGGGGTCCTGATGGCGGCACGTGGCTGGGTGCCTTCCCAGCAGTGGCATCCAGGAGCAGCACTGCCCCAACTGCATTTGGGACCATGAACAGTGCCCTGGGAAGCACCACAGCACGGTTAGAGCCAGGGGAAAGGCTGGCCGTGCTGGGAGGAGAGCCCTGGCCATGCCAAGCAGCTCCCAGTGCCTTCTGCCCATCTCGACGTGGGGATGCTCTGGGACGGGGCCGGCTGGCACGGCTGGGCTGCAGCCACCGCATCGCCCGGGCTGTCACGGGCTGGGCTATCGAATCTGAAAGCAATTAAAGCCATCATCAGTGCTAGCTCGGGGCTGGCTCCAGGCTGCGGGGAAGCTGCCACAACAGATCATGCGCTCGATGCTGCTGGCCCGAGGACCCGGCTCAGCCCGCGCCTGCTCCCGCCCGTGCCGTGGGGCAGCACCCCACAAAACCTCGTTGCCATCCACAGCTCCTCACTGCCAGCACCAGCGGGTGCCCGGCCCCGGGACTGAGCCCATCAGGTCCCCATGGGTGTCCCAGCCTGTGGGGATGTCACGTTGTCACGGCCTTCCAAAGCCACACCGAGCTACTGCCAGTACTGGCTCCATCGCTGCGGGGCTCAGCATGGTGAGGGGGTGGCTGTAGGGTGGGTGCCCCAGGGGTGCTGGGGAGGTGCAGGGTCCTCACTGCCCCCCAGCTGATGGGGGACACCCCGACAGCTCCTACCTGGGTTGGGGGCACTGAGGGGCGGTGGGGACGGAACCTCGGCCCCATGGAGCTGCTGGGGGCTCCCCTAGGGCAAACAAGGATGGGCTCCCCACCGGGTCCCCAACATCCACCACACCAGGTCTGTCCTCCGCCCCCCCCACACCTCCTTCCTCCCCCCCCACACTAAACAGTTAAGCAGAAGTTTGCTGGTACGGAAGTTGAACATTGTCTTGAGGCACATTTTCTGTTTTTTCACTTGTGAAATATTTCTGTCAGAACCAGTTAATGTACAAATTAGCAGCGGTGGTCTCTCTTACGTCTTCTGACTCACTAATTTGACAGGGGGTGTTGCGGTGCCCAAGCTCGCTCTTGACAGGCAAATGGGAGGTCAGGGCCGGCGGCAGCAGGAGGGGACCCACAGATGGGGGAGGAACCGAACTGCAGCCAACAGCATCCCTGCTCTGCCCCCTGGGATGGATGGGGTTTGTCTCCCCAAAACCACATTTCATCCCCTAAGGACTTCTGTGCTGTGTAAGGGGTTGGGGAGGGAGCCCGAGGCGGGGGGGGTTATGCTGGACCCTGGGGATGTGGCCCCACGTTGAGCAATGCTCAGGACCACATCCTGCAATCTGTCCCCAGGCAAGAGGCAGGCACAACAGATGGGCACGGTGTTGTGCCCGAGAGGGCAGCAGCTTTGAGATCCGTGGGGGGATGTGAGCTGAAACCACCGGCTCGTGCCACCCCCTGCCAGCAGCTGGGCAGAAATGTGGGGCAAAGGGGGCTGGGCCAGGCTGGATGTGGGCAGTGGGACCAGGGCAGTTCCAACCCCATCCTCAGAGCCTCGAGTCCAGCTTAGAACTAAGAGGTCAGGATCAGCACTACTGGGTGTGAGTGCCCACAGCCCCAGGATCCTGGTGCTGCTCCCCGTTGTCTGCAGCAGCCACATCCCAATTTTCCTGATGATCTCAAGCCCATCCAGCTCTGTCATGGGTCACCTGCTCTGGATGGCCGCCCTAACGAGGTGGGCTGGGGCACAGAGATGTGTAACATCACCCAGCACCTGCAAAGTCCCCGCAGGGAACGAGCTGGCACAGCAGGCATGTGGAGCACCTTGCTCACAACAAAGTTTTTGCTCCAGCTGCCAACTTCTAGCTTGCTTTTAGAGAGAGGGTTTGCCCTGGGCAGATGAGTGGGAGGAAGCACCAGGTTCAGGCAGCAGTGTTCCCCCTCAGCCGAATCCTCCTGGCTGCTGCACTATGGCACAGTGAGTGATGGAGTGACCTCAGTGGCTGCTGACCCAGCACAGTGCAGAGGCTCTGTGGACTCTGAGGGACTCTGTGTAGGTCTTGACTTTTAGGGCCCCAGAAGACACGGAGCAAACCCATCTCCTTCACACAGATCTCCCCAAACCCAGCCCCTCCGCAAGGATGGCTGTATGGCTCCAACCATGGGTCCTGGTGTGCTGAGCATCCCAAGGTGCCATTATGCTGCAAATCCATCCACCCCACTGCCAGCTCCAGGCACCCTTTTTGCAGCCACATACTATGCGCTGTCCCACCAGGTGCCCCTCACCTTGCAGCCCCAGCACTCCCTGCGCTCACATGGGGACACAGAGCGGAGATGGGGTGGGTGGCACCGGGTCCCCACCAGCTGCCTTGTGCGGGGCCGTGGGAGCAGTGAGCACAGCACCAACCTCAGCACTGCCTGGGAGGGAGCTGCAGTCAGAGGCGGTCGGGGCGAAGCAGCTCAGGCGGCACAAATGGACTGTGACAGCCCCAGAAAGGCTGAGCCCGGGGGGTGCGGAAAAATACAAGTTAGTTTCCTTTTCCTTACCATATGCTCCCCTTCAGCTGTGGGCGGCACGGTAATTACTGCCATCCACCATGCTGGTCTGGCTTGTCACACAGACTGCCTGCTGCTCCGCAGCCAGCGCTGAGCACGGCGCCGGGTCCCCATGCAGAGCCCTGCTGGGCTGCAGAGTGGGACTTGGGCCCACGGTCCTGGGCTGGGACCCGGCAGTTGTGGGGAGGGGGGCATCATCCCAAGGGCTGCAGAGCTGGGGGTGAGAGGTGCAGACAGGCAGCTCTGCTTCCTTTGGGCAGAGGTACCCTGCGACTGGGATGGGTTTTCTCCACCAGACCGTGAGCTGCTCTCCCTGTGCTTGGCTGAAGTTCCCCTTCACTTCCCAGGTTACATCCAGCACCGACTCCATCAGTCCCTTCATTTGGGAAGGGAAGGATGACCCCACCAACGGCGCTGTCCTCGTGTCCCATCACACCAGAGCAGTGTTGGGCACCAAGTGCTGGCAGTTGCTGGTGGCTCTGTTTGAGAGCAGCTCTTCCCCTGCCGTCCTCGTGGCAGCAGGGCTGCAGCCTGTCCTGGATGTGTGGCACTCCAGGTGGGTGTTACGCCTGCTGGGAAGCTCTGTTTCATGCAACACTTTCTCACACTATGGACAATGAAAGCAGGATGAGATCATGGTACCATCACTGTTGTCCTCTCCTTGCAGACCAGCAGAACTCTGGCCACAGGAGAAGCATCAGATCACCCCATGGCCCCAGCAGCTGGGTGGGATTGGCTACAGCTGGAAGGTGCAACAGCTGAGAAACCATCCCAGCTTGGGCAGGATCCCCAGGGTGAAAGTCTTTGGAGGCAGCGATGAGGAGGAGTGGATCCAGCATTCCATCCCTTGGATGTAAAGGCAAATTTAGGAGATGATAGGATCAGAGAGTCACAGCATGACTTGTGTTGGAAGGGACCTCACAACCCACATGGACTGGCTGCTCCCCCCCAGCCCAGCTGCCCAGTGTCCCCCACCCATTGCCATGGGCACCTCCACGGATGGGGCACCCACAGCTCTGTGCAGCAGCGCCGGTGCACTCAGCAACTGCCCGAGGCAGTATTTGGATGGCAAACATCCCCACGCCCCAAGCAAGGTCCTCGCCTTCCCTTCTGAACTCAGCATGGACAACAGCCCTGCAGCCCATCTCCTCCGCCCCGCACCGGCTGTATCAGTGCCGCTCCGTGCGGCCGCCCCAGTGAGTCACCCGCCTCCATCCCGTTGTGCAGTGAAGGACGCTCCACGCGGGCCCAACGCTGATGCGATGTGACAGCCGCCCCGCACACCTCCGAGCTGGGGGGGGCACCCAGCCGTGGGCACTGGGGGCTGGGGAATCCTTCATCAGCACCCGAGTGACCCCCGACGTCACGGGAAGGCGGTTTCATGGCTGTCAATCGCACGGAAAATCGAATGTTTGGCCCCAGAGCCCTCCTCTTCCTCCCCCCCCGGCCAGCTGTCCTATTTTGAAGGGCTCATTTTCTCAGCGCTAATGAAAGTGACAGCCGTGCAGGGCTGGTATTTGGGGTTATCAGTGAGAATATTAATGGCTGGCGCTCCGAGTTAACTCTTTGAGTCCAGCCAGAGGCCACGGCAGGGCTGCATCCAGGATGGAGCTGGGAGGTCCCACCTCCAGGAGGGTTTCATCACCAGTTCTCCTCCTGGAGGGAAGATGCAGTGAGTGCTGCAGGGTGGGAGGATGGATGTCCCCTGGGTCAACCCTGTGTGGGACCCTCTGGGGACACCCCCACAGCCCTGGGGTAGGGTGGTGCTGGGGGTGGTGCTGGGGGTGGCCTGGGGGTGGGAGAAGGGACAAGCACATCCCATAACTGAGAAGGCTGAGTGCATTCGTGTTTGGCTGGAGATGCTCCTGGGTTTGGACATGGAGTCCCCCACAGCAACTTTGGGGACATCTCTGGAACACCATTGGGAACATCCATGTGCTGCTGTTGAGCAGCCTCATCTCAGAGCCTCTCCCATAGCACCCTGTATGGGGGCTGTTAGGTCACAGCCTGAACCAGAGGCTGAGCACCTGGTGAAGGGGCAGGACCAGCACTGGAAGCACATGTGCAAGCAATTCTCCTGTGCCAATGGAAGGGATGTGGATGAATCCTGGATCCACCCCTTCCTAACCTCATTTAAGGGCTGGCAGCCAAAAGGGAGGCACATCTACTTAGAGATCATCTCCTGTAGGAGTTTCCAGTGAGCCCTGATCCTCAGAAAGAGGTGAGTTATTTCTTCTTTATTGCTGAGGTGTGACTTTTACTTTGGGTGATCCAAACCTGGTTAGGGGCAACTGCATCTGCTATGTCCCATCCTTATGCTCTTGTTGTTGGTCTCATTGGGAGTGAGTTTGAGGCAGTGGTCCCCTCACAGCACCTGGCCTGCACAGGGAGTCACCCACGATGGTCCATGCAGGGAGAGCACCTCTCCAGCTGCATCTCAGCACAGGGCAGTGGTGGCAATGATGGAGCCACGTGGCTGGGCAGCTGCACATCAGCCTGCTGCCACACAGGCTGTCCCTGCAAAGGAAGGAGAAAGGGAGCTGTGTTGTCTCCATAGAATCATTACAGTTGGAAAAGGCCTCTCAGATCACCAGGTCCAGCCCCCCTCCTCCCCCCAATACCCACTAGCCATGTCCCCCGGTGCCACCTCCCTCCCTGGGCAACCTGTGCCAATAGATCACTGCTCTTTCTGAGGAGTGATGCTTCCTCATATCCAACCTGAACCTCTCCTCCAGAGACAGCAGTTCCTCCAGACATGGAAATAGCCTGCAGAAGGCACAGACCGCAGCGTTATTCAGGCAGGTACCCAAGCTCTGAGTGCTCTGCCCAGGTTCTGCCATCACTTGTGTGTGTGCAGGATCAGGAGTGATGCTGTGGAACACCTGCGTGACAAGTTGTGCCAAAGGGAGGGCCGTGTTTGCCAGAGGAGGAACAAGTTGCCACAGGTCTCCATCAGGACACGAGCTTTTTGGCAACGCCACACGTATTTGGGAGCTGGCTGCGCATCTCTGAAGCCCCTTTAATTGGCTGCATTTAAAGATGCCTCCTGAGCTGTCTTTGTCTCCTCGCAGCAAGCAGGACACACGTCCCTAAAATGACACTGGCTAATTAAGGCCGTGGAAGCCCAAGAACTCTTCTGTGCCTTGTTTGTTATCCCAGAGCCTGAGGCAACACTGAGGCCAATAGGACCCTGACAGGCAGCTGGGGAAGCCGAGTAATGACAGGGCCACCAGGCCAGTCAGGGAGAAAGAGGCAAAAGAATACAGAAATCAGCACCGACAATAACAACCAGCCCCTCTAACTCTGTGTGTTGGAGAGGTGGGCTCAATGAACTAGAGAGCCTCAGCCCTGCTCCTCACCTTGTTCCAGGAGGAGGGGGGGGGGGGGGGGTAAGGGGGCAGCCAGCCCGTGGCAGGAGTGGGGCTGTGGGCTGGGAGGGCCCTTCTGACCCAACCTCTCAGTGTTTCTGTGACTCTATGAAAGACAAGGAGAGGTATCTGGGGGGTGGGATGGAATTTGGGCTTTCTGAAGATGTTTCTCCAGTGATACCTCATGGCCAAGAGGTCCTGACTCGAACCCTGCATGAGCCTGCAGGGACAGCCAGAATCATAAGGCCAGAACTGTGCCATCCCTCTGCTGGCTCCTTGAGCTGCACATTTCAGGTCCCATTTGAACAGAGGTTGGGTGTGATGAGGGTTGAGGTCACCCCTGCTGCTAACACTGGTGGCACCTGGCTGGAACCAAGGCATGGTTGTGGTTGAAAAGGATCACAGTGCTCATCCAGCTCCAACCCCCTGTTATGTGCAGGGTCAGCAACCAGCAGCCCAGGCTGCCCAGAGCCACATCCAGCCTGGCCTTGAATGCCTGCAGGGATGGAGCACCCACAGCCTCCTTGGGCAACCTGTTCCAGCTCATCCTGCCCGCAGCTGGGTTGGCCCCTTGGAGGTGATGCACAGCACAGGACAAGAGGGATGTGAGCACAGCTGGTGACCTCAGGGTGCAGCCACGCTTTGGGGCTGCCGCAGCAGGCAGGAGAAAGTGGGTGCAAAGCGGTGCTCTCAGTGTGAGCAGGCAGCAAAGGGTGCACGGTGCAGTTGTGGCTCTGCGTGTCAGCGCTGATGCAGGAGATGCTCTGGGGACAGCCGTGCGGAGCTGTGGCTCTCCAAGGGACCAGGTGACAACTCTGCTTTTCTCCCTCCGGTGACTTACGATTCTCTGAGCAGCCAAAGCCTGGAGTTTACGTTATGTGACAGGACAAAAATGTCCTATGGGCAAAGATCTAGGAAATCACACAAATAGCAATTTACTAATTTCCTGCTGCATGTAGAGATGCTGAAGGCCTGAGGGTCTGGGGATGGGACACGGAGCTTTTCTCTTTTGGGGCAATTAGATTCAACCCGCTTTTTCTAATGGTGGAAATCCTTCCTCGCCTGAAGGCTTTTTGTGTCCTGTAGGAACAGGGCTGGGGTCTCCGTGCTGCTCAGCTCTGTGGCTCACCAAACCCATCTCAATACCTCAGAAATTACTGCTTACGAGGGTGGATAGTGACAGGACAAGGGGGAATGGTTTGAAATGGAGATGGGGAGGTTGAGGTTGGATCTTAGGAGGAAGTTTTTCATGCAGAGGGTGGTGACGCACTGGAGCAGGTTGCACAAGGAGGCTGTGGATGCCCCATCCCTGCAGGCATTCAAGGCCAGGCTGGATGTGGCTCTGGGCAGCCTGGGCTGCTGGTTGGTGACCCTGCACACAGCAGGGGGTTGGAGCTGGATGAGCACTGTGGGCCTTTTCAATCCAGGCCATTCTATGACACATGGAGGATATCGCTTTGTTCCTACAGAAGGGTAATTCATGGGGCAGCACTGTGAGTCCCAGTGCTGCTGAGCAGAGCTGCAAAGGACACTGCTGGGATGTCTCAGGCCTGAAGCTGCAGCTCTGCCCCACAGCCTGCCTGCCCACCCTGCTGCTCCCAGTGTAAGATAGGGCTCAGCCTTGGGGTTATTCTCCACGCCCTCTTCTCAAGCCCAGCTTCAGCTCCTGGAGCCATGGGATCCATCTGCAGGTTCCATACTGCACCATCCCCCATAGGATACATAGGATCCCCTCAGAGCCACCCTGTTGGGGGGCACAGGTGTGGTCTGGGGGAGGTTGGGCAGGTCCTTAGATGAGGTAAGAGGTTTAAGGGGGTCCTTGAGACTCACTGTCCAAAACAAAGCAGACAGTTTGGATCAGAAGCAAAGAGAAACGGCGAGGGACACCTTCAAGATTTTGCCCCAAAGACTTGAAGGAGTCCAGCTTTAAGGAAAGACTCGGGCTGCACAGCCCTGAGCTCAGCAACTCCCAGCCAAGCAAGCGCCCTCTCAGCAAAACTTGAGCCCGTTGCACCATCCTGGTCCATTCTCCCCAGCTGACTTTTTGTGCAGCTCTGCTGCCATCCCCTGCTCTGCAGACATCGGGGGCACCAACTGGGGGGCACCAACTGGGGGACACCAACTGTGGGACACCTCCTCCCCCTCCACCCATCCTTCAACCTTTCCTGTCGTACCTCCTCCACACGTCTCCGGTCCCAATGCTCTGCCCACAGTGGGGATCCCCCACCACCCCCCTACCTCACTGCAGCAGAATCCCAGCACCGCCCCGCGCCCCCAGTGATACGGGTGCTGCCATCAGCCCGGCTGTGCTGATGGGCCCTGACAGCGCTGCTCGTTTTCTCACCGCCGGCCGCCCGCCCGGGGGAGCTGCGCTGCACGGAGCAGCTGTTCCCCATCACATCGCGTCGCGCCTCGCGCAGCCGGCAGCGGGTGTGTTGGATGCAGCTGCAGCACGGGACGGGTGCAGACAGAGCAGAGATGCGGGGATGTGTCCCTTCCAAGCGGTGCCCTCAGCAGGGGCGGATGGATGGATGGATGCACGTCCTGCATCCCCACGCCCCCTGGTCCCGGCACATCCCGATGCACGCAGCATCTCCACGGCCTCGCAATGAGGGAAGGCCGATGCTCTGCACACCTTATCCATTTTTAAAGAGCGTGCTTCATAAATACTTTGTAAAGCACCTTCCAGCCAGCACGCTCGTTTGATTGTTTTGTTCTTCCTCGGCTGCTTGGGAGCGATGCCCACTCTCTGTGCTGCCAGGGCTGCGGCTCTCATAGCAGAGCTCTGCTTTGAAGCTGGTGCTGCTCTGCCTGCAGTGCTGAGCTGAGCTCCATGCTCTGCCACACAGAAAAGACACTGAGAAGCAGAGAGAAGCAGGGATGGAGCCCAGGGTGCGGCGAGGCTGAACCCGCTGCTCCTCTGCAGCCCTGCAGCACCATCCCTGCTGATGGGTTACGAGCCAGCTGCCCTTTGCTCCCACTGCACTGTGGTTATACCCATGGTCTGTTTAAAAAGTGAAGACATTCCAGGCAGCGCCTGCTATTGAGATGACTGCTTGCCTGGGAGATGTTCCCAAGCCAGGATTTAGCTTGTGCAATGTGTCTCTCTTTTCAGAAGCAGTTTATCACCTGGTGCCAGCTCAGGCAGCTTCCCGAGCAGCTTCCCATAGCGCTATTCCCATCAACAGCCAAACCTTCCACCCTCTCCAAATATGTGTCAGGTTAACCAAAGGAGGTCTGTTCTCCCCAGCTCGGCTGGCTCAGACTCACCTTCAGCTTCTCACTGTCCAGCTTTGGCCCTGCCAGGTTCTGGTGCTGGATCAGCTGCTCTCACTCCCAGCTCTGTTTACTGTCTGTCCCTGGTCCAGCTCTAATGGGGCTCCGGAGATTCACCTGGCTGCCATGAAGGCACGAGGCTGAAGTCCCTCATCTCCCCAAACGCTTGGTTTCATTTCAGTCACATAGGACAAAACGGTCAAAACTGCCCAAGTGTGAACAGGTTTTGTGAAGCTTTTTGTCTCAGTCAGAGGGAAAGACCCAAAGATCATTGATCTTTCAGCTGTGAAAGCCTCATTTCCACAGCCCCTGCTCCACACCCCCCCGGTCCTTCCCCTCCACAGCCTCGAGAGGACTTTCCCAGAAGTGAAAGCTTCGGCTGCAGAGCCTTTTTGTTGCAGGTTTCTCCCTGCCTCGGTGTTAATGGCTCTTGAAGGCAGCCCGAGCCCATAAGGCAGCGTGGAGAAACCTGTGCATCAAGTGGACACCCTTGCCCCTGGGCAGTGCGTGTGGGGCAGCTCTGCAGCTGTCACTGCGAGGCAGCACGAGGTGACACGGCTGCAGGTGGCAGCGGCCGCCAGGTGAGCTGGGCAGGATGGGGCTGCTGATGGCTGGGGCTGCTGTGCTTCTGCTTTGGGGTCTGGGGTTTGGGATGGAGAGGCTGCAGCTCTGTGCTGGTCAACCTCTGGAGATCAGATGAGCAACGAGAAGATCTCTGGTGGATGGAAACGAGCACGTAGAAGGGGTCCTCTGTGTGTTGGTCTGGGGTCGACCCTAGGAAGGGCACTTGGCAAGGAAGGGAGTTGAGGCCCCAGATTGGGGCTGTATGCACAGCTGGGAAGAGTGCAACACCCATTACCTGCAAATGAAATGGGGATATAGGAGAAAGAGAAAAAGAAAAAGAAAAAGAAAAAGAAAAAGAAAAAGAAAAAGAAAAAGAAAAAGAAAAAGAAAAAGAGGGGGAAGAAAAGAAAGAAGAAAAAGGAAAAAAGGGGAAAGGAAAAATAAAAGGAAAAGAAAATGAAAAAGAAAAAAAGAAAAAAGATGGAAAAGGAAAAGCAAGAGAGAGGGAGCAGGAGAGTGAGACTGGTCCATCCCGGCCAAGGCACCAAGCACAGAACAAAGCTCAGTCCTGGGAGAGCTTTCAGGAGAAAGGAAGAGTGAGCAGCTAAAAGAGCTGCCAAGAGCCACGTTATTTCTATGCCAGTCACGTGTCCCTGTGAAACTCTGCCAGCGAAAGACCTGTGGCAACCAGGACATCTGTGAAGGGTTTAACAGAAGATCCTGGGCAAAAAGAAATTGCTTTGGATCCCATCCCCAGCCCCATCCTTGGATGCTGTGGTGCCAGCACAGCCAGGTGGATGTGGGTGCATGCAGTGCAGCTGCTGCTCCTTCACTGCTGCAGGGCTCCAGGACCTCAGCCTGAAGGACACCAACCCAGCAGCCCCTCTCCCTGACTGGCTGGGCACATCACAGCCACACAGCTGGTGAGTTTTCCATCATCAAGTCCAACCATACGTAGCACCATGGCTACACTGTTTGGTTTGGTGCTGAAAAATGGCATATAAAGGCACAACCGATGGGAGGCTCTTACTCAAATCCATCAGGAGCGTTAGGTTCTTACTCCAGCCTTTCAATTGAAATGCCATTAGCCGCACTTTCAGCCTCTTGGATGACTTTGTGCAAAGCACTGAGATCATCGATCCTCTGCGGTGCTCTGGCCGTGAGCAGGACCTGCCAAGCTGAAATGTCACCGCCGCGCTTTGGGGGCTTTCTGTGTGCCACGCTGCTAAGGGAGATGTCCTGCTCGTTCTGAGCGGTGCCAGGGATTTCATGCCTCCTTAGTTGGAAAGTTTGCCTTGAAACTCTGGTGAATTCAGAGGGAAAAGCTGCTTGATGAACGCTTGACAGCACTCAGAGAACAGGACACCTCCCCACCGTGTCGGAGAAGTCTGTCCCAGTTCTGGGAGCTGGGATGGGAAATGGGTGTTTGCACATGTCTCGTGGCCTGGTGTCTGGGGACGTTTTCTCTCCACAGTGGAAACATCGTGCCAGAAATCCCAAGACTGGAAACAAAATTGCTCCCATGTACCACCCATGACCAGCAGCAGCTCAGGGAGCGCTGCTTAGCGAAGCCTGCAGCCCACAGCTGAGACCAGCATGGAGAGTAGTTATCTCCTGTGAAAGATGCATAGCTTGATCACTAGGCACCCTTTTCCTGCTTCTATCCTCCCACCCCACCAGATGGGGCTAAAAGGTCTTTTACCCCCTTCTCAACAGCCCTAAAGGTGTTGTTCTGGTTCTGGTATGTATGGGAACTGCTGAGTCCCAGCCTGAACCACTGATGGAGCACCTGGGGAAAGGACCTGCTCAGCCCTCAGATTACCCTCAGGTGAAGGCATCTCAGCTGTGTGATCAGAAGGGGTGGAACCTGACTGCACCTCTCTTAGACCCCATTTAAGGGCTGACTGCCTCTCTGGTTGGAGATCCTTCCCTTCTGCAGGTTTCCCCTGCAAGTCTGGCGTCTTCTCATCCTGGTGAGCAATCTTCTTCCCTTCCTTTATAGCACCTTTCTATCGTGTGGGTCCTTCTGTTATCAAACCTCTGTTGTAACACCTCTCCCTTTGCACCCAGCTGTCCAACTGCTACACGGTCCAACAATGAAGACTGGCCTTTCAACTGCAGGACAACTTGTGTTGCTGGTGTTCAAGGCTGGGATGGTGATGAGTTTCTGCTGGAAGAGCTCTGCCTGGTGCCCTGGATTCCTCCGTTTCACATCCATAACATCCCTGGGAGCTTTCTGGCAGGGAATCGTGACTTAGTAGGTAGCTCACCAAAGCTGGTGCAACAATCCCAAGGTGGGGATTTCAATGGGGGTAACTGGGAAAGCATCAAACATGCACACAAAGCAAGCTGGGCTGAGCTTCCCTGAACCTGAGTGGTTGGTGGGCACCACATTTCTTACATCCCAAGAAATGCTTTCTCAAGGAAGACTGAACTGGATGAATGGAGGGAGTAAAGGAAAGCTGTGACTTCCTTCTGTTAGCTGTACAGTTCTGTCCCACAGGAGCTATAAAGCAGCAGCAATCCCTGTGCCTGTGATTTCCTAAATTCACTCAGGACGAAGAATTTGTTGTGACAGAATGGACAGGAGGAGGAGAGGAAAGAGGGAGATGAGATGCACAGAAGGAGAAGAGGGAACAGCTGTGCTGTCTCACCATGTCCTCCATGCCTCACCCATTCCTTGGCTGGCCATGTGGGCACTGCTGCATCTTCCTCCCAGGTCTGCTGCACCTTCAGCCATTGGTCATGGCCAAGTCCACTTATCCTGTTCCCTCCACTACAAGTTACAGCTAATGCCACCCATTGGGACGGCTTTATGGCATCATGAATTCCTGTGGAGGACACTGAAGTTCTTGGATCAGGAAGGCAAAGGGCTGATATTTACGAGGCATCTCCACACAGCAGTGATGGTGCCCATTGCACAACATTTACCTCTGTCTTCCAGGACCTCTTGGGACCCTCGGCCTTGCTGAGCTGCACCTTGCCATTCTTCACCCCTGGTGCTGCAGCTTTTTTCCCCTCTCGCTCCCCCTTTCCCTCTCCTCCTCCTCTCCCCAGCTCCGTAGCAGTTTCCTCGGGAGTGTTCAGCTAGCTGACACATTTGCCACAGATGGATGGTGCACACGGAGACAGCTGTCACTCCTGATTTGCGGTCCGCTGCGTGACAGCGGGACTGATGCCTTCTGAAAGGCCGTCTCGCGGAGCACATGCACTCTGACATTCTTCGAGATGAGCCCTACAGACACCTCTCAATGGACCTCGGGAGAAGCTGGCAAGCTAACCCTTCCTGCTCCCCCCCCTCCCCGAAGCAGCCTGCAGGCTGGAAGAAAGCAAGCACTCTGGTGTGCACACGAACACACACACACACACACACACACACGGCCAACCTCCTTGGGTAGTTCTGTGCCACCACTGGCCTGCCAGGTCCCAGCCCGGCTGTTTGCTCCTGATGCTGGTGTATGAAGTGAGGCAGGCTGAGATTTGCAAGAGGGAAAGGTCATCAGTGAAGCTGTTCTGTTCCCCTTTTCCATCTTTCTAATTGCAGGAGGGAAGGATGTGAGCTCTGTTTTCACTCCGCCAGAGCAGCTGCCTCCAGTCTCTGGAGTTCCTCTCTTGCAGCATAAACTGATAGACTCTGCAGCACCAGCCCCCTCCGGGCCTCTGCCTTCTCCATCACTCATAGTGCTCTCCATCACTGATGATGGTTTCCATCACCCATGGTTGTCTCTAACACCTCTGTTCCACGCAGGATGAGGTCACAGCAGGATGGAAATCCCTTCCCTTGGCTGAGGGTTTCCTCCCACCTCCCCCTATGGGGCAGACTGCCATAATGGGTCTGGCATTTGCTATGATGGTTCCTCACACCAGCCTGAAGCCAGCTGCAAACTTAAGGCACAGGCTGCCCTGGGAGGTAGTGGAGTCCCCGTCCCCAGAGTTGTTCATGAACTGTGGAGATGTGGCTCTGAGGGCCATGGATCGGTGGGTAAGGTGGGGCTGGGTGGATGGTTGGGCTGAATGATTGTAGTGCTGTTTTCCAACCTTAATGATCCGTGATTGAATGATCCTATGGACAATACACTTCTGGTGGGGTTTTCAGCTGGACAAAGAGGAAATAGTCTTCAGCTCTGGGCAGAAGGAGGTAGGAACCTGCATTGACAGAACTGTGTAGGAGTCTGCTCAGCAAGACAGACAGAAAGTGTGTGAGTTTGCACCAGGGCTCAGCTTTCCTGGGCCCCTCAGCAACAAGAAATAGGGCTTCCATTCAGCCAGCTGTGAAGGCTCTGCAGGTGTCCAAAATGTGTTAAGTCACTTTACAAGCAGCAGAATAACAGGCATGGAGGGCTTCAGTGCAAGTGTGCTGGCTTTGAGCATTAAAGCTGATATTTGGATCTGTTATAGGGGAAAGGATAATTCTGGTCTATCAGGAGCCTGTGCCCAGCCAGCATCAGTAGCAGGCAGCAGGCACAGCAGGACTGAGCCAGGTCCTCCCAGGTCAAGAGGGAACATTTACCCTATGAGAAAGCAGGCAGGACATCTCCATCTGTGGCAGAATCTTAGCAGGACTTAAGGCCCTGTCAGTGTACCTTCAGATCTCAGACTATGGTCCCTGTGTGCAGAGGAATGGCAGCCCAGCAGTGCACAAAGGGGTATTTTGGGGAGGGAGGGGGAGAGGACAGTGAATGAGAAAGGGTGAAACGGGCCATGTTTTTAATGAAAAAATGCTTTTCTGAGCCTTAGCAAGTTGAATACAGAAACGTTTGGAAAAAGCAGTGGCAGAGGGCAGAGAAGCCGACAGTTAAAACTAGGTGGAGAAGAACGCAAAATGGGGTGTCCAGAAGCCATGCTCAGCACAACGTGGAGTGGATCCCGACTGCTGGGGAGGCTGGTGGTGGAAGAAGCCTCTCCTTTCATGAGAGATGTCCTCACACCATCAGGGTCATTGGCAGCCTTGTGCACACCTGGCACGGGGCTGCCCTGGTCCTGGAGCAGCACCACGTACCAGGAGATGCCATGGAGAAGAATGTTGTCCCAAAAACCCACGGCCTGGGGCTGGATGGCTGGAGAGCCGCAGGCAGCAGCCCCAGCAGCACAGCACAGAGGCACGGAGCATTTTGCAGTCAGCACCTGTGAGCGGGGCTGCGGCCCCTCACCTGCTCCGGCAGCGAGGCAGCGGGATCAAGGCGAGCCGTGCATGTCTGGAGGCCTCGCAGAGCACATGAAAGGGGCTGCTGGGAGCCGCGATCACAGGCGGCGAGCGGGGAAAGTTCGGCTCGGGCGGGGATTTCTGGCAGGTTGGTTTTACACTGGGAAATTCTCTCTCTGTCTCTTTCATGATGAAGATCCTTTTAATTTTCTTCCCCCCTTTTTCTCCTCTCCATCTCCGTCTCCCCTTTCGCCAGGCAGATCGCTGGGAGCTGCGGAGCATGTGATGCTGCCTTCCATATAGGGGCAGGAGCAAAGCAAGACCAACTGATGGACGCCCTAGGGCCAGACTTGCAGACAATATATAACCTACTGCACGATCTGAAACGCTTCCCACTTTCACAGCGCGAACATCAGGCGGAGCGCAGCCGTGCTGGGAGAGCAGCCCTGGTGCAGGTGAGTCCCCGCTGCCCCCACCGGGATCCCTGCTGGGGGGGGAAGGTGAGAGGGACCGTTCACCCGGCAGCGCAGCTTTAAGGCAGGCAGGCAGATTTTGGTAGGGTTGTTTGGGGAGGTTTTTATCCCCTTTTGCTGCCTGCCCCGCTCCCTGCATGCGAGCATCCCTGCTCCTGGCTACCCTGGGACATCGCATGCAGATCCCAGCACCCGCTCTCTGCCTTTTCCAAAGGAAAAGAACGAAAGCAAACAACTTTAAAAAGCACTTTTTAGTCTCCTTCTTTATTATTATTTTTTTCCCATCCCGAAGCCCTCAGCGCCAGCCTGGATGCCTTCACCTTCATGTGCTGGAATTTCCCTTGCGAAGGAAACTGTTCCCGGCTGGGGCTGAATGAGGGATGTGGGCTGGAGATAACACGGTTAAAATGCGAACAAAGCACAGGGGGAGGGTGTCTGTCTGTCTGTCCGTCCGTGAGGGGTCAGCGTGGAGCAGACAGTGTGTAACTGCTGGGGCTCGCCGTGCGTCTGTCCCTGCACTGGGGAACAAACTTCGTGCCCGGGATAGTTAGTGTCCCGCTGCACGGCGATGTTCCCGGCAGCAGTGGCAGGTCTCGCTGCCCGGTCACTTTGCGTCGGGCTTTTCTGCTGTTGTTTGCTGGGTCCCAGCTGTGTCTGACAGCGGCGGGGGGGGGAGGAGGGGAGGTCAGGGTGTGGGTAGAATAAGGAGCACAGCTGCGCTTGGGGCTGGGAAACCTCGGGGAACTTGCAGGAACCTGAACATGCCGCTGCAGTCCCAGAACCGCGCTGCCACAGTGAATGGGTCAAAAGAGGGGAAAAACAGTTAAAGTAATGTGTTTGTGGATTTCTGTGTACAGGCGATCAAATCACTGTGAGTGCACAAGGCAGCGGCAGGCTGAGCCCAAGAGGCTGCTCCTGAGCTCCAGCCTCAGTTTCCCTACCTGTACACCTCCCCTTCCTGCACCCTGCTGTGCCTGCCGGGCTGGGATCTCATTTCTGGCTTTTTGCTGCTTTTTGCTGGGGAATTGGCACAGATCATAATTAAAATTGCACTTCCAGGAGGGCACTCATTGGAGCCCATAGGATGTGGGTGCAGAGAAGTGCCGGGGCTCGTTGGTCCGTGCAGGGCACCCTGCAGTGCTGCTGGTTTGAGCCAAGCTGTCCTGGCATTTTCTTGCTGCCAGGAGCTTTTCCTGGCTGAAGGTGGAGATCCAGTTCCCCTTGATGGCTCAGTGACACTGGGATGGTGGCAGAGGTGGAAGTGCTCAGGGTGTCCCCTCTCCCATGCTCACAGCTTGGAGCCCATCTGAGGGGCAGCAGCAGCAGGAAGGGGATTGCTGCTGGGGCTTTACCTTCTAAATCCCTCCCTGGTGGCCAATGCCCTCTGATTCAGTGCTCTCCCCTCCCTGCTGTGCTGGCCCTGCTCAGCACCCTGCTAGAAACAGCACTTCCCCTCTGCAGAGACAGCTGGGGATGGTGACAAGTAGGTGTTGCAGGGACTGTCACTGCGGAGAGGTGGGGGTCCCAAACCCTGTTAAACCCTCTGACAACTTGCCTGAGCAATTCCCATTGCGTGTTTGACCCAGTGGAGGAGAATTAAGGTTTTGATGGAAGCTCTGCTTGCCCTCAGAGGGTTAAAAAGCAAATCCACAGAGGGAGAAGCAGAGCTGCCAGTGGGTTTCGCCCTCCCCAGCCCCTTGCTGCTCTCTATCTCTTGATGTGGTGACCGAGGTGGCCCACCGCATCCACCAGCTGTGGGGAGTAGGGCCTGAGCCCTTCTCATGTGTGCAGGAGGGGATTCTTTCCCATGGGGAGAGGCAGCACAGACGATTTCCACCCTCCTCCAAGCCCACCTGCAGACCTGCCCTGAGCATCAGCAAGGCTGTGGGATGCAGGGAAGGAGAAAAAGCATGGAAGGAGAGGAGAGAAGCTGCCCAGCAGCCCACCTGCATGGATGGGACAGGGGCTGGGGGGTTTCCAGCTCCTCTCAGCCCATAGCTCCACCTGGATGTGGAGCCCTCCCCAGTACCAAGCAGCAGCAGGGCAGTGCCGGGGAGCACAGCAGAGGCGCACAGCTGTGTGGCTTTCAGAGCTGCTTGATCGATAGCTGCTTCCTCGCACCCCCCCTTCTCCCCCAATCCCCACATGCATTTTTCATGCTAACCCCTCCTGGGCAAAGGCTGTCTACGCAGGAAAGAAAAATACAACACAAAACAGAACCAAAACCTACTTTTGTTTTTCTGGTCCCCGGAGGTTGTTTTAGTTTAAGGGCCAATCTATAAATTCAGGGCTGGGAATATCTTTGCTCCGTGAACAAAGTGTTGTGAGGAAGCTCCCCAGGGCCCCTCCCCAGGTTGGTCCAAGTGCTTCAGGATGGGTTTTATATAGCCCAGACCTTGCAGTGTGGTAGGGCCGGGCTGGGGCTGAGGCTCGGTCCCTTCCATGAAGGTCTCCATTAAAAATCCGCAGTGTGTAAGTGAAGAGTGATTTTCAGGTACTGTCCTGTTGTATTGGGGGTTTCCCTTTTTGTAACCTGGCTCTGGGTAACCCCTGGGATGGTTTGTGTACTGCCAGCACTCCCCTCCTCCCCAGTCCTGGCTGCCAGACCTGAGCTTCCCCCCTCGTCCCCATCACCCAGCTCTGGATCCTGCCCTGGGAGCAGAGCAGGGCACACCAGCAGCACCTCTTGGCTCCCAGCTCCACGCTCGCAGCTGTTCCACTGCCATGTCCCAGCCCTCCCAGTGCTTCAGGGCTGTGGCCGCACCAAGATGGCACAAGATGGCACAGCTGGGTCCGGTGTATAGCAGCAAAAGGGCAGGGGCCAGGAATAGAACTGCAGGAGGAGGAGGAGGACACCTTGACCTTTCCAGCAGCCAGCAATGAAGAAAACTTTCCGGCTACCTGTAGCAAAGTGCCGGGCAGGCTCTGTTATCATCTCATCAGCGTGCCCGGCCGGCAGCGGGCAGCCACCACTGCAGTGCCTGTGGGGCTCACTGAGGTCAGGAGTTAACTCACCGCTGCCCGGCGTGGCCATGAGCTCTCAGCGTGTTGCAGGGCTGAGCTGGGACAGGTAAGAGAGCACTCTGACCATCATCACTCTTCTGGGCACTCCAAGGGCTTCAGACCCTTCCCATTGCTTCCACCATTGTGGACCCATGGAGCAGCCAGCACAGGGGCTGCTGTCATGCTGTCACCAGGTGCCAGCACCGTGGGGTACAGTGAGGCAGCCGTGTGCTGAGCCCCCCTGGCTTTCCCTCTCTTGCTGGCCCAGAGTTGGGGGTGGCAGCCGTCTGTCCCCGACCTTCCATGCGCAGATGGCGTGGGCAGCCAGCACAGGTGGCCCTGCGCCGCGGCAGATTGGGGCTGGCTGCCTGCAACACGCCTGGGAAGGGGACAGGAGTGAAGGCGGGGAGTGGGGAGACGAGGGGGGCACTGGAGATGGCTGCAGGTCCACGCTCTGCTGTGTGCAGTTCTGGATCCAGAGCTTCAGCATTGGCACCAGGTACCTGCCGGGCTGTGAGATCCTGAAGCAGGGATGTGGCTGGGTGATGGGGAGCCTGTGGGGCAGCAGTGCGGAGACATGATCCCCTCATTTGGCCCCAAAGAGAGGAGACATCCCAGAGTATCGGACACTCTGGGGAAGGTTTGTTTCGGGGCAATTCAATTATACATGGTGGGGATGGAGTGGGTAAGTGATAAATGCTGCAGAGAGCTCGACTGGCACTCAGCACATTGCCTGCCGATAGGAAAAGGTGAGGCAGGGAGAGGGGATTCTTCCTCCAGCCCTCTCCTCCCTCCCATGCCACCCCATGGGGCTGAGCAGTGGTGCAAGGAGGCAGCCCTGAGCCATTCATGCACCTAGCCCTGAACCAGCCATGAGCTCACTGAGCACATCCTCCCCCGGCCCAGCTGGTTTCGCTCCCAGCCTGCTCCGTCTGTGTGCATTAAGGCAATTTCTGGGGCTGAGCTGCTTTTGGCAAGCCAGGCTTCCACTGGCCCGTCCACCCCCCAGGCCCCGCGCACCTCCTCCCTGACACTGCTCTGCCAGGGCCATAGCAAATCAGAGTGAAGCCTGCGGGGCAAATCGGCACAAATGAGACCAAGCAAGAGGGTGGGGAGGGACAGCGAGGAGGAGGAATGACTCCTGGGTTTGCGCTTCTGTTCCCGAGTTTGATGTTGTCTGCAAACAGCCCCGTAAATGCTTGGGAGCAGCATCCGAAGTCACCTGCCCTGCACCCAACCTGCAGCACGGGACGGGCTGAGCTGTAAGTGGGGCTGAGCCGGTGCTCTCTGGGGTGCGAAGGGGTGGGCAGGGGCTGAGGGTGACCCCAAGGACAGGATCCCATAGAGGACCCAGAGGGGGACGCTCTCCCAAGGTGCGAGCTGCTGTCTCCCGTTGGTTTGGTACCTCCCCAAAAGGTCAGCCTGGTGGAACTGGAGGCCCAGAGCTGTGAGTTTGGGGTTGGAATGGGAGGGATGGACGGATACCAGAATGGGTACCAGGAAGGGCTGTGCAAGCTGCAGGAGCAGGGAGACCACTCGGCGTGCGGCTCGGTGCTTCCAGAGCGATGCTCTTTGATCCCATCACCAATATCTCTGCAAAGTGTTGCGGCTCCATCTTATTAAAGGCACTCGGCACCGGGGAGGTCATATGGGGCCTTTCTGCTCGGGTGGCTCTCCTAATGACATGTTCAATTGCCATTGCTGGGGATTTGCTCACGCGAGTCCTTTACAATTGCAAGTTTGTGGAGGATTTTGGATGGTTTCCCCGGCGCCGTGTGGTGTGCGGCAGAGCACTGTGTGTGAGCACGGAGCTGCTCTGAGTGCTCCTGCCCAAGGACTGCATTTACCTCCCTGCATTCATAGAATTAGCAGTGGTTTTCTGTTGGCTTAGAGATGCGATAAGTATTTACTGTTGGGAAAGGGAAGCACAGATAGGGGCAGGGTGAGAGTTAGCAGTAAGGCAATGTTATCTGCAGTGTCTGTAATTTTCCCCTCTAAACTCTGCTCAACAGAAACAAAACGGGGCTGCTCAGTTACTTACTGCAGTGGTTACTGGTGCCGACCGATAAGGCTGTGGAACAGAGTGCTGTGGCCATCTAGTCCAACTGTAATGCTTGTTTGCAGTCATTTTGACTATTAAATGAATGGGTGATGCAGTGAGGAGCGTCTCACAGCAAGAGGCATTCTTCAGCTCTTATAAGAGAGGGATAAGGACTCGATAGGTCCCAAATGTGTCACTGCGGTGACAAAGCCCAGAGCCAGCCCAAGGGAAGTTGGGGGCTGCCCCCGTGTCCTCTCACCTTCCCCTGGAGCCTTTCTGGTACTACAGGGGTGGTTCACAGCACCTCATTGGGGACCCTGTTTGGAGCAGGGATGCACACAGTGGTCCCTCTGGAGCTACACGGTGCAGGGTGGCTGTGCCCAGCCTGGGATGTGCACAGCTGTGGCTTTGTGGTCATTTCTCATGGTCTTATGAGGGAGTTAACAAGCTGCCTTCCTGGCTTACGGCTCTAACAACATCCCCAGCCCCTGCTAACAACATCCCCATGCACTGTCCTGGTGGCTCTGCCTCAGGCTATTGCTCCTCCTGGTCACCGCTTGGCCATACAGCCCTGGGTGGGCTGCTCTGCAGGCGAGCACTGCTACCCATGCAGGGCTACCTCTCATCACTGTGCTGCAGCCCAAACCATGCTGGGAGCCTGGGGTGGGAAAGTGGTGCTGGAAGATGGAAGCTGGGAGCAGCAAAGCATTTTCCTTTTCCCTTTTTGACATGTTTGGAATGGTTTGGAAGCCAGAGCCGCTTGGGCTGGATTTCCTGGGGTGTGGGCTCCAACCTGCAGTGGCCCCTGCCTGTGCTACAGCACTGCTGCTGCAGTCTGTGTTGCATGCTGAGGACTTGAAGCATCCCCTCCCACAGATATCTATTTAACTTATTACTATTGCCTTGAATAGAATCGCAGAATCATAGAATTGTCATAGAATTATAGAAAGACTTGAGTTGGAAGGAACTAAAAAGACCATCGAGTTCCAACTCCCTGTCATTGGCTGGTCACCCCCAACATGATCAGGATGCCCAGAGCCCCATCCAGTTGCCCAGAGACCCATCCTCTCCTGCAGCAGAGGTGAGGGTACAGCAATGGGCATGTTTAGGAGCAGAAGAAGGCTGGAATGAAAGAGAGATGGTGGGCAGGCAGGGAGGAGTGAAGGCTTTGTGCCTCAAAACAAACTGCATGGATTTGAGCTGGAATACAATGACTTCTATGGTTGTGAAAGGAGTGAGGCAACTGAGCAGCTTATACACACAGCATGCTGCTTGTGGGAGAGAGCCAGCTGAAGCATGGGGTGTGAGAAAGGCTCTGTGGAGAAAGGAACCACCAGGCAGCTTTGGGGAGCAATGGGTGAAAGGATCTTGAAGGCTGGCAGCTGCTCTTCTAGGGGGAATGACTGGCAATGGGATGGTGGGAACTGGCCTGGAGTTGAGCCCTACGTTGCTGCCTGTGTGCCATGTAACAGGGGAGGAGATGGGGTTGAGACACCAGGAGGAAGGGGCTTCCATGCCCAGCACCAGCCCCACAGGCTGGCAGATGGGAACCCTGCACATCGCAGGCATGGTGCAGACTTCACCATGTAGGAGAGCTGGGCTGTACCTTCCTATCCAGATGTGTGCACATCTCAAGCCCTCTCAGCTCTCTCCAGATGTTCATCCTCTTCCCCTAGTCACCGTGCCAGCTGTGGGCACCATCTCCTCTGTGCACTTCTGGGTGCCAGTCACACTGCTGGTTTCGTGGCTTGCACACACTTTCCCCTCCATCCAGCTGCTGGAGATGGATGTCTTCACACATCTGGAAGTCTGTTTGCAATGGAGCCATTAAATCCAGCAGAGAGCCTGCGGTCTCCCGGGGCTGCATTAGCAGGTACAGGTGGAGGTGGAGGAAGGAGCAGGAAAATCCTGCAGTGGGGGCCAAGCACAAGCTTGTGCGGGTGGTTGATGTAATGTGCAGAGACAGCCTTACATCTCCTCACCAGGACCTGCCTCCTCCCCCAGAGGGCTGCGGCAGGAAGGGCTGTGGGAGGGAAGCCACTGCGGTGGAGGGCACTCGCCTCTATGGAGAGTAGCCTGGAGGCTCTCACAGCCTGATCTCATCTCTCCGTGAGGCTCTGAGTTATGTGCCATGGGTGGAGGGCAGGAGACAACGACTCCAACCCATTGTCACTTGGTTGAACGCTTGCCACCGCATGTGCTTCTCATAGGATGCTGGGGTTGCCTCGGGGAGTCTTCAGGCTAACAGAGCGGGGAGAGGCGGCTGCTTTTTGGGGATGGAGGCGGAGGAGAGGTGAGAGATGCAGAACACTCCTTGAACAAGGGCACAATAAGGAGGAGAGAACTCGGAGCCATAATTTGGGTCCAAGACTTTTGTGCTGAAGGTGCTGTGGGTGGCAGACAGTGGGGAGCAGCCTGGAGGACTCTCCAAGGTTGGGTGGGCAGAAGGCAGAGGTGCTCATCGAAATGGAGATGTGGGAACCAAACCTCCTGATCTCCCAAAATGCTGGAAACTCGAGCATCTGGGAACCCAAATGCTGGTGAAGTTTTTAGAGAGCTGGGTTTGGACATTGTGCCTAGAGAGCAGTTTGGGGCACGTAAAGGTGAAAAAAATCTGTTTAGAGATGAGCACTTTCAATGGAGTGCAAGCCAGAGTAAGGCACATCTCAAGGTGGGAGTAGTTTCAAATCCTCCAGTGTGGGGATACCAAAGGTTGACTTCTTACTGTCATTTTACCTGCAAGTGTGGACATTTCAGGGCTCAGCCCCTGCACAGGGTGAGGTGTGGGAAGGCTGGGAACTCCCAGGCCACCATCAACCAGGCTTTCCCCCCTCTTTTGAGCCCCTGCTGCTTTGCCACGGCCAATTGCCCTCATCCCAGGCTCTGATAAATGCTTAAAAGCTCAGATTGTGCAACCCCAGGCTATGAAAATAAAAAGGGTCCTGATATCCACTAAGTAGCCCCTGCAGCAAAAGCATGTAGTGTAGGGAAAGTGCTCTGCATTGATCAGTGGCTCGCCGCTGCCACCACCCCTCATCTCACAAAGCATCTCTGCCTGCTCCAGCCTTGGCACTGGTAAAAATGGGAAGCACCATAATGGAGGGCTGTGGCTAATGACAGGAAAGGAATGGTCTTTAGGATTGTCAGTGTAAGTGTCAAATCCCATAGAAAAGCCTGGAAAGGAGGTGGTTAAGAAGGACTGTCACGGTGAGCCACACAACTGGGGGTGTCAAAGGAAATCTGTGGGGAGAGGCAGCTCAGGAGGCAGCACTCTGAGCAGCGTGGTGAGGAAATCCCCACTGCAGGATGATTTGGGGGCTGAATATTTCCGTGGCTTCTAGAGAAGCCCATGCAGACCCGCAGAGGGGTCTGATGGTGTATGATGCTCTTGGAGGTACCACGTCCAACATGGAGATGAGCTGAGGGTTTGGGAAACTGGAGTGGTATCATTGATGCTTGCCCTACATACTGGGCACCTCCTTTTGGCTGTTGTTAGAGACATGAGCTGGACAGGCTGTTGATGTGATCCAGTCAAGCTGCCCCTAGAATCCTATATATTGCTTCTAACCCTGGAGCTCAGGCTGGGTTTGGGATTTTTAAAGTGCCGGAGCGCTGGGGGCTGCAGATCCCTTTCCTGAGCATCTCTCCCTTCTTCACTGCCTTTGTCTCTCCATCTCTTTCTTCTCCCCTCGCCCCTCCGCTCCCTCCATCTGACCATGCCCCCCTCCCCATGTCCTGAGGAGGAGAGCAGGGATGCTGCAATTCCCAGGCACAGGTGCGCGGTCCCTGCCGAGCGCTGCCCCCAGGCACGGCCCCGCACGGCCGCAGCTGACAGCCCACTGGAAATAATGCGTTGTGGCAGAGCGAGACTCAACAGACCACGAAGATCTGCTGGTGCGGGAACTGCTCAGCAACCAGGAGCCGCAACGCCTGGCTCCCAGCTCCGCAGGGTCCTATCCAGCTCTGGGGATGCCTCTGCTGCACACTGAGCCTTCCTCCCCTGGCCCCTGGCTCTCACGTGGGGCACTCTCCCATCTCATTGCTGTCTATTCCCCTGCTCCCCACCTCATCATTCATTTCTGCAGTGCCAGGAGGTGGAAGTGGCTGTGTTGTGGAGTCACTCCCTGTCCCCATGTGGGACGACTCCATGGCATCTGCACACCTCCGCAGCAGTGCTGGAGGAGGGTCGGGTGTGCAAGAATGGAACAAGCAGTTCCAGTCTCTCAGCACAGATTTAATCTGCCTCTGGTGTATAAACACCAAATGTTTGTTCAACTGACCTGCAAACACACAGCATGCTGTGTGGCTCCCACTCGGGCTCTCTGTGTTCATCACCCTTCAATGGGGCACTGGGGTACAGCCATGGCCAGGGCTTGTGAACCTACGTGGGGCTCAGGGGTTGGAGCTGGGCAGGGTGCGATGGGGGAATGTGATGCTTTATGGTCTAAGTGGTGGAAGCACAGGAAGCAGAGCACAAGGGAGACCCCCAGCATACAGAGCATGGTCCAGCCCAGCAGCCAGCAGCTGAGTGTGGGGCTGCAGGCACTGTCTGCAGGGCCACCCTAGAACAAGGCATGAGCAGAGGGTGCTTGTGAATGCTAATGATGCTTGAGACTGCAACCTTGAAACAGCCCTCGAGTGCTGCAGCCAGGCTGTGGCTGGGCTGGGCTGGGTGCACACCGGTCCAGTGGGAAGAAACACCCATGGCCACCGGAACCTCCCTGGTAACTCTAGTCTTGGCTGCCCAGCTGTGGTCATCGCTTCTCCAATGGGCTCAGCCACATTGTTCCTGATGTCCTACCTTTCCTTCAGTGTTTCCAGGTGCCTGTGGGAGTCTGGAGATGCTGCTGCTGACAGTGAGCAGCAATGCTGGGGTACTCTCAGTCTGTCTGTAGGGTCTCCCCAATAGCTCTGTCAGTCTGAACAATTTTGACTGTATTCACTTACAAGCGGGACTTGGCAAGGCTGACAGCTCACCAGCTCTCGTGTTTTCTCCTTCCAGGGCACACAGAAGTTGCTGGTGGAGGCAGAGCGAGATTTAGACACTGAGCCCCTCTGCTCCCACCAGGAGCCATCTCCAGACACCCACTGCCATGTCCAAGGACGACGTGGGCTGCAAGCTGACCTCTGTCTACAAACACAAGGAGAGGAAGCCAAAAAAGCCCCACTACATCCCGAGGCCATGGGGCAAACCCTACAACTACAAGTGTTTCCAGTGCCCCTTCACGTGCATGGAGAAATCCCACCTCTACAACCACATGAAGTACAGCCTGTGCAAGAACTCCCTCTCTCTCCTCATTGAGTCTGACTGGCCCTACAAGAAGGGCAACCTGCTTCACCCGGAGCTGCGGCTCCTGCACGCCACCGAGGCCACACGGCTGCGCGGGCGGCAGGACGAGCCGGAGACCTGCGACTCCTCGGCCACGTTGGGAGGGTCGGGCAGAATCAAGCAGACCCCAGGAAGGGGTGGCCATGAGGAGAAGTCGGCATCAGGAGTGGAGATCCTGCCTGCTGAAGGGGCTGGGGAAGAAGGCAGCCCTTTCCAAGAGGAGGAGGAGGATGTGGCTGGCCTCTTGAGGCAGATGGATGCGGGGGAAAAGAAGGAGAAAAATGAAGAGGCAGGTTGCCAAGGTGATCCAGCTGAACCAGAAGTGAACACTTTGGTCTTTGGCTTCAAGAACAAGAGAGAGAAGCCTTGCAAGGAGGTGGAGCCTGACTTTATCATCACGGATGTCTTCTCCCTCAAGAACCATGTCATGAAGAGCAGAGAAATGGCCTCCCCGGACCTAGAAGCTAAGCCAAAGCATTGCAAAGTGCCAAAGAAATGCCTGGCCAGTGGCGGGATACTCATGGAGCAGTGGAAACTGGTGGCAAATGGGCAAAGGAGGAGCACACCTGAGGTCTCCCCACCTTGTACCGACAGCAACATCATCCCATGCTATCCACCTCCGGCCTACAGTGACTACCACGAACCTCAGGGCCTCAACCTCTCACTGCTGGGCATCAACTATCCCCTGAACCCCAACCTGTTCTCCTACCTGAGCCCCACCATGGCCAGCAGCGCGACAACACATCCGCACTTGGCTCAGCTGCCATTCCTGGCCTCCACGGCCCAGCTGATGCACCCACATGCTTCCCATTTCCAGCCCCTGCAGAGCCCCGAGCGCTCTGCCTTCCTGCCTCGCTTCTACTACCCTTTGCTCTTTGAGCACACCTTCAGCTCTGCCGAAGGCAAGATGTCCTCCAGCAAGCCAGAGGCCCAGCAGCTGGTGGGCTCGGTCATGCCCACCCCTCCCCAAGCCAAGACTCCCAGTGAGCCATCCAAACCAGGGCTGCTGAAGGTACCAGTGCTGAAAACGAGTTTTCCTTGGCCCAAAGGTGGTAGAGAGGAGCCAGCCCTTGAGCTCAGCCATGGACATATACTGGGGCAGGAAGAAGACAAGTGGCTGTCCCAGGAGAAGGAGAGCAACCCGGACCTGGGGCTCAACAACCTGCGCAAAAAGCCAACCACTGACATCTTCCAAAACCTGGGGGGGATGAAGGATGGCGCTTTTGCCCCCAGCAGCATCCAGAAGGCAGAGCTGACAGCAGTGACCTGCCTGGAGACCAGCAGTCCCACAAGCAACAACCTGAAAAGGAAGCTCCCTTCCAATGATCTGGATTTGATAGGATCTGAAATGCTGATGCCTGGAAAAGTCAGCTATCAGAGCAGGTAAGGTGTCCTCAGTCTCCTTCTTCCCTACATCTGGCTGGCCTTAAGCACTGTCTTCATACCCCATTGTATCCCTGATGACCCCTTCCTGCCAGGTGCTGCAGGAGCTCAGCTCACTCCAGGCCAGTGGTGCATTTAGTAGAGTAGGGCATTTGGCCTCCAGGTGCATCCAAGCAGCTGGGCTGTGTCACTGCTTGCTGTCCCTTGATCACCCCATTTGTCTGTGCAGTGTGAACCCGCTCTCCCCAGGCAGCAGGGAACCTCCTTTTGGGTCCCCAAGTATCTCACAGTTGCTGGAACGATGGTTTAAACATTCACATTTGCATTCCTCTGATTTGCCTTCTGCTTCCAAAGCCCAGAGGGAGGGTCACGCTTCCAAACATTTCCTTTTACCCCGGGCTAGAAATGTGCACAACTCCTGCTAACAAAATTTCAGTTCCTCCCCTGATTGTGCAAGTCCAGCTGTGGCTCCAAGAAAAAATGTCACTGCAGAAAGCACAGCTTTTGGCACCCAGAGCAGCATTCACTGGAGAAGCACAAAATGCTTTTCTACCTCCACTTGCTCCTTCCCTGTTCTCAGACTGGCTGCAGAGATCCTCTGCACCTGGGCACGCATTAGTGCACGTGTCCATCTGTCCCACAGTGCTCCCAAGTAAGAGAAAATAGGTCTGGCCAACTGAGCTGGCATCACTCACCAGTACAGTGTAGACTCATGTTGGTGGGAGGCACAAAACAGCCTATTTTAGGGTCCATCTCCCTCCTGGGAGAGCAAAGCCAGGAGCAGATCCAGCCAGATCTCTGCAGGCTCAGACCAACACCCTTCCTGGAAGGTCCTCATGCTGGCAGCACACATGGAGGAGCTCGTGCTGAACCTGCTAATGCTGGTCCTGCACGTACTCCAAAGATTTTGCCAGTGCTTTCCCTAATCGTTGTATCCATTTCTTTTCTGCAGTGGTTCGAGGGCCAGCACCGGCCACATCCCCAGGGCTCTGGATCACTGGCACATGGATGTCCTGGCAGGCTGGCCTGAGGAGCCTGAGAGGGGCAAAGACCCTGAAGCCCTGCCCTCTGCAGGTGCTGCCCCTGAGCACAGCCTGTGCAAGCAGAGCAGAGTGCAAGAACCTTCTGCCACCATGACGGACTCTGAGGCTACAACCGTGCTTATTGGGGACCTCTCCAAAACCTTGGAGGAGTACCAGGAGGTGGAGAAGAAACTGTCTGACCTGGCGAAGGAGGACACTCCTGGGCAGAAAGAGCTGAGGGACCAGCTAGTCAAAATCCGAAGGGAGCTCTACCACATTCACCAGGCACTGGAGAAAGCCTCCAAACCCCACGAGGGGCCCCTGGACCTCTCGGTGAAGAGACCCTCTGAGGGCCTGGAGAAGTGCCCGCAGACCAAGAAGGAAACATGCAGCGTAGGTCTGGGGATGGAGAAGCTCCACGGCAAAGAACAAGGAGCCCTCAACAAATGTTCAGTCCCAGCTGAGGCTGGAGATGAGGAGGGGCTGCCAAGCTGCCTCCTGGAGGCCGAGAACAAAACCATCGACCTGCTGATCAAGATGAGCCACTCGGAGAGCCTCCGGGCATCCTCCTCCGAGCCCCACCTGGGGGCGGTGATCAAGGCGGAGGTGCTGCCCCTCACCATGCCGCTGGAGCTGCGGCACGTCATGGAGCCCTACTACAGCCGCACCACCAAGTGCGAGGCGGACTCCAGCGTCCTGCTGTGCTCTGATGGCAGATCCGGCACCAGCCAGGGCCCTCCGCTCCCCGTCACTGCCGAGGATGGGCCGCTGGGCTGCCGGGCCATGCAGCGCTCCCTGTCCTGCAGCCTTCCCAGTGAGACAGACACGGTGTGTGTCCACAGCCCTTTGCATGCTGACCCTTAAGTCCACCTTGCTTGAAAGCTCCTGGATCTCACTAGCCACCTCATGCTTGACCTTCCTAGCGTCCCACCTCTCTGGTATCCCTCCTCCCCACAGATGAAAGCTTCACCACTGCCTGACTCCACAAAGTGTAAGAAACCAGCCCGTGACCCCCCTCCCCACTGTCCTTTTGGGCTCTGCATGTTCGACAGCCTCAGCTCCCTGGTCCTGGAGCTCCCTTTGGAAGGGAAGTCACTAGCAGGCAAGAAAATCGAGCTGCTAAAAGCACCAAGCTTTCCATTGAAGGCTCATCCAATCTTCTCATCAGAGACTCTCAGGGACTTCTGCAACCCAGCTCCCATAGCAGGGGAGGGACCACAAATGGGGTGTCTGCAAGACCAAGCCTGGGTCCAGATGTGGTTGTGCTCAAAGAGACCGTGGCTGTCACCTTTGTACAGAGCAGAGCTGTGGCAGCTTCATTCCCTGGTGGCTTCAGGGTCACAGAAGGGAAGTGTTCACCCAGATGAACTGACCCAGAGGCCAAGTACCTCCCACACTGTAAAGACAAGAACATCTTCCCAGCCACAGTGACAAGAAGATGCAATAGCCATCTTGCCTCAAAGCATGGCTCCACACCTGGGTGCTGAGCTCTCTGCAGAGGACTTGCCATGCATGGGTACTGCTGGGCTGCAGGGACACGTTCCTGCCCATAGTTCTTCCAATGTCCAGCTGTTTTTCTTGCCTTTACACAGACACGACTTTCCTTTCCTCTGTCCCCTTGGCCTCTCCCCATGCAGATATGATGCATGCTCCTCACAAAGACCCATGTCCCTGCAGGATACCATTCCCATGAGCTCCTGCCCACTAGTCCTAAACTCCCAAATGATGGTAAATAGGGCAGCAAAAGGGGTGAGATGGTGGTGCTGCGAGCCCCGCTGCTCAAGACACAAAGATGCTGAAAACAGCTGTAAAGGGACTTTGGGACATGCGGCTCCGTGACCTGCCCCAGGCTGGAATGACACCAAGCAACCATCAGTCTGTCCCCTTCCATCATGCTGGGCAGGATCTGCTTGGAGTCGAGAAGTGCCCATGCCTGGCTCAGGCTTTCATGGTTTTCCTTCCACCACAGTGGGTACAACGTGCTCTCCTCAGCCACTGAGCTCAGCTCCACAGCTCCAGATCTTCCTGATGCCTCTCTCCAGCCTCTTCTGCCACTCTGTGTCCCTCTGTCCCCCTGAGTCCCTTCTGTCAACCCATCCCTTCCTGTCTCCCTCAACCCACAGATCTTCCCTACAACAGCATCTCCCCATTCCCCATCTCAGGGCTCTTTCCCCCATAGAACCTTCTCCCATGCCAGGACCCTCACTCAGCCCCAGCAGGGCACACAGAGGCTGGAGTGCTGTTTTTCTGTGCTACCCCCTCCCCCCCCGCCCACTCAGCCCTTACCTCCTTTGAGGAACAGAACCACTCCTGGGTCCCTCTGCCCACCCCAAAACCCCATCTCTTCCCTGCCCCGAGCAGCACATTGTATTTCCCAGCAGATCCTGGGCATCTTAGAGGTCTGAGACACCAGAGAAGGAGCTGGGCTCCCAGACCACCAGCCCTGGGCTTCAGCAGTAGGTCTGTTCCCAGACCACTGCACAGTGCTGCCTTTCTCCCTTTCAGCTGATGGATTGCTCGAGCACAGGTTGCCCCCCCACACCAGTCCCTGGCTCCATCCCACCACCCCCACCTGGGACCCCCCCCTGCTCACCGGTGCCTGGGGCGGCAGCCGGTGCCCGCAGCCCTCGCTGCATCACTCACGGCCTCTCCCGCCTCCGCAGAACGCCGGGGGGCAGGCAGGAGGTAGAGGCCAACCACACACTATTTATTGTTCACAGTTTTACGAATGTACAAAACGAAAACCAAACCATTAAAAAGAAAAACCTCCGAGGGCTGCTGCTGTCTGCTGTGTTCATGCCAGGGGCGCGCAATCGGGCTCTCCATCCCAGCGCCATGAAACCTCTGGGTTTTTAGGGTTTTTCCCCTTGCTATGACTGAAGCTGCTATGGGGACGGTGAGTGTGGCTGTCCCTGTCCTCAGAGCTTGCAGAATGGTGCGAGCATCTCTTGCTCCCGAGTGCCAGCACAGGAAGCAGCAGAAGCGAAGGTGTGGGGTTGAGTCCCATGTCCTCAGTGCCACCCAGCCTTGCTCCCTGTCCCAGTGGTGCTGGTGGCACCCTGCAGAGAGGACCCCTCTTGCCTGCTGTGGCTGCCTGGGGCTCCTGCAGCGTGGCTGGGAGTGCCAGTAGGAGGCAGCCAGCCTGTGGCACCATTCCAGTTCCAAAAGTGGAAGCGTTTACCTTTGTATTTAAATAATGGATGGGAGTTGAACTACCAGGGTGCCTTATCCAGGCTGCAATCTGTGCCCTTGGGGCCCTCAGCCCACTCCAGCACGGGGCCCATTACACGGCTATTTGGTCACCCTAAAGGCATCTGATGGTTGGCCATTACCCACCCTTTGCAGCCTGCCCACCTGATAGCCATCTTCCTCGGTCACGGCTGACCAAAGCCTCCCTACTCACACATCCCCCCGAGTTCCTTGGCAGTGCCAAGGCTCGATCCCATCACTCGCCGGAGGACCCATCTGAATGAGGCTGAATTCCTCCCTGGTTGATTCTGCATGGCGGGGGGATGCCGGGTCACAGCAGGTCCCAGGCTCAGCACAGAGACCAGAAGCTCCTGCTCAATGGAGCTGCACAGCTTTTATGGGTTTCTTACCCTGGGTGGGTAGAGCTGCTCCTGCTCAGGTATTCCTTCTCCTCCGGGTTCAGGAGCAAAGGACAGCTCAGGGATGGAGGTGGGGGGGTGGGAGGGGAGGTTTCCTAATCAACAACCCCCCAGGGAAGGCATCTCTCAGGCAAGGAACAAGGCTTCAGGGTAGCTTGTGCAGGAGGAAGTTATTGCTCTGCAACCTACTGGCACAAGGACGTGGCTCCGGGGTTTCTGGGAGCAGAGCTGGGATGCAGAGGGTGGGATTGCTGCATCCCAACCCACTTTTCCAGCCATGGTGGCTTGGCTGTGATGATGAGGACCAACAACAAGAAGCTCAGGCAGGCACAGCCCTGCGCTCAAGGAGCTGAGTCTAGAGCATTGCTGGATGCCCACGCAGGCTGTCCCCAAGTGTGGCTGGGGTGCTGGGCTCTCACTTATAGCAGTGGGCTCCCAGGTGGAACCAGCTGGGCACAAGAAGTGGTTCCTGCCCAGCACAACCAGTTCTCTCTTAACGTGACACAGGCAGACCAGAGCTCGGAGCAGTGGAAAGTTACCGAACGTGGACTAAAGAAGGGCCAAGGTCGGCAAGGAGATTTCTGAGCAGATATGTGAAGCTGCTGAGACAACCTACAGCAGAGCTGCTATGTCTGAGCAGGAGAGGGCAATGGGCTGGTTTCTGAACTGCGAGCTGGGGGATGCAGCCAACCTCTTCAGTTTTGTGGGAGAAAAAAAGAGCAGAAAAGCTTACAACGTTCCCCTGCTGCCTTTCTTCCCCAGCCCATCCATTATTCCAGTTGGAGGTTTCCTTTCCCAGCTCGTGGATACCTCTGAATGGATATGAACAGATTACTTCCCTGGGTGTTTGCCCAGGGCAGAACCACTCTGGCTTTGGAGTTGGATAAAAGGCTCAGAGAGTGAAACAGGGAGGGTTTAAGTACTTGAAAGTGATGTTGGGAGTATGTAGGAGTGCTGCGGTCTGGCTCGGGGGCACGTGGTCCCCAAGGGCAGCCTGGAAGAGCAAAAGTGAGAGCAAGAGCGTGAGCAAGAGCGAGAGTGAGAGCGGGTCTCCCTCAAGCCTCTCTCCAGCCTCCCTCTGCTCCAGGGGATGCAGGTGATGCTGGGTACCAGGGCTGGGTGCCACCCGAGGAGCCTCTCATGGCCCAGCACTGGGCTGCCACAACCTGGTGACAGGTGAGGAAAGGGGCTAGCTCATAGGTCTGACTCCTACAGAGAAGGGGCTTTCTGCCAGTGCCCACTGAGCTGCACTGCCTTTTGGTCAGACTCTAGGCACTAATCTCATGGGATAAGCCACTCAGCACACGTGTATGGTGCTAAGCAGGTGCTGTGTCCCATCCCCTGGGCACGGAGTTTTCCTTGTGTGCACTCAGGTCAGAGCTCATGGCCCTGGGATAAAGGGATGGAAAACCCCAAGGGGGGCAGGTCACTGCTAATGCCTGCCAGCGCCACGTTCTGGGAAAGCCTGAATTGCACTCAAGCTCACTTCACCTGGTCCATCTGTAGTGTGGGCAGCCAGAGCGTGCCCCCATCTTTGAACCCTGCAGCTCCCAGTATTGGCATGGGCATGGGCTGTACCATGACACAGGTGTCTCCTGAGGTCCAGGGGTGGCTTCAAAACGGGTTGTGACAGAGGCACGGTCCTGGAAAGGTGAACAGGAGCCCCAGGGCCAGGCTGTGTTTGTTTATCATGGTGATGGAGCGCACAACAGTGAAACAAAAGGTCAGACCCTGTTGCCCTGGGAGATGGTTTTTGAAGCTGCCTGTGTCCTGCTGGGACTTGGATGGAGTGGTCCCAGCACTTGTCATGTCAGGTTACTTTGTAATGTTGTCTGGTAATAAGTCTGAAGCTCCCTCCAGACCTTGTGAGCTTCAGGGACGCACCAATAGGACTAGAAGGGCCCCAAGTAGTAAATCAGGAGCTCCCAGCCCAGGGCTCCAGAGGCAGCTCCCCACCCTGCAGCACCCACAGCCAGCAGGGCCCAACTGCCTCCAAGCACCCCTAGGATGGAAAAATGGGGGAGACTGATCCAAACTTCATTTTCTTTGGCTCATCTGAGTAACAGATAGACACAAATGTTATTAAGCCCAAGGAAAACCATGGCCACATTTAAGGTGGGGGCTTTAAACTCATCCCTGGTCAGGGTGGACCCTACTCTTTGCAAAGCCAATGCTGAGCAGTGACTTATAGGTGGGATTTCACTGATTCTGCTTTTATTACTTGCTGTCTTCGCTTGAGCTGAATCAATCAGTGCTACCTCCAGCCCTGAGCACAGCAGCAGGGAGCCATGGTTGAGAGACATGGAAATCAAGAGCTGGGCTCTTTCTCAAAAGCTTCTCCACTGGACATCAGACAGACCCTGGCACTGCAAAAATCCCCATCTCCTCCTGTAAACTGGGGCACCCAACTGCACATGACCCAGGCTGGGAGCACACAGGGAGCCACGAAGGAGCAGTGAGATAAGTTAAAAGCCCTGAGCCCAGGTGTGGGAATGTCTCCTCCCCAGAGGATGTTTCACTCAGGTGCAGCATATTGCTCCCATTGCCTGGAAGCTCTGCATAAGAGCCCCTAATTGTCACTACACCTGGGCACCTGGGGGGCCTCTCCTCCACTGATCCTGGAGGAGACCAGCAGGGAATAAAAGCTGCGTGCACCAGCCCTCATCTTGCTGCTCCTGGTTGTCAGCACAAGAAGCTGTTGTGTTTACTCACACTCGAGGGCAATCAACCATCACTAACAACACAACGCAGCACCATCAGCCCCACCACCCTGAGCCTGGCCAGGGAGCAGGACAGAGCCAGCAGGAGGGCAGCGCTGCCAGGAAGGACAGGCAGCCCCAGGACATCCAGACAAGAGGTAGGAGCTGGGCTCCTGGCCATGCACAGTCACTGAGCTGTGCTGGGGATGGGGTCAGGGCCAGCAAAGTGGGCTGTTGTGTATTTGGGTTTGTGGTGGCCGGCAAGTTATCCCCTTGGCTTCTAACTGACTTTTTCTCAACTGTGGAAACCAGTTTATTGGATTTGAACTCTGTTCAGTTCTGCAGGTGTGAAATCTGACCCACGTGGGAGTGGAGGAAAAGTTATCCTCAGTCAGTGTTACCAGGGACTGAGCTTGGGGAGAAAATAGGGTCAAAAAGTGTGAAGGACTTGAGAGAAGCTGCTGATCACAAGAACTGGAGAGGTGGAGTTCACACCCAGCACACAGGGCTGTCCCTTCTGCATAACCCCTCAGCACAGACCTGTTGTTGAAGCCCATGTGCTGTTTTGGTTGCAGATCCAGCTTTGCTTCCCTTCAATTTTTGTGCCATTGTCCCTGTTTGTATTTTGAGCACGTAATTAGTGGACAGGACTACGAGCTGTTCTCTGCTGCTTTGGTGTGAATCCAGCCCAGCACCAACACACTGGCCCTGTGTAGACAAGAAGCACCTGAGCTCAGAGCATGTCCCCAGGGATGGGTCAGTAATAGTCCTTCCACTTACTTACTCTAAACAGGGATGAGAGTCTCGTCATGGACTCCACTCTGGAGACCAGGCAGCAGAAGGAGAAGCTTCTGAAATCCCTCTACACCCTCCAGGTGAAGTCAAACACCACTCTGCAGACGGCCAGCCCGCTGCTGAGCAGCCAGCAGGGCACGGGCATGGTGACACAGCTCCAAATCCATCAGCTGGCAGACAAGACCAAAAGCCTGTGTAGAGACCTGGACAACATCAAGAACCTCCTCCACTATCGTCAGGATGAGCTGGTCCGGCAGATCCCCAACCCCACCGGCAGCCGTTATGGGTGTGTAAGTGGAATCCATTGCTCCCGGGATGGCTCCATCTATGTGACAGCCGAGGGTGCTCCCTGGGTGCATGTGCTCAGCAGCACAGGCCAAGTGTTGAAGTCCCTGCCCTGCTGGCAGACAGGGAGGGAAGGTGGCAGTTTCTTGCCGGAGGATGTGACTGTGACTCGGGCAGGAATGGTGGCTGTAGCTGACATGACAAATGGGGCTGTCTGGGTCTTCAATCCTCACACCTCCCCCTCCAAAGGGGAATGGATAAAGATCGGGAAGGTTGGCTCCCCCAGGGGTGTTGGAGCGGACTCCACGGGCAAGATCTTAGTAGCAGACTATGCCCGAGGCCAGGTCTGCAGCTTTGCACTGGACCATGCCTTCAGGGCACTGAACATCCGCTCAGTCCCCAACCTGCAGGGACCTCGCTACGTCAGTCCAGCACCCAACGGAGGCTTTGTGGTAAGCGAGGAATGTGGAGACGTCAAGGTGTTCATGAGCAGCCATCAGCTCGTCTGCTCCCTCAGCAGCAAATACGGACACCAGTTTGGCAACCCGGCGGGGGTGTGTGTGGACATGGAAGGCAGCGTGGTGGTGGCAGACGAGCAGCACCGCACCGTCCATTTGTTCCCAGAGAGCGGGGCTCCCATCTGCCTGGTGTCCGCAGGGCTGCGGAGACCGACTGGCGTGGCCTGTTCCCCCTTTGGGCATCTCTTTGTGGCAGACACAGGTGAGAACTGTGTGAAAGTCTTTAAGTACCACGTGAGGCCCCGCCAGCCCTTGGGCACCTTCTGACAACCTTCAGAGTGGGGCCGGTTCCACCACAACCCTGCTGAGCTTTGGGTCCACGGGTGGGTCACAGATGAAGACGCTCCCGTTGTCCCTGCGCTCAACCACGTTGTTGGTATCCAGCTTTTCCAGAGGGCAGAAACAAGGACTACAAGCGGTTCAGCTCTACACCTCTTGGATCGGCCAGAGTAGCTAAAGGACTGAGATAGGGCGGTGGGCATGGAACAGCCCTCCCAGGGCAATGGGACACATCTGTCAGACATAGGGCTTGGGTTTGGGCGCTGCTGTGTGGAGCCAGGGGTTGGTATCTGTTGTCCCTGTGGGTCCCTTCCAACTTGGAAGATTCTCTGGCTCCATACAAATGACTTTGTGTTGGTGTGTTGCAAACTGATCGCCATCCCCTCGTGTGTCTTTTCAATGAAATAATTACTTCTCTTCAACGCGCTCCCATTTATTGTGGCCACGCTTCCGCCTCCCTGATGTCCAACGCAGAGCACAGCCAGAGGGGTAAGAGCCGAGTTCGAGATCCCCTCCAGGAGAACATTAAAAGAAAGGTAACGAATTCCATGCCGCATTCCTGACCTCTACAGGGAAGCAGCAACTACTGCACGGAGCGCGTTTCCTACGTGCGCATCCCATTGCTCACACAGCCTCGGGGCTGCGCGCTATAGGAGCCGCTTCGCAATCAGCAGAGAGCGGGCAGGGTGCGCTGAAGGGTCTTTTCCTGTCCTGCTCTATCTCGTGGCAGGACAAGCTGCCCCACAGCTCCGAGGCCGCTGCTGACAGCTCAGGGCGCTCAGCCGGGCTGCGTCCTGCGCTCTGTGCTGCGCTCTGTGCCCTACAGCTGCCAAAGGCGTTTATCCCTCGTTGTAAGCACATCCCGGTGGGTGCCCCTTCCCATCGTGCTCGGTCACCACGAGGGTAAGCCAGGGACAGAGCGCGGGGGGAGGCCGCCAGGCACCACGAGGCACCGGAGCCGAGCACCGCGTCCACACGCGATAGCAGGACCGAGCGCTGGCGCCGCTTATCTCGCAGGCTCAGCAGCAGCTGCGGGTTACACCGCGCGGCTCCCGGCCCCGTGAGGACGCGTCGGGTGGGAGGAGGGCAGCGCTGTGGGGTGAGGGCCTGAAAACCCAGCGGGGAGAGGGGCGGAACGAGCGGCGGAACGCGGGGCGCGGGGCTGCGGGGCCGGCCGGGCTGAGCGCTGAGCGCTGTGCGCAGGAGGCGTCTCCGAGCAGCCGGAAGCGGGCGGTGCGGAGCGGTAGGCGGCGTTGGGCCGGAGCGGGGCTGGGGGGCGCCGGTCGGGGGGCTGCGCTGCGGGCGGGGTGCGGGCAGCTGCCGTCGTAACGGCAGCGGAAAGAGCTCGGGGCTCCCAGGCGGGGATTTACCGTGGGCTCCTTCCCACCGCTGCCTCCTTGCACGCCCGTACCCGCAGCTGTGCCCCCCGCAGTCCTGCACCCGGCGTGCGTAGAATGGCTTCGGTGGGAAGCCCCCCCCAGCTCAGCTGTCCAGGGCCCAGCCGTGGCCATGGGCACCGAAATCATCCCTCTTAGTTTAAAGCCATCCCCCTCCCCCCGTCCTGTCGCCGTCTGCTGGTGATGTGAGCGCTGTGAGAGCAGGAGATGCTCAGGTTTTGGCTGCGGGTGTCTTGGTGCGAGGTGGGAGCTGTGCACGGATGCTGGGTGTCCCTCGTCTGTTTCCTTCTATCTGGGAGCTTATGTGACTCTTAGTTGCTTTTGCAGACGTGAAGCAGCAGCTTCTCTTGAAAAGAAACAGACATGTGACATGGGGACAGGTTTTATTTGAGACTTCTTTGGGACCAGCCTGTTTTTCACTGTTTCCCTGTGCATTACAGGCATCATTTTAATAGTGTCTGTCCTTGGTTGTCTTTGTGATCTTCCAAAAAAAACACAAACCAACAACAAAAAATCCATCAAGCAACCGAGCCCCAAACAACCAAACCAAACCTCCCTCCTTTTGGCTGGGCCAATAGAAGGAATGGATAGGCAAAATGTCCTGCTTTTCCATCTGTTTGGGTCTATCAGTCGTTGGGGTTTGGTGTTGCTGTTGCTCACTTGGACTGCAGGTCCCTCGTCCTTTCTGTGCCTGCTGTGCTGCACCTTTCTGGTCTCAGGATGTCACACCTTCTAGTTTTCTACCCTTCTTTTGATCCATTTTCCCTTCCCAAACTGCTGGAGGTTTGAAGCCCTTTGGACAAAATACAGGTTATTTGAGGTTCTCCCACGATGCTCGCAGGCTCCACATCTGTGCAGTTATCCTTGGTCATGGAGATGTCATTCCCACTGTGGGCTCCCAAAGCTGCTCTCCCCACAGGCTGGAGCCCCCAGTGTCTGCAGGCGCTGTGCTCAGCAGCAGAACCCCCTGAGCACCCTGATGGAAGGGATGCACTGGGGTGAACTTCACTGTGCTCCTCCATGGGCCTTATTTGCAGGACTGTGGGCTTGGGAGCAGCTTAACCACTTGCCTTTGCTGCTGCATCACTGCCTGCTCCATTCCACTGCAAACTACCCAGTGCTGAGATTGACTCCATCAGTTGTGCAGTGTTAAAAAGGGAAGAAAGAAACCAAACCACGGGGACCCGCACGTTGTGCATCCTCTGTGCATGTTATAAATACACTGCGTTCCTCTTTCCGACTGACTGGGTCCCTCGCAGAGCAGCCAGCCCGAGGGGCTGTGGAGTTTTCACATCTCTAACAAAGCACTGAAGGACAGAAAAGGACAACGGGTGCCAGATGCCGATTGTTCTGTGCGAGCGCTTTCCTTACAGCAATTAGATTTCGGTTAGAAACCTGCACCTTATTGAAAGGGACATTGTCAGCAGCCCTGAAGCTCCTTTTAATAAAAGTCTTAATGAAGCCATTGAGATATTTTCTTAGTGACACCAAGAAAAGTACTTCAGATACGGAGCACTGGTCAAGCAGAGATGCCTCTCCTGCTTTGGGATCTTGTATCTGATATATTGAAGCTACTTGGTAAACTTGAAGCAGTCAGTTGTTGCAGCCTGCTTGCAGCAAACAGTCTTGTCTTTGTTTCTAGGTGAGAGGAGGGGATGAGCGATGTGGTTGTGGCTGCTGGGTGTGTTTGTTACTGAGCTCAGCTCCGGGTGACAGAAGAGACCTCCTTGCTGCTGACTTTGGCCAGCTCACGTTTTCCTTGCATTTAATCACCATCCCAGGTTTTGTTTCTGTGTCTGCTGGCAGGTGTCCCGTCCTCCAAGGATTGCTGGCATGGTCCTGAAGGTCTTCTTTCCTTCGTGCTGCTCCTCGGCAGAAAGCGGCATTTTGATCGGCCGCTGGATCCCAGAGCAGAGCTCTGCTGTTATCCTCGCCGTGGTCCATTTCCCCTTCATTCCTGTTCAGGTGAAGCAGTATCTCAGGGAAGTCCAGCAGGTGACTGAGGTCAGCATTTCTGTGCTCGGCTCGTGGAACAACAGCAAACAGGAGAAAGAAGAGAGTCTGAGTGAGTTCTTGGAGGACCTTGGGACGATATTCTCTCATGAGCCGTGGATTCAGATAAGCAAAGAGGGAGACAGCAAATTCTGGAACTGCTCTACCCTTCAGAAACAGCCCGACAACCACAGAGAAGAAGAAATCATCTTAGTGTATTATGACCAGCGTAAAGTCATGCTGTCCCATCTGCACCCCCCTTTGGACACGGCTGACCTCGGGGCAGAGGATGCCTCCAAGCTCGCTGCCATCTTTAACACAGTTGCAAGCAGCAAGGTGCTCTTCATGACAGACAGATATGACGACGGGCCCATTAAGATGACCCACTGGCAGTCGGATGGAGTTGAAGCAAGTATCATTGTGGAGCTGATGAAGCAGGCCTCGGTGCCTGCCTGCATGCTGCTGACGTTCCTGCTTTCACTTGTCTCTGGGGTCTGCAACAGCAGGTGAGTGCTGCAGCATTGGCCTGCTTGCATTTGGTGGGGAGATGTGATTTGTGCATCATGAGGTTCCTGCTAAAACTCTTTTGTTTCTATCAGTACCAGTCACGTTGCATCTCCTGGTACTGCTTCCAGTCTCACGTCCCTTGGAGACGGCCAAGAGGCTGATACTTTTCTGATCTCTGAGATCACCAGTGTGCAAAAGGATGGGCTCCTGGTGACAGGTGATGCCAGCTGCAGCACAGCTCCTCTCATGCCCTCTAACCATGGCAGGCTGTGGGTCAGTCTGATGGTTGTTGGGTTCTGTGGGCAACAGCAGGCTGAGAATCTCCTGGATTAACCTGCTGTTGGAAACAGGCTGCTGCACAGCTGCTCTGAAAGCATAGGGAGCATTGCTGAAAGCACAAGGCAGGAACCCTTGGACACCTGGAGGTGTGAGGAGGTTGGTTTCCTGGGGTGGCACTGAGCTGTTGCCCACATGCAGCAGGGGTAGTTGAGCTTGCTTTAGTTTCATAATGGCTGGAATGGTTTCCCAGCTATTATGTGGCTGCCAGACTGATATGAGGGTTTTCTTAATGGTTTGATAGCTGAGACTCTTCAGTCCCTGTTTGCTGTGGAAGCCTCACTGGGTGAATATATCATGTAAGAGTATGTCTGAACCCATCACCTCTTGGACCTCACAGCAGGTTGCGGGCAGTGCTGGTCTGCGTGCAGCCTTGGTGAGATCCCAGTGTGACAACAGTGAAATTGAGTAGGATGCTTGAAATGTCACGTGTGGCAAGTACGTGCTCTGAGGAGGAATTCTGAGCAGATTTGAAGGGCAGGAGCTTCTGCATCCAGTGCATCCAATGCTGAATAACACGGCTGGTCAGTTAGCAGCCAGCCCTGGTGGGTGCCAGCATACCAGAGCGGGTGCTGGAGATCAGCTTCCAAGCTGCAAGGGGACACTTTGATTGATCAGATTTGGATAACAGCTACTGCTGTAGTCATGGTTAAATCTTCTCAAGTGCAGCCTGAGGGTACAAGGAGCAGACTCTTTTCACAGGTTTCTAATTGTATGATGCTGTCATGAAAAATTACAGCTCAGCTCTTCGTATGCAGAGATTTGCTGAGCAGTTGGGTTGTGTGCATTGGGACATGAAGGGAAAACTGTCGTTTTTTGGACTACTCTGCTGGGGGAGATTTAGGGTCAGAATGAAACCTGTTGTAATCAGGAGCCACCGGTGCCTGCTGGGGTGGCTGTGTAGACATGGACCGTGCACTTGGCTGTAAGTGGAAGTGATGGCAGAGCTTTGTGATTGGATAGAAGATTGAAGTCGGCTCTGAAGGTCCTTTGTTTTTTGGCTGTGCATGGGCTGTGTTCAACACCTAACGAGCAGGGTCGCTGTTCGCCTGGGGAAGGGGAAGGTCCTTGGCGATGGGTTCTCAGCTCTGACGTCTCCTTCTTCCCTTTGCTCTGACACCTTCTCTGCCTGCAGTTACTGCAGTACTTCTTTCATCCCCAGATCTCTGTGATCCTAAGGGACAGTTGGATCTGAAGAGCAGAAGTTCAGTCACATCCGCTCAGGCTGCAGAGGCCTGGGGCTGCTGTATGGAGCCCTGTGATGTATGTTTGTGCTGGGGAAATGGGGAGGTATCGTTAGAAAACAGAGAAAGTGAGCGCTGACATCAATCTGACCTCACCAAATGTGCTCTGATCTCAAACGGAGGCATTTCTTTAGCACCACCTTGTGCTAAGCAGTGCCCATTGCAGCTCAGCGTTCAGAGCGTGCAGGATTTCCCCAGCTCAGGCAGGCCCTGCTGTGTGGAGCAGCAGGATGGTTTGTATTGGGGTAATAAACTCCATGCCGTGCTTTGTTTATTCTAAAAGCCCTCTTACCGTGCTCTTAATGACACCAGGACCTCTGTCTGATGCCTCACCCAGAAGGGAAGCTGCTTTGTTCCTGTGGTTTCTAGGACAAAGCAAAAAGAGAGCCAAGGGGGTCTGCTTCATGGGGCTGTCGGGTCTGTGTGAGATCTGGGCCCCAAAGTGCTTTCCATCTGATATGTGGAAAATCCACTCTCAGCCCTGGAAAGAAAAAAAATGTTGGAAACTGAAGCTTTACTCCTGCAGGCTACGTTAATTTATTTCCTTCTGTTTGGAAGCACCCCAAAGGTCCCCTCCTGTTTAAATAAGGCGAATATACATCATTCGTATTTGGTGTATTTGATTGGTTTTCCACTGCACTTGTAGAAGTCATTGCAAATACTGTGTGACAAACAGGTGGGAGCATCTACGGTGATGCAGAGTTGCTGTGCACAGGGAAGGAGACCACGCAAGAAATATTTTTGGCTTTCTTTCTCATTTCTGTTGCAGGTGGGAGTTTCCACAGCACATCTTGCAACTATTATATCAAGCTTTATGCAGCATGTTTGTGTTTTTATTTAAATGAATGTGTGCATACTGCCAAAGAAAGGGTGTGAGTGGAACAATTCTCTGCTCTAACAGAGGTTTTCCAGGCCAGGACTTGGAGCCACTGGGCTAATAGGGAAGGGAAGGGAAGGGAAGGGAAGGGAAGGGAAGGGAAGGGAAGGGAAGGGAAGGGAAGGGAAGGGAAGGGAAGGGCCTTCAGTGAGTCTGCAGAGGTCTCTGAGGTGGACAGCACATGTGCCCATGCTGCATGTGGAGCTCTTTTCTCCATCACTTTAGATGCAGTGTCCTGGTAAGTCAGCTGAACCACAGTGCATTCATTTGTCTCTAAGGTGGGAGGCTGAGATGGAGAGCTGAGTAACTCTCAAGTTATAAAGAGTGATTCACAGCATGCTATGTGTGTTTCGGAGTCAATATGTCTGAAAGTTGAACGGGGAGGGGGAAAGGACTTCAGTACTCTGTTAAAGTGAGGAACCTCACATCAAGTCTGGTCAAAAGGGCTTGAGAAGGTGGTGGGAGGAAGCCATGCAGCAGGCTGAGTTCATCCCACAGGGGCCAGGGGAGGCATGGAGGTCTCCAGGCCTTGCTCACTAATGGTCCCAACAGCTGTACGATTTCAGAAGGGAAGCAGAACCCCAGGAATTTGGAAGGAATGTAAACTGAAGGAACGTGCCAGTGCAGTAAAAGTGAGTGGCTGAATGAGGTAACTGAAAGTGGAGCTCCGTTTCTAGGCCTTTAGTGAGTGAAATGACCGTTGTGGACAGGAAAGAAGTGATCCCAGCTATGTCACCATCAGAGTTTGTTCCCTACAGCAGCCGTGGTGTTTTGTGTCACTGTGCTGCTGCTGGGCTCTCTTTGACAAACCTGTATCCCACGGGTCATTCTGGACTATGCAAACCACAATTGTTCCTTCGTTTTTGCATTGTGTGGCAACAAAGAGAACTGAGCATCGTTTAGTTCGTTTAGCACGTCTCAATCAGAGGAAAAACAGCACGTGAGCGTTCCCTCCCCTCTGAGCCTGAAGTGGATGTTGATGCTGAGTATGTCAGTGCTGTTTCTGGTTACATAATCTTCACTTTACACTGCACGTTTTGCACGGAATTTGTACAAATCGGATGCAGGTAGAAGCCAAAGGGGATGTTCCCGTTGTGTTTCTGCAGGGTGCTGAAGTTTTGGCCTTTGTCTTTCCTGTGGAGCAAACTCTCAACCTGTGAGCAGCTGAGCCATCGCCTGCAGCACCTCCAGGTCATCAGCAGCAGCAAGAAGGCTCAAAACCAGACCCAGCTAATGAGGTATGGAATGCACACAATGACACATATGGCCCTGCCTCCTTTGGAGAACCCAAGCCATGGATCCTGTGCCTGCCTCAGGTCTCTGAGACTGGCCTGGCTGACCGAACAGCACTGCAGGGTCCTTGCTGTGCCATGTCATGCTACCTTGCTTGTTACAATCCCTGGTACTTTGCAGGTATCTTCTCTGTGCACTCTTTTACCCTGCTTATGTCTTTTGCCATGTGTATGATTTTTTCCCTACCCTGGGAAGGACAGCTGGGATCTTGCCCACAGAAAGCCTGTACTGCACCCTTGTGGATAATGCTTTGCTATCAGTACTTCCAAAGCTCACTGCTTGCACACGTGCTGCCAAGGTTAACCAAAAGCTACCACTGGTGTTCAGCAGCACCCTCCAAAAGAGCAGAAAGGTTTAACTGCTGCCCTCTTCTGCCTGTAACTGGAAATCAGTTTTTGGAAAGCCATCTGATCTCTCTGGGAATCCTCCAAGTGCTGGTGCCCTTGGGGTTCTTGAATTCCCACTGAGTACACATATACGCCTTGTCCAGCGTTCCTCTTTGTAGCTTCAGCCTGGCTATCCACTTCATTTACTAAGAGAGGCTTCATGGTGTGGCAGTTTACAGTGGCTGGTGTTCAGCCACAGGAGTGGCATCAGGTCAGCAAAAGTCAAAAGATATCTGTGCCATGTTTCTTTCCTTAGTTATCCTAGTGTCCCTGCGACAAGAAAGACACTATGTAAGTGAAGCCAACAGCTGCCATTAGGTGCTGTCCTTCCTTATGCTCTAATGTTGTTCCTTTTTATCCTGCCTGCAGGAAAGCCAACATCTTTGTCTCTTTGCTGATTGATGTGGCTCTGGGGATACTGCTGATGTCCTGGCTGTACAGAAAGAACCAGATCGGTCGCCTTGCTGACACTCTCATCCCCGTGGCTGATGTAAGTATGGCTGGAGCCATTCCTCTCTCATCTTCTCTGGGTCCTGACCAGCTCTTGATGCCTGGGGTGGTTGTAAGGAGGTACTGCCTTACACAGAAGGGTTTCAGAGGGTCTGGTCTGAAGTCATGCAAATCGGGTCTCCTCAAGAGCGGTGAAATCTTCAAATCAAGCCTGCTGGGGCTGCTCAAAAGGAACACAGCTCTGCTTTGAATGTGCAGTGAATAGTAATTAGGTGCTTACTGGAGGGCTGTTCTACTTCCCAAAGTAACAATTATGGCTTGGGCAGAGCTCTGCAGCTGCAAGTTGGAGTGGTTATCAAGTTCACAGAAGCATCCTCAAGCTGTTGCTTTATGGGGCATTTGGTGAAAGCCAGCTGTAACCTGCGCTGAGTCTGTTAATCTGCTGAAAAGTCAAACTTGGTAAACGTGCAGCTGTGCCTGTGAAGAGGAAATCCATGGGGAAGTCCAGAGGCATTAGCTAGACAGGATGCAAACACCTGAAATCTGAGGAATTCTGGTGTGTAGATGGTAAACCAGAAAAACTTGCTGTGTCCCGTGCTCTTCTCAGACATAACTCTTCTTGCCCACTGAGATCCCTCAGCATCAGCATAAATTCACCAAGAAGAAGCGTGACTCACACTATCCTGCTTTTCTGGTGGCTTGCTTTAAGTGCATCCCTCCAATATATCTGTTTAGTGGCAGTTAAGGAACAGATAATGCACTTCAGAGGCTGGAGGCCAGACTATTAATCTAAAGTTAGCTCAGATTTTAGATCTTGTGTGCCTTGGGAATACACGTGTAGCCAGGGTCAAGCGCTGGGATTGATGCAGACTCTATTCAGCAGCAGTGATGGGGTTAGAAGGACATTTCTTCAGCAACACAACTGCTCCTGAACTACCTGAGCTGTAAGCTAAAGACCTTCTTTACACCTCATTCCTAAATCTTTGCCCTTACAGATATTTCAGCTGAGGAAGTTCTCTAAAACTCTCCCTGTGGGATCACTGGAAGCGTCCAGCTTTCAAAAATCTGATTTCCCATCAAGTGTGCAAGGAAGTGGCTCTTGGCAGCATTCCTGTTTGCACAGGTGGCTCCAGGAGGGGTTCCATCTGCCCAGTGTCTTTGGCAGATGGGCACACTCTGTGCTCAAGGTGTATCTGATCCCAGCACCTGGCCTGGGCAGGCTTGTGTGTGAGAGTTACTCACTCATTCCTCTTTTGGAAGTTGAGCTCATCTGTCACTCCGCATGTATATCGTAATGTCACTTAAATCATCAAGCCTTCTGCATGCGTAGGCCTCGTTACCTCAATATCACTAAGAGCTGTTGACTTACCTGCCTGGAAGCGTTTGCTCCCTCTTGTATGGGCAGCCTGGCAGTCAGCTTGTGCCCTTCTTTGCTCCATCACCAAGCTTATCATTTCTGCTCACTTAACTCCTCTTACTTTCCAGCCTTGCTTTCTCTTTCCAAACGTATTAGATTGTGGACATAAAATCATTTGGAGTCCTTTTACTGCCTTTGGTGAGCATTGATTTATGTGCATTATGTGCAGGCCTTTAAAAATGCAGTTCTGAGCGATCCCAAAATATACCAATGACTTCAGCATGTGGTATGCAAGCCAGCACCACTTCTTTTCCAGTATGACAGCAAAATCTCCCCTTAGCCATCCAACAGTAGGTTCCCATTTTGCTGCTGAGTGTCCATCTGGTACACATTATTCCCATCACTTGAGCTTTCTCAAGTGCTTTTGTGTTGCCAAGTTCAGCAATGCTAACTTTCCCATCTGCAGAACGAGCTACTTTTCCTTTTTCCTCCCCCGATGCCCTTTGCTGTTCTGCTTTTGGTGAGCCCCAGATGTGGTGATGGTGTTGACCTTCTTGTATCTCTCTCTCTATATATTAGTAAACAGAACGTGGGATAGATAGATGTACATTAAGAAGCTTATCATAATGTGGTACAACTTTTTATAACCTTCTGGATTTGATTGTTTTTAATCTTGACAAAATACAATGTAAAACCTTATTGGTTTCATTGATACTAATACTGATAAACCTTCAGATGTCTGCGGGTTGGCAGCAGTGCACTTTTTTTCTCCTAGTCACCATTTCACTGGGAAGAAATAGGTGACTTTGACTCTCAACAGGCGCACAAGCCCAGCCTGCTGACGTGAGGACCCAGCCATGTTCCTTAGCCATCATTTGTCAACCCCTGATACAATGGTTCCCAAATCAGCACTTTGCTGGCAATTGACTGCAGCTCCCACTTTTCACAGCTTGATGAGCTGTGCTGTGCTGACTGTAATAACAAGTTGCTTTTGTTGGTAACTGAAGCAGATGTGATTCAGACACCTGGGGAGTAACCAGGGAGTAGCTGCATGCAATAGAAAGGGCTGATTTTGGAGCAGACTTTCAAAACCAAGCATGGAAAATGCGAATCCTCTTCTCTCTGTGGGTGCCCTCACAACTCCTCCTTCCTCTCGCTCCCACCAGGCTTCCCAACTGCAGTCCCTGTTCTTTGCCTTCCACAAAAATACTCAATTCAAAGCGCTCCATTTTTCTGGTTTAAATTGAAGAACTGCTTACAAACCCTCTTTTCTTTTTCTCCTCCTTTGCTTCTTGCATCCTGGCTGTTTTCTCTTTCCCCGAAGCTGTAATCTCCTTGAAACATGTAAATATTTATCTTAGATCTTGCCTCCAAAAGTACTGCTGGGGCTTAGAGATAATTGGATGTGAGTTCCTGTTCAGTTCTGTTCAGTAATTCATAAACAAAGCCAGCAGAGAGGATGCAGCCTGGAAAATACTCTTAGATGTTAATTGGTAAAATCACAGGTAGGTGCCCGGTGGGGAGCACCTCGGCTCAGCTTGCTCTGCCTTGCACTGGATGCTCCACTCAGGAAGTTCATGCTGCACTTCCCAGTGCCCACATTGCCCCTCTCCAGTGGTCTGTGTGTCTTTCTCCATCAATGTCGCATTGCTATCGGATGCTACAAGTGGAGACAGGCAAGAAAAGCATGGCTGTAAAAGAAATACTTCCACAGCCAGCTCATCTAAGCCATGTTAGCTGTAGTCTCTGCTTTGGTGATGTCCTTACCCTCCTTTATGAAACCATTTCCATGTAATTCACTGTTTCTCATTTATTAATACTGGCCATATTCAGAACACATGACTGCAACGAGAGGATTAGACTCCCAGTCACCTTTTCTTGTTCTGCTTGCTATTGATCAGTCCTAAAATATCTGGCTGCAAAACAGCTTGCAAGGTTATGCTTTAGGACTGTGTTTGGAGATGCTCTGCCCAGCTAAATAGCAGGAAGCTATTGGGCATGGGCACCTTCCCAGAGCTACGTGCCACTGTCAGAATTTAGTGGCACCTCTGGAACTGGAAACCTCCAGAAGCATTCAGTGCTGGAAAACAGCCTTGCTGCTGGAGGACTGCTCTCAAGCATTTAAATATTTCATTAAAATCCTCAAATGCTTTTTCTAAGTTACAAATCCAACACTTTAAATATTAAAGCCAGTCTATTTATAAAGTAGCTAACGGTGCTCTGCGTGGAGGTAAGATCTGTGGGTTCAAATCAGTTCTGACTTGCAGTGAGATGTTGAGACAGAGGGAAAAGGAATGAAGTAAATAGGCAGCCCTGCTAGTAAAGGGAATTTGGGGTAGATTGAAGGTAGAGCTCTGAATTTTACCGCTACACTAAAAGTAAAAGCAAACAAAACCCATTTTGCAGCAATCTGGTTAGTTTATAAAATGGAATTGGTCCTTGGAAAACATCTCCCCTGTGAATGGTGGGGAAGGTAGGCTGCAGCACATCAGCTTCAGGTCTCAGTTCTGCTGCATGTGCACAGTTTGCACTGCGGCTCACGTGGCCTTGGTTATATTTGGGATTTTCAGAGGTGGACTTTCATTCACAGTCTCTGTTGAGCAGCGTGCCAGGCCCCTTCTTCCAGGTGTGTCCCCATCTGCTTGCTGGACATTACTGTTCTCAGCTGCTTCAGTTCACAGCCTGGTAAATGAACTTCACCTCATATTTTCCCCCCCTGCTTTGAAGGGTGTGGTGAGAATTCTGGGTGAGGGGTGTCAGGCTCCGTACACTGGACCTGTTTGATGTGATGGACCTCTTTCATCTCAGGTTGTTTCCGTGCTTGTCTCTGTGTTTGCAGCATGTAGCTGAAGAGCTGCAGGACCTGCTCCAGTGGCTGATGGGAGCCCCAGCTGGACTGAAAATGAACCGAGCTTTGGATCAGGTGCTGGGTCGGTTCTTCCTTTACCACATCCATCTTTGGATTAGTAAGTGCAATTGTTTAACATTTCAGCCTCCCTTTTCATCTCTTCCCTCCTAAGTGCTTAATGTTTGCCTAGAGGTGAATAATGAATCAAAATGCACTCCTGCAAGTACAAACTTGTCTGTGAGTCTTCCTGCTGTGGGAACTCAAGCCAGGGTTGGATTCCCACACAAGGAAGTCATGCATATGAAACAAAGTGCTTGTCCTGATGTTTTGCAAGAAGTGCAAGTCACAGCGGACCTCACCTACTTGGTGCCATTAGCAGTGAGTGTCCAAGGGAAGGTTTTAGGTCTTGTGCCAGCTCTGCCCTCTGAGTGGCATTTGATAGCAAGGAGGAGCGTGCTCTCTGGATGCAAACGCAAACCCTGCCCTACCACTGCCTTAGTGCAGTTTTTAGAGCTGTTCTGTATGTATTCCTTCCTTGAAGTAACACACCCCAGTTATCCTTGATAAATGTCTTGATGAAGGAAAATAGCTACGATGGGGACAGACTCCTTAGATATTATATGTACTTTGCTCCACATCGGTGATGAAAGGGCACTGTACGTCTCCAGACTTTTCTTTTGCACAGTTAATTTGTCATGGCTTCTGTGGGAATAGGAAGAAAAGGGAGATGGCTTCAGTAAAGCTTGATATGTGTGGTTAAAAGTGTAATTGAGAACTGAATGCAGATCTAAAGAGGTAAATCCTGTATGGAGTGAGGTCAGTGCTCTGTTGAAGCTGAGCGTGTCCTCCCTGTCCTCACATAGCTGCTACACTTGGACGTAATCCTAGGGGGAAAGAGCTTTTGCTGGCCCTCCTAAGCAGAAGATGGCCATGCAAAGGAATTTTCCTGTGGTTTGGTGCAATGTTTGAACAGAGGGGAGAGATGAGACAGAGAGAAAATGAGTCTTCTGAGAGTGTGAGCAGGGAAGGTGTCTCGGTGAAATCCTGACCCTGCAGTGTTCACTAGGCTACATCCACCTGATGTCCCCATTCATCGAGATGATCCTCTGGTATGTTGGTCTGTCAGCTTGTCTGGGTCTGACCGTGGCTCTCTGCATCCTCTCTGACATTATTGCCCTTCTGACCTTCCACATCTACTGCTTCTATGTCTATGGAGCGAGGTGAGTTAATCTCTCTCGGTTGTATCTTGGGTGTGTTTGGAAAGAAAGTCTGATGAACGTTCAGTTTTTGCTTTCTGCTTTACTTTGTGGAGCGCTGCACCCAACGGCTGTTGATGTCTGATGGAGTCAAAGCTTCTTGCTTTGACTCCAAGATGGAGTCAGCAATACAAGTCAGCTACAAGATGGACCCTCAATATACAGAATGCAAACAGCAGGTACTGGGGATACATAGAATCATAGAATCACAAGGTTGGAAAGGACCTACAAGATCATCTAGTCCAACTGCCCTCCCTTTACCATACCAACAGCAAACCACTAACCCATATCTCCTAGCTCCTTATCCAGATGCCTCTTGAACACTGCCAGGGATGGCGACTCCACCACCTCCCTGGGCAGCCATTCCAGTGCCTGACCACCCTTTGAGAGAAAAAGTTCTTTCTTATGTCCAGTCTAAACCTCATCTGATACGACTTGTGGCCATTCTCTTTGCTCAGGCTCTACTGCTTGAAGATCTATGGCCTGTCGTCTCTCTGGCGCTTGTTCCGTGGGAAGAAGTGGAACGTCCTTCGGCAGCGGGTGGATTCCTGCTCCTATGACTTGGACCAGGTAGTGCTGCAGCACCAGGGCTTGCTGCAGGCAGGCAGCGTGATCATGGCTGCTTTGGTTACTGAGGCTGGGGGTTGGACTTGGTGATCCTTGGGGGTCCCTCCCAACCTGGGGCATCCTATGGCTGTGTGAGCCCTGGGTTCTGCAGCACTCCGTGCTTCTCTGTGTGCCCGGAGCAGTGCTGGCAGACACTGGGTGCCCACCGTGCTCTGTGGGTGCTGCAGATGCTCTCAGCACAGAGTAGGCATGGGGGAGGGAGGCAGTGCCCAGCAGTGTTGCCATAGGAACAGGCTTGCCAGTGCTGCTATGAAAAAGGCCCCCCTTCATTCACATTAAGCTGGAGCCTGGCAGCCCACACGTTCTCACTCCAACAGCAGATGCAGGTTTATTTTTTGTCAGATGCTGTAACCTCTTATGAAATCCTGCAACAGCACAGGAAGGCTGGGCAGAGCCCGGCTGCACCCACACCTCCTGTTGCAAACATCATTGAAATAGCAGAGTGATGTTCGGCGACCTCCAGGTGCCTCTCTGTGTTCAGCAGATGAGCTCTGGCTTCTCACACCACCACAGCAAAGGGGTTTCTCTTTATCCTGGTGATGGAGAAGTCAGAACGTCTGTCAGGATGATGATTTACGTCAGGCTCTGCCCTGTGTGCTCTGAGGAGGATCGGTTTGGCCCCCCAGGCTCCATCCTGCTGCTGATGGAAGTTGTGTTGTTGGTCTGGGTGGGATGAGACACTCAGAGCTGACCTTAAGAGTCTTCAGAAGACATTAAGGAACTGCACTGGAGTGACAGGGAGGGAGAAACAGCAGCTGTGAAGGGGATGGGTCAAGTTGTTGTCTATGTGACATTGGTTTCAGTTGAAATGAGTTCAGCTTACGCCAACTGAGCCAACCTGACATTGAAATAACGTGCAGAATTATTCACATAGGGACTTTAAAAGAAAATGTTAAGAGCTGCAAACTCTCCGTTTCAGCATTTCCCATTATTTTGCTTTTGTTCTGCTGATGATTTTGTTTCTTTTCCCCCCCAGTTATTTATTGGCACGTTGCTATTTACCATCCTGCTGTTCCTCCTGCCTACAACCGCGCTGTACTATTTGGTGTTTACCCTGGTAAGGTTTAACCCTTGAAGATAGCTGTCTTCTAATATATAGAGATATAAAAGGGTGTCTTAGGCATTTACCGTCATCCACAAAGAAGACACAAGGTCTGTGTGAGTGTGCAGGGAGGGATGTCACACAGCCCATGCAGACAGAGTAAGTGGAATTCAGGGTACGCACACGTCTGTGTTTCTCCAAAGGGAATTCCCAGCAAATCCAGGTCAGCAGGACGTGCTGTTCCCCTCTCCTTCCCTCCGAAGTTATTTCAGTCTTTCCATCCCAAGTCTGGGGTGATGACCTCTCCAGTCTGATCCAGAACAGCTTCTTCAAGGAGTTAACCTGCTGTGTTAAATGCTCTCCTGCTGAGAGGGTTAGACTTCCTTCTTTTTCTTTTCTTCCTTCAATGTGACCAGTCCTGTCCATGACCTGCCTGGAGCAAAGTTTTCCACAGACAGTGGCCTTCATGTGATTTCAATATCTTTTATGAGCTCTCCCTTTTGAGATGAGCCTGACTGCAAAAATAAGTGCAGTCTGACAAAAGGAGCTTCAGTCAGCGCAGCGCTAAGCAGGAAGCTCATTTCTGACTGCTTTGCTCTTGCTTAAATGCTCTACGTGGGGTTTCTTCAGTCAGAAATAAAGCACTTGAGCTCACTGCTGGGAAGGGAAATGTGCATTCTCTGATGCAGAGTGATGGAGTTCATTGGAACTGGAAGCATGAAATCACCCTTTTTGACTATGCCTGTTGAGAGGGAAATTGCTCTTGTGTTCTTATGGCTCACAGAATCTACCAACATGAGGCTGCACTACAAGTAGACCCTTAAGGAACCTCATACATGCACTGGGTAACCAACACTTTTAGACTTTTTAAGGCTACCTCAGGAGAGTTCAGCTTATGTACAGTGTCAGAGTGCAGATCAACTCGTGAATATGCAGGGCTTGTATCTCCTGTCGCTCACTGAACTGTTTCTCTTTAGCTCCGTTTGCTGGTGGTGATTGTGCAAGGCCTGATCCACTTGCTGGTTGACCTGATTGACTCTCTGCCTCTTTATTCAATCATCCTTCGGTTCTGCAGATCCTACAGGCTGGCAGGTAAATCCTTCAGCACTTACATATGCAAAAGTTCAGGGATTTTGCATTATGCAGTTTGTTGTGATGCAGGAGATGGCTTCTGAATAGAAAATGCAGAGGGCTGGGAAGGGACCCAGAGCATAAGTCATGCAGTTGTCCATGCATTTACCTCGCTGCTGCAAGGAGCTGGGTGTCAGTGCAAAGACATTTGATGCTGAATCAGAATCAGGAGTGCCCTTCCGAAGCCTGTGATGAATAAAAGTGACACTCAAACAAACACCATTTAAATCGATTTATTTACTTGTTCTTCCAGTTGCAGCGTACCAGGTAAAACTGCTGCTAACACTGGATTTGGGGCTGTGAAACAAATTACAAAAATACTTGGAAAGTCTCCATAGACTGTGAATCATAAAGAAGTGAACCATTGGGGCTCCGGTTCTGTGCTGACTTGGTTAACAGGAGTCCTGCACTGAGATGTTTGGGGCACATTCAGAGCTCTGGCCAGGTTTCAGGTCATGATTCCGTTGCTGAGATTAATCTATCATCATTTTGGAGCTATTTGTTGTTGTTCCCTTTTTGACAGCAATGGGCCATGATTAGCATCAGAGCAAAGGATCGTTTAGGAACGGGCTTAACTGTCAGTAGATCTGGTTAATCCAGTTAAAATCCAGCTGGTCAAAATCATCATCTCCCATCCAATATAAGAACACGCAGGAGGAGTTTTAAAAACAAGAAATGTGCTCATCACCAAACCAGGGCTACTCAGCAAGAGCAAAGGAAGCCATCGGGAGCTGCTGCTGTCAGCTCTGTGTGTTGTGGTGGTGCCAGCTCTGATCTGGGAAGGTAGAGCTAAGCCGTGTTACCAAGTCTGTTGCTTTTCCATGTGTGCTTTCAGCGTGTTCCTGCAAATTTCCTGGCAGAAACTTCTTAACCCTTCAGGGCTGCCTTTGGAGAGCAGGAAATATTGCAGAAGGCAACTGATCCAGCAGGCAGCAAGTCGGAGGGCAGAGGGATCTCTTATTGCTCTTACTGGGATGTGTGGGGCTGTGAGCTCCCATCAGTCTTGGGTTACTTCTCAGTTTTGTTCTACCCTCTGTGGGGTAATAAGCCTCGGCCCAGGCTGAGGATTGTCTGCTCGGTTGCTCGTTGGTTGACTTTCGGGGCTGGCTGTTTGTTTGCTCCTCTTACACACTTTGAGAAGGCAAACACTGCAATACTCTGCTGCCTGCTCAGTGAAGAGGTATCTCTGAGCATTTCTGCAGCCTGTGTTCCTGCTCCAGAATAAAAACATATCGTTGGAGTGGTGACAGATGGAGCAGTTGAATCAGATTCAAAGGACTTCAGAGAGTACGCAGCGCTTCATGTCCCCGCTGCTAAGGTTCTGCTTCCCTTTTCAGACTCAGAACTCTTCTTGCGTGTGTTATGTATGGCATCTGATTATTTTGAGCACCATCACTACCAGTGTGAATGGATGGCTTTTCCTATCAGTGAGGGTTTAGCACGGTGTTTAAGTTCATCTCAGTTCAGTGCTGGCTTCTAAGTTCCTTGACTCAGCTTCTGAATTGGCAAGATGTTATATAGGTGAAGCCTGGACCTGAATAGCTGGGAGATCCATTTATGCAGCAGAAACGAAATCCGTATTTTGTTTCCTCTAATGATGGGAAATACTTTGGATTTTAACAAGTCGGTGCAAATCTATCCACCCTGATACGCTCTGTGCTCTGCCTGCCCAGTGTCAGCTGAAGGGATGCACCTTGGCTGGGGTGTATCACTGTGCTGGTGATACAGAGCATGAAGTAATGCACAGCAGTGAGGTCGGGGGTCTCAGCTGCCTCCCGCCCAAGCTACCAGTGTGCTGTCTGGTAGCAAATGGCTCAGTTCATTTTCTCCATCCTCCTCTCACCCACTTTGGGGCAAATTCTGCCATTCTCAGCACGGTTCTGTCATCATGGTGGTTCCCCCATAATTACTGGGACACAAACAAGCATAAGTGCACTGTCGTGTGGAACAAAGCAAATGGAATCACGTCCTGAGCTCTCTTGTGCTATTGGTGATGCCTGTGTACAAAAATGTGCCAAACCCTGAGCTCAGGAGTCGGCTGGCAGTGACAGAGGGCTGAGGGTTCTTTGCTGCTGGAGTGATTTGGAGTTGTCCCAACCTTCCTGCTTCATCTGGTAAGTGAACTGCTCGGATTTCTGAGCTCTGCGGTGCTCTATGGGTCACTCTAAAATAAATCTGCCTTTATTTTCTTATAAAGTTAAAAATTGAAGGCTTATAAACAATTAAGTGAGTTGATCCAGAGATTATCTGCTTGCATCTGTCAAAGAGCAGCGTGTGACTGACTTAGAGAAACAGCATTGGCTGATCTAATGGTCTGGTGTTAGCACATGGATCCAGATCAGCCACCTGCAAGGCCAGTGCCTCCTTGCTTGTATCTCTGATAAACTAAACTGCCTGCTTGGAAAGAAGATTGTGGGATGCCTCTGACACTTCCTGGTAGCCAGAACTCAACGAATCACTTTGAAGACTTTTTCACTTCCAGCACATCTGCTCATCAAGACCCAGCGTACACAGACTTCTTTCTGAAGCCACTGGAGGAGCCCCTGTTTCAATGCAACCCAGCAATAGACAGACAATCCCTTCCTGCCCTGTACAAAAAGGGCTGTATGGTTTGGGAAGAGCTCTCTACTAGACAGGAGTGTTCTCTCCCCTGAGGAAGAACGAACGTATAATAACCATTAATTCAAAGCTAAGGGAAAAGAGAAACTGTTTTGGCTTTAAAATGTGTGAGAACCATGGAGATACTGCAGTGACAGAGTCTGTAAAGATAAGGGGTTTATTACTGTTTGTACTCCTGAGTCTCTGTTTGATCTGTGACAGGTTGTTTCATTACTTTGGCCCCATCTTCTCACCTGTAGGAAGGGATAATAGGAAAGAAAAGAAGAAAAATGCCTCTCTGGCCTTAATTGTTACCATTCTTTGACACGTTGCATTAAATGTTCATGAGTGGGATGTCACCGTTGGAACCCAAAATCTTTCACGTTTATCTTTAAAGTGTTGGGATTGTATCAAGTCCAAGAGGGAATATGAAAGTGTCAGGTTTGATGGGGTTATTAGTGTGTTAAAAACATGAGCGCTGCGATTAATAGGCAGTGCTGGCTTTGAAATGTTCTGAATGCCTTGAGGCCGGCTGCTTTCCTCCCTCGGTCTGAAAGAGAGATTTGCACATGTGCTGCACCCCCACAAGCACAAATCAAAGGTGATTCATGCCTCTTGTTAACGTGAAGTTCCCGTTCTGATGGAAGTTTGGAACAGAGGAGGATTACTGCAGTCCCTGTCATCAGCAGCACTGGCTGATTTCTGGGCTTTGTGCTTTCTTCTGGACTGCGATTGCAGCCTGGGAGTCAGAGGGCTGATTTTAATGGAGCTCAGAGAAACATTCTTTGTCATTAGTCTCAAAGCTGTTCTAGGGAGAATCTGTGCTTCCTGCTGAAAATTGGGAAGGGTTCACAATCCCAGAAAGGTTGAAAGCTGTTTCTGGAGCACTCAGCCAACAGAGCTGATCAGCAAATCATAGACTCATAGAATGGCCCAGGTTGCAAAGGATCACAGTGCTCATCCAGTTCCAACCCCCTGTTATGTGCAGGGTCAGCAACCAGCAGCCCAGGCTGCCCAGAGCCACATCCAGCCTGGCCTTGAATGCCTGCAGGGATGGGGCATCCACAGCCTCCTTGGGCAACCTGTTCAGTGCGTCACCACCCTCTGCATGAAAAACTTCCTCCTAAGATCCAACCTCAACCTCCCCTGTCTCAGTTTCGAACCATTCCCCCTTGTCCTATCACTATCCACACTCATAAACAGCCATTCTCCTTCCTGTTTATATGGTCCCTTTAAGTATTGGAAGGCCACAATGAGGTTGCCACAACGAGGTCTCTCCAGTGCCTTCTCTTCTCCAAGCTAAACAAAATGGTGTGGGCCTTTCTCCAGCATAGATTAAAGTTTTGTGTTCTGTTTCTTTTCAGCTGGTGTGAAGTTCAGAGTCCTCGAGCAGCAGGATGGAAAACCTCTTCGACTCCTTATGCAGGTGAGCTGTGTGTGCCCTCAGTCACACTTCTGCTGTAAGGACCCCTCTGCTCTCACCCTCTGAGTTCTGCAGGAACTTCTGGTGGAGGGAGAACCAAAGTCTGTTGTTCTCCTTCCCCGGAAACCTCTATAGAATGGAAACTGTGGCCACGAGTGGTGAAGCGGAGGAGCTGAGCAATTTGGCAGCGGTGTGTTTGTGAGCTGAGGTGGATGGCTGCTCCACAGGAAAAATAGCAGGACTGAGATTGAGGGCAGAGGCAGTGAGTCATATGAATGTGATGAATTTTCCTTGGACCGCTGCAGCAAGATCCGTTTGCTATCTAGAATAGAGCATAAGTCATCGTATCAAAAGGTGGAAGAGCTTTAGGGGGTGTCTCTTTTGGCCTTCTGCTCAAATAATAATGAGCACAAGGCCCTTTTTTTTACCCCCTTTGTGCTGGTGGAGATGAAAAATGGGCTTCTGTCAGAAATTCTGCTGAATATGCAGCTTTCTGATTGGTCTTTTGAGAAGAAAATCTCAAAAGCCAATTTTTAAGTGACACGCTGGAACTCTCCTCTGTGCCACACGATGATGTTCCCTTCTAACAATACCACAGTGACTGCGTCCCCTCCCCATATGGTGGCCCTGTGATGCCATGCATGGTCAAAGTACGGTTACATGCATGTAACCATGGCTAATATGATTGAAGCCACAGGTGACCGTTCCCATCCAGTCTGCCCTTCGAGGCCCTGGTAATGGATGAGAAATCAATAGCGCTGGGTTTGAGCATTCACGTTCAGCTTGTGGTTCAGCCAAGTAGTTATTCCTGTGTTTAAGAGATGCCACGTCCAGGCGCAGGGTGGGGGTGATGCTCCCATTCCAAACGCTACTTGATTTTCTCCAGGACGTCTGAAACAGCTCAGTATTTTCATTAGTGTTTCAAAGCTTCGTTTCAGTCCACACCAAGTATTTCTGGCAGCGTGGCTCAGCTCAGTGAGGAGACACGACGTGTTTCATTCCGCTGTGTACCTTCTGCCAGCAACGTCATCCTGCAGAGCAGTTACTTTGAGAAGGGTTAAGCGAAAGAGGAAAGGAAAAGGGAACGGCTCTGTTATGAAACAAAGGATGCATATGGTATCAAAGTGTAGTATAACTCTAAGGGCCAGAAACTGCAAAAAAAAAGGAACTCATATTGCAGCTTCCCTAATAAACTGTTGCCTTTCTGTTGCTTGTTTGTTTCCACTTACAATAAGGGAGACAAAATACATTGCGCTGGGATTAAAATGATCTGCTGTTACTTCTGGGTAGAGGAATGTTACCACTTGGTATCATCTCTCTGCCCAGGGAAACATTGTGTGCATCCTTCCAGCCCACATAGCTAATAGCCAGAGGCGCCCTGTCCTCCTCCAGCGTGTGCTGGGTAGAGCTGAGGAAGCAGGCAGTAATCATTGCTCAAGTTTTGCTGTGCTGGGATGCTTTATTTATTTATCTTGTGTGCACATTTTGTTTTCTAACTGGGGACACAGGCATGGCTTCTTTCGTCTCCCTTCTTTCTCTCTTCCCTTCTTTCTCATCTGTTTTTCCTTACTGCCCACAGCCACAATGCAATTGGGTTGGTTATAATGTCCAGTAAATGCTGTGGTCCATCCCTGGCCATGAGGCTGTGTTTGAAATACGAGCTGCAGTAGTTTGAGTTGCCCATGTGTGAGCTCAGCTCTTGGGTTTCGGGTACAAACATTCATTTGGGTGGAATTCAGCTTGGGAGTTTGAAGCCTTCTGTCCCTGTATGATGTTCTAACAGAAGCCAGTGCTACTCACAGGATGCAGTTACTGCCTCATTTCCCTGTCCCTCCTGCTGCAGGGCATTTTCATTGCCACTGTCTCTCTTTCTTCTCGTAGATCAACCCTCTATCGTACAGCAGTGTGGTACAGACATACAGGCTGCCGACCTACAGCTGTTACCCTAAGGATTCCTGGTCATCCCTCTGCAAGAAGCTGTTCCTTGGAGAGCTGATCTACCCTTGGAAACACAAAGGAGAGAAGCAGAACTGACAAAAGAAAGCAAAGCGCAGGAGAGCCAGGACTGAAAGGCTTGGTTAGAAAAACACATTGACTCCTAATGCTTTTGGACCAAAGGTATCTCTGAGCCAGCAGCTGCTGGGTCCTTTTCATTACGTTTTGGTATCGTGGGAGGGGCTGAATTTTTCGAGACAAATATTTTTTAAATATTATTCTTCAACTTTCCATTTCCCCTCCAGTGTGTTCGAACTGGTTTGCTTTCCAGGCTGTTTCTTGTTATTGCAATGCTCGTCCTGCCCAAGATGTCTGCCTGCTGGCACCAGGGCCAATGAGTATTTTTGGAGCAAAAGGTTAAACCCATCAGTGCCTGGTGGGATCAGCATTTAGTGGAATCAAGGAAATACCTCCTGAGTGTTTGATGCTGTGTACATCTTTTTGTGTGAGCTCACAGAGCCGTATTAAAACCCCCCTTTGGGTGGTGCAGGATCACACTGTTGAGGTGCGTTCTACCCAAGGATGTTCTGAATCTTTTATGCTTCCACATTCGATCAAAACAGAGGGGATCAGCTTTTAGTCACACGCTGCAAGATGCATAGTGGGATTCTTGGGGTTTGTAGGATGTTCATTCTTTTCCTTTGGATTGGGCTTGGATTACATCCCCCCATTGCAGCACCAGAGCAGGTAGTGAGCATAGAAACAGTGATACTGGAGGCCCAGAAACAAAGACTGCTGTTTGATTGTGCCTGCATGAGAGACAAAAGGTCTCATCGATGTTTTTCAACAGCCAGTAGTGATCTGGGGGCAGCTGAGCCCTGATCTGACAGCAGAATTGGAAGTGCAGGGTGCACGACCCCAAACTGCCCAGGCTGATGGCAGCGAGCTGAGGCAGCTGAGAGCTCAGGGCCCTGCCAGGCCTCAGGGCTGCTTCCCCCAGCTGCAGTCTAAGGCAAAGGCAGCTTTGCAGAGCCCAGCTGCAGCATCTGCCAGAGGACTGCAGCAGCCTGGTGGCACGCAGCTCAAGCAGCTTGGGGAAGCATGTGCAGCACTGTGCAAAGCCAGTACAACCCATTGCTTCTCAGGACACAGAGGGAAGCCTCTTCATGTGCTGCTTCATCTTTCACACTTTCTGTTAGTCAAAGAGTTTTTAAAGTTATTTCAGATGAAGTATTAAAAACCAGTTCTTTCCCTGGACCTGTAGACACATTTGTCATAGGGGAATGTTTCTGCATTGAACTGTAGCTCTGCAGTGCAGCAGTGGCTGGCTTTCCTGCATCCTGTTTTGTCAGCACGTTCATTTTGATGTCTGCTCCCCTGCCCAACAAGCCACCTATTCCTGCCTTGGGGAGAGCACTTCTGTGCACAGGGGTGTGATGTGATGTCCTGCTGGGTACTTTGCTCCTGTGCAGACATTTACAGGCAGTCCTTGCCTAAAAGCACACACCCTCCAGGTCTGCTCGCTCCTCTTGCCCTGGCTGAAACGACGATGCAGTATCACTGCCCCCCACTGCTGCTCTGTGCTCCCCAGGCAGCTGCATTATCTGGCAGGTGAGAGGCATGCTGGGACTGCCCTCTTTTTCTTGTTCTCAGGGGGACCTCAGCTCTGTCCAAGGGAACTGAGGACAGATGAGGAAGGTGTGCATGCTGGCAGTCTGCACCTTCATTCACAGGATACGTTTCCTGTTCCAGCCCCATGCCTCATCCCTGTGCTTGGATACATTGCAGAAGAGCGGGGGTTATGGCTGCAGGGATGTTGGATGCTTTTAGATGTCCATGGCCAGGTCTGTTTTGTTTGCCTGTAGCTGCCCACAGCCTCTGACAGCACTGCCTCTTCAGCTGTAGTATGATGGGAGGAAAACAGGGCTCTGCAGGCAGGTGTTTGGTCTGGACTTTCCTTAGCAGGCAAACACAGGAGCAGCTTTCTTAAGGACAGCACTAGAGGAGGCAGCATGAACAGGTACTGCTACCTGTGATGATGTGGCACAAAGTCCCACTGCCACTGTCTGCTCCCTCGGGCTCTGGGTGGGACATTGCTGGCTGCAGAGACAGAGCTTAAGGAGAAGCACCTTCATTAAGGAACCTTAACGATCAGTGCTTGACAGCCCTGCACACTGTCTACTATTGTATTTTTTTTCAACATCAATGCCTGAGTATTTCTCTCCACTTCAGGTTTGAGTAAGGCTGGATTGGGATCCATTCAGTGGGTGAATGCCCTTAATAATGTATCTCCCTTCAGCATTAAGTCGGAGCAGTGGAAAGCCATCCTGACCTGGCGCACAGCAGAGCAGGTTTACACTTGAGCTCCTCTCATGTTTCCATGGGAGTAATTCAGTGACATTCCCCTGCTTCCTCCCGTGCCTGCACAGCTCAGTTCACAAACAGCTGAGGGAAACTTCAATTTTTGATACTGTGGAAATAACGTTCCTCATATGCTGGCTTTTCAAATTCTTCTGTAAGACAAAACAGCTCGTGATGGTTCTAATCCTGGCTGTCCTTTGGGATCGAGTGACCTGAAGGCCCCGAGGACAGCACCAAGCAGCAAATGTGACCTTCCTGTTGGGGACTTGCCAAACACGAGGCGTTCCAACACCAGGTCTGTTACTGAGGGCTGATACTGACGGCAGGGATGGTGAGATATTGGAGGGACAAAGATTGTGCACAATGCCCTGAGCCTGGATCTCCTGCATTGAGGGCCTTGAGCAGCCCAGCTGGGAATTAAGGGCTCTCAGTGTGTGCCGTTCTCCAGTGCCATGCAGGGCAGGTGCCTGAGCTGCCTTACTCTTCTGTACTCAGCGTCCTCCTCGTCCATGATGGTTCCTGAGCCTGTGAGTTTCTTCTGCTGGATATGTGCCACGTCTCTCCTCTTCCTTCCCAGTCACCGATGTGAAATAGCCTTCCCCCACCCTTCTCTGGTGCTGCACAGAGACATTACAACAACTTAGCAGACATCCTGCTCACAACGTTTGACCTTGTGTCATCCCTAATTACAAGGTGTGATCAGCATCGGCCTCCACAGCAATGCAAACTGGCCCAATGCTGGCATTTCCTTGGGGAAGAGACTGCTCTACTCATGGCACTAATTTACCCTCAGATTCACATCATCCATCTCAGTCCTCGGATGAGAAGCAGTAAAAGCTTTCAGGTCTTCTCTGACTCCCACCACACGCCTTCTAGCAGGCGACAAACGGGCTTTGCCAGACGTCATTCAAAGATGATCATCTTGCTCAGTTTTTTTGGTCTATTTTTTCTTTAATACAGCATTTTGTCTCTATTATTTATTGCAGCTGATGGTTCCCAGTGCTGGCACAACTCCTGCTCTGCCTCTTCACACAGGCGTGATTTTTGTGAAGGAAAATGTAACTCACTGTGTGTAAAATTCCACTGTAGATGGAAGTTCTGCCTTTGAGAAATACTTTCCTAACCAGCATGTGACGATGCTGCAAGGAAATGTCAGCAATGACACCGCACTGAGGGCTCTGCTTATGGTTCTGGGAGGTTAATCCCCGATCCATCAGCCGGGCTGTGCCTTGTTCTGCTGGCACGTGGGAATGTATCAGCGTTCCCAAAGAAAACAAGCACTGCACGTATGTATAACCCATGTGTTAACTTGCAGCAGTTAACTGAGCAGGTACTGGGGAGCATTTGGGGCGATGCACCCCGGGTAGGGCTGGGTGAGGATGTCGTGGTGAGGACCGTGGCTCGATGGGGCACATCAGGGCTGTAACCTGCTGTAACAAAGCCTTGTCTGATGGGCTCAGGGTCCGGCTGGGCCCCACGCTGCAGCCGGGCGCTGCTTCCCAATCCGGCCCAGCCCGAACCCGGAGAGCCCGCGGGCTCCACGCGCCCCTCCCAGCCTCGCATTCCCATCATGCTCCGCTCCAACACTGCCCCGCGAGTCCGCGTCCGCCCCGCGCAAGGCACACCGGGACGTGTAGTTTGCGGTTACCTCGGCCGGCCCCGCCCAATCAGAGGCGGGTCTGGGCGGGGCCACGCGTGATGACGTGTATCTCAGCCAATAGCGCGCCGGGAGCCGAGGGCGGGGCTCAGGCAGCGCCTCTCCCGGAGCCGAGCGGGCGCTGCGCGGCGGCAGCAGGCGGAGGCTGCGGCCGTGGTGGCGGTGGCCCGGCCCGGCCCCGGGGCGCCCGGCCGCGAGGTGAGCAGCGCGGAGCCGCCCGGCCGCCGCTTCCCGCGGGGTTGCGGGGGTCTGCAGGGCGGGGAGCGGCGGGCCGGGCTGCGCGGGGGCGGCGGGGCCTAGCGGTGCGTAGCGGCGGGCCGGGCGCGGGGCTTTGTCAGCGGGCTGAGCGCCGCTCTCCTCCCCCGCAGGTCCCGCAGGAGATGGGCCGCGGGAAGGCGGAGCGCTGAGCCCCGCGGCGGGAGCTGAGGCGGCCCTCGGCCCGGCGCTGCCTGGAATGCGGCTGGGGAGCGAGGATGGGCACGCAGGGCAGCCCGGTGAAGAGCTACGATTACCTGCTCAAGTTCCTGCTGGTGGGAGACAGCGACGTGGGCAAAGGGGAGATCCTGGAGAGCCTCCAGGACGGCGCCTCCGAGTCCCCGTACGCCTACAGCAACGGTAAGGGCGAGGCGCCGCGGGGGCTGCGGAGGGTCCGCGGCGGTGCCCGGTGTGGCCGCTCGGTGCCATCCCGGCGCTCCGCCCGGTTCGCTGTGGGTTGAGCCGCGCTGAGAGAGAGCGGGTCGGTAACAAAAGAACGGGAGCGTTATTTCCAGAGCGGAGCTGCTGTGCGCTCGGCTTCGTTTGTCCTCCTCCTGCCGACGTCGAGGTGTGTGATGGAGCCCACGGCAGCCTATTAACTCTAGTGTCACAAGACCGTGATTAAAAGCCGAGGAGTGGCACTGTGCTATTTCCTGCATCCCCGCGCTGCAGTTAAAGCATAGCACAGCCCGGCAGGGTGCGGGTCCTGGAGTGGCGTTCAATCTGTCATCCTTCTCTCTGGCCTCAGTGCAAAATAACGGCCCCAGGGGCTCAATAGAAGCCACGTAATGCAGTTCCTTCTCCATCTCTGCATCTGAACCGATGGTTGGAGCAGTTGGTGCTCGGTTTTCTCAGTGAGCAGCAGCCTGAAAGAGCCGGGTGCTTCTCAAGGCTTGGAGCTGAAGCAGGCCTTGATGTAAGGGTGAGCCCCCAGAGCTGCCAGCAGCGCTGCAGGAGCGATGGAAGTGCACACCTGATTGCTCCGAGGAGGCCGTGACTCAGAACTCAGGAGGGCTGTGAAATTAGAGTAGCAAATTCTGGGACCAGAAGGTTGTGGTACCGCTCGTCTGCGGGGATGTGGCTGCGGTTTGCCTTTGAGGAGGCGCTCCATGCTTTTAAGCTTCCCCAGAGAGAGTTCCCATCCCTAAAGAGCCCCATTGTGGGAGCTGTGGAGCTGCTCCCTGGGACTGGGGCTTACTGAGCAGGGAGGATCGAAGGCTGGAACGGGGCTGTGTGAAGTGGGCTGTCAGCATCGTGGTCATCTTCTGCTATGGATGTTACTGGCTGTTGTTCAGGTGCTGATGATGCAGGAGTAAATGAGGATGGTTGGGAAGTGAGTGTGTGCTGGTTCTTTGATACACGTGTGGAACCCAGCACTGTGACTTAGCTACAGCTGGGAAGGGTTCCTCTCTGTACCTACTGCTTCATAGCAGCAAAGTGATGCTATCTCTTTCTAGAAAATAGAAATCTCAGTGAGCTCATGTTTTCAGAACCTTCCTTTTCTGTAAGCAATTGAGCTCGTTCCTAATTAGGGAATTGGGTCACGTGCTGTTGGTTTGTTTTTACACTAGTGTATGCTTTGATAGTCTCTGCTTCTGTTGCTTCTGCTGTGCCTTTTGGTGATGGGATGGAGCAGCTTTGAAATTGGAATGAGACTGATACCCGCACTATCCCTGATGGCAGTTGGATGGCCTCAGTCTTGGAGTGCTGGGGATGCATGCACTGAAGGGGCAGGTTTCTGTGGTGTGCTGCATCTCTGCCCCATGGAGCATCCCCGGGTGCAAAGGCACTTGGTGTTAGTGCTTGGTCTGCTTCGTGTTGTCCCAAAACCACAGCAACAGCGTTATGGAAGGGCTTTCTTTGTAAGCTTCATTCTCATCAGTGGGTCCTCCTTCCCTCCCTGACCGTCCCCTCCACCCCACATCCTGATCTGGAAAAACACTGCATCACCCACAGCTTGTTTCTTCTGTCCTGGAGGCAAAGCTTGCCAGGATCAGTGTGAAATGGAATGTGCTTGAGATTGGGAGTCATCCTTCCCAGCTTTCCCTCTAACTTCCCAAAGCCATCCCTGTGCAGCCTGGTGCTCCTCACAGCAGGACCCTTTGCCTGGTGAGTGCTGCATCACGGCCATTCTGGAGCAGCTTGGCTGTTAGCACGCTTACCCCAGAGCAATCCTGCTGAGCTCGTTGGGTGGCTTGCTGCAGGAGGCAGCAGTGTGACTCACATGGAGTTGCTGCAGGTTGCTTCCCTGGGTGCCATGCAACAGGAAGAAGCCAGGGCAGGCTCTGCTGCTCGGATGTGGATGCAGTGTGTGTGTGCTCTCTGATGATCCTTGCATGGTTGCATGCTGCTTTGGGAGATGGCTGCCCCCTCACCTGCTGCTGTTCTTGTAAAGCTGAAATGTGTGCTCAGGACAGAATGGAGTATGTTTCTGAACAGATGGCTTTGATTGGAAAGGGGATAGATAGATAGATTTTTGTTTCTCTTGGTTCACATTAAGCTCTCCTCCTCATGGCTTCCTTACGCCTGCTCTGCTCTCAGGCAGTGCTTGGAGCAGCGCTGATGGCCCTGTCAGTTGTGACCACCCCCTCTGCAGCGTGGCTACACTCCTTGTTTCCTTGTTTCCACCTTATCCCTGTGTCCTCATTAAGTGCTGTTTACCCTCAGATAACATTGTTTCCCTCAGCAGCCGCCTCCTTGGATGTGCTCTCCTCTGCTGCTCTCTGTGCAGTTGTCTGAGTTTGGAGCTCCCACTGCTGTTGTCTCAACCCTTTCTCTCCAGCAGTTGCTTTCTCAGCCCCAGCAGTGCACCCCGACCCTCAGCCACCAGTGTGTAATCAGGAACATCAACCAGGGGCTGCTACAAGTGTCTGTTTTACCCATGCAGCTTATGGTAGGGCAGGTCTCTGTGCACCACTTCCCTCAGCATGTGGCAGTCAGTTCTGTGCTGGGTAAGAGCCCCAGCTGGGCAGTGCTGCTGCAATGACAGGTCTCTGTAGTAACTGGAATTGTGGTTTATTTTGAGGTTTTAGCACTCTGATGGGAGTTGCATTGAGGCAAAGCGTTCTAAATGAAGACTTGCTATCGTCTTCCTGTGTGGGATCAGCCTGCAGGGAAAGCTTCAGCTCAGCTGTGCTGCTGGAAATCTCTTCCAGCTATGGAAGAATGGTGAGCGTGTGTCAGACAGGACAGTGTGTGTCTGCCAGCACCGGTGTCCTTCAGGGATGGTTCCTTCCATGTCATCAGGGATGCAAACTGATCTTCTCAGAGCAGGCTGCAGCTTGGAAACAATTCTGGCAACTCTTGTTTCTCTCTCCTTTGTTTCTTTTCCTTTGTTGTGTAATAATAGTAATAATTCTGAATGTACTGGACTGATCCCCTGTCTCTGCTTGTTGTGGGACTTCCTACCTGTGGCTTAAGAGCCTAAACAGGCCCAAGTTCCAGGCAGGTCCGGTTGTCTTCTCAGGTCAGGATGGGGATATGCAGTGCACTGGGTGATGTGTGTGTCACCTTTCAGGTGTGCTCCTACGGAGGGGAGCTGGGCACTTCCTGACCCTGTAGAAGAGCTTTGCTGTCAGGGGACTCTGAGCCTCAAGTCCCCAGGATGATGTGAGCCAAGCACTATAAATCTGGAATGGCTAGAATGCTCTTCTAATAGATTGAGTTAAAAGTCTCTCTTTATTGTTTTTAGGGTTTTTTGTTTCCATTTTTCCCAGTTCCAAGATGAGTCTGCTTCTGGTGATGCCTTTTTTTTCCCATCTAAACAACATTGGAAAGCCCACATAAAATGTCTCCTCCTTCTGTGCCCCATCTCCCTCAGCTTTAGTTTCCAGCTGTTCCCTGGCACGCTTTCCTCAGCAGCTCCTTCCCTCCCTCTCACTGAAGAGCAGAGCATCTCTCTGTGCACTCACAAACAGCTACACTTGGCTTTCAGAGCCGAGGATTTACAACCTTGCTTCGCTCTCACTTTCTTACCCTCTGACAGTCCAGGCCCATCGTTTGGCGAGCAGTGTGCTGTGTTTTGCTGTACAGCTTTCCGTTGGTCTGGGGCTGAGGAGGAGAAAGGAAGCTCTGATATGAGATCTCAGCCCACCCGTCCTGTTCTGCTGAGAGCCCCATTCTGTGGGGAGCATCAGAGGTCTGTGTGGTCCTGCAGTAGCAGTAACGGTGCAACAGCAGTTCTGAGACTGAGACAGGGCAGCGTGCTGAAGGTGTTTGACACAATAACTTAGCCCTTTCTGAATGGTTTTGCTTTGTTTTTGTCTCTGAGCACATCTTGGTGTTTGTGTTGTGACCCAGCAACAATGCTGATTGTTTCGGTGCCCTGCCATACATCCTCACAGGCTGCCTTTGTTGCTGGGTGCAGCTGTATCGTTTTTATGGACATCAGAACTGCCAAGGATGAAGAAACTCTTTTGTTTGTATTAGCTTCTGTGCATAAATTCAATCTTGATGTTCTTCTAAAGAACAAATCCACTTAACGTTCCCAGTTCTGGACCAACTTGTGGCTGTTTCAGCAGCCTGCTGGGTGCCCACCGTAATGGCTGGAGCTCCAGGAACAGATTTGCTTCTGGCTCCAAATGCAGATTTCAGATGCAGATGTCATCCTCAGCGTGGAGCAGCTCCTCTGTGGGTATCCGGTGCTGCCAAAGCATCGCTGGGATGTGGAGCAGCAGCTGGCAGGCGAAACGCTCAGCAGGGCTGGGCATCCTGCAGGGAGCGAATACACATTTTGCTTTTGGCCAGCTATAAGCGAGCAGTTTCTGGTCCGAGGTGCCCACCGACGAGTCGATAGCTGGATGCTTGGGGACTGACTGCAGCAAGAAGCATTCTTGTGACTCTCCCATTCCAGCTGTGATGTGCTCAGAGCTGAGTCGCTTCGTATCAGGTTGTACAGCAGGAATGGAGGTTGGATTGCTGCTGTGAGGAGGAGATGATGAAGGCTGGGCCAGATGGCCCCTCATGCCCTGTATGGAGCAGCACTGATCTGGGTGCTTGCTGGGAGCAGAGACCCCCGGTGCTTGTTCTGAATGTAGCTTCCCATTACGCCATGCTGCAGCACAGCGGTAGGAGCGCTGCTTTGTGGCCTTCTGCTCCACCCCTGCAGGCACCAGCCTGGGCTCTTCTGCAGTGTTGTTGTTCAGGAACTTTATCACCGTGCTGACAGCAACAAAGCAATGCTGAGAGGTACCTTGGTGCCAAAAGGCACAGACCTGAGATGAAGCCGTCTTTGTTCAAAGCCATATGTTTTGTTGACCCCCGTTGTTGGTGAAGATAATTTGTTATTTGTCTATCTAAGGAGTAGGTAATTGAATGCATGACTCAAGCTGATGAGCTCATGTGTTGTTTGGAAGGGATTTTTCTGTGGCTTACAGCTCTGAGCTGACGAGCTCAGTTGCTGCTGTTAATGTGCTGTTGCACACACTTTTTAAGGTCGGATGACTTCATCAGTCGTTATTTGAACAGATTGAATTCGCTTTTTTCATCAGCTACTGCTTATGTGCTCACACCACTGTTCTCTGAATGATTTAGCACCGCTTACACACAACACAAGAGTTGGTTCAGCGCTGGCCCCAGCGCTGCCTTCTGCCCAGGAGAGGTTTGGTGATGAACTCCCAGTGCTCAGCCTTCCCAGTGGGGCACAAACCCTGCTGTGGGCAGGTCTCATCCCCATGGAGCTCAGCCAGGCTAGGTGTGCTGGCTGGGGCTGCGTCTGTCTGCTCTGTGTGCACTGCACCCTCCTGGGTGAGATGTTAAAACCCAGACATGTCAGTCATGGCTAAGAAACTTCTTGTTAACATCTGTAACACCCGGGGACTTGGCAGGGTAAGCGGTTGTCTTTGGACACTTCTCAGTTATTGCTGACGTTTGGGATAAATGAGTTTCTGCTCTGGCTGCTTCAGGCTGTGCTGAAAAGCACAGGAACGCTGTTACAAATGCAGCCTTTCAGATGTGCTGCGCGCCGCGCTGCTTTTTGCTTAGGTTTAATAACCTGTTTGTTTCTTCTCTGTTCATCTACCTGAAACAAACTCTGCGTGGAGGAGAGGGAGGGAGCTTCCAGTAGCTTCTCTTGCACACTCAGACAAGCATTTCCAGCAGAGAGGCTGTCTGCACCTCTCAGGTGCGTGCAGGTGCATTTGGTCCTTTCCGTGGTCTATTGAGTAAGGATTTCCCTGACACTCATGCCACAGATCTGTTGCAGTCTGTCTGTGTAGAGCACCATGCTGGCTGTGAGGTGTTCTCTGCTGTCCCGCTGTGAGCAGAAGCAAGGTTTGTTCTTACCCTGACGGTGATCTCCTGCTTTACAGTCACAGCATGTCCTCACATTTTTCCAGTTATTATTTATTTGCCATATGCTCGGGGACCTGCTCTGCTTTCTCCCAAGCATCTTCTTGAACACAGTATGTTGCAACCAGCTCCGGTTACCTGAGGACACTGGAACTGGAGGCGGCTGAATCTTGGAAGTGTTCTCTATTTCTTCCTTTCTCTCTGGCCAGGGTGGCACTAAGCCTGTTCTCCCCACTCTCCAGTCACGGTGACTAAGGCTTTCTCTTTGGGGTTTGTTGCTTGGTGTGCACTGCATCCTGCTCCAGCAGCACACTGTGTGAGGAAGGAGGGAGGGATGTGCCAGAGGTGTCCTTGCAGAGATGAATTCAGGTGTCTCTGGGGTCCCTGCTGTGCTTACAGCAATGCATGTCTACAGAGCCTTGGTCACTTAACTTGAAACATTTAAAGCAGTTTTCTCAGTATCTTCACCATTTGAAGGGAAGATCTCAAGAACAGCACAAAATACAGCTCGAGAGCAGCATGAAGTGCACATCCCTGGTGCCTTTCTGCCTTTTCCAGTGACTTCCCAGCCCCTGTGCCTGCTTGTCCGCCAGCCCCACTCTGATTTTGGCACGCTGCTGCTGTCTGAGGGTGCGCAGCGCTCATTGATGGTGTTGGGACACATCCTGTGGGGCAGTGAGTTCCCAGGGGAAGGAGGCTGGCAGCCCCACTGCAAAGTGCTGTCGAGTGCTGGAAGAAAGCTGTCACTTCTTGGCGGGGTTTTGCTTTTCCTGGTTACACCAGATGTAATCTCACAGCTGAAAGCCCAAATTTTAACTCGGACGAGTTTTGTTTCAGCTCGCATTGATGTGATGCATCCTGTGTTGGCGTGAGTGATGTGGAATAGGTCAGAGATTCCTACGTGCACCCTGCCCATTCCCATGGGAAAGTGGCTGGTGGGTAGGTTTCCCATCTACCGCCTGGCAGATGGGATAAAGGTTGGGATGCCCTGGAGCTTTGCCCAGGAGCAATTACGGTGCTCGTGCGTGAAGCCCGGCCCTGGGAGGGGAGCGGGGTGTTTGTCCCCAGCCTTGGTGACAGCAGCTTGCTGAGTGCTGGGTCGGTTGGGCTGCTCCGACAGCGGGGCCATGTTGGCATCGGTGCAAGCAGGAGCCTAAAGAATAGCGGAGGGGTTGGACTGAATGCTAAATCACTGGGAACAGCCCGGACTTGTTCTCCAAGCGTCGCTCTTTGGTTACATCACGCTCGGTGTTGGTCAAGAGAGATGGGCTGATAGCTGCTGAGCTTCCAGCAGGGCTGCTTTCCTGCTGCAGGGCTGTGTGTCTGGGGGCCAGGCAGGTGGCAGCGAGGCCAGGAGGCTGCAGGAGATACGGGGGTGTGGTGTGGGGTTGTGGCTGTGCATCCCCACCGGGGGCTGTCAGGCTGTGCTGGCGGAGCAGAAATGCCAGTCCTGAAATGAGCTGCATGCGGCTGCCAGCTGAGGTGATGTTCGGGCTGGGGAAACCACTGATGACTACAGGAAGGAAAATTTCACACCTTTGCTGAGTTTATCGGTTTCTGAGCGGCACAAAATGTTAATAATAAAGGAGCTGTGGTACAGCATGGCTGGGGGTGTCGGACCGCCGGCACCGCTCTGGGCGACAACGACATCTAGCGGCTGCTGTGCCTGGCCAGACAGCAGAGCCCTGGGCCAAGGGGAGCTGAGCTCCAGCCCTGGGCTGCAGCCTGAGCTGCGCAGCAGCTGCCTGGATAGGGCCAAGTAGGGGCAGCCCTGCTCTGCATCCCCCTCAGTGCCCAACTTGTCCAGCTTTGGGAGCTGAGAGGATTCACAGGGATGCTCTGCTCTCTCGTGGGCATGGAGCAGGCTCACTGCTGCTTGCTGTCCCCAGGGATGCGGGTTTTATATCTGCCAAGCAAATAAATACAAACCACTCGTCGTCTCTGGAGGAAGATAAAATGTAAACTATCTATTTTCTGTGATAAAGCACTGGAAATAGTTGGAATTTAAGATAATTATCTTGATTGCTTCTTGTAGCACCCTGCAAAGACTGAAATCTAATTTGTTTCTCTCTAACAGGGAGCTCCTGCTGATGACTCAGGCGAAAATCCATTTGCCTTATTGACAAACTTGTCCCTTGGTTTTCAGGGCAGTGTTGCTGCAGAAGGGGCATACAGGTGGTTATGCAGCAGGGAGGTTTTCAATACACGTTCCACATTTGAGATCTTGTGGTTGGAGGAGAGAACAAAGCTGATGCAATTGGAGGGAAGTTACTTGGCATTGCTAAAGGTGGCTGTAAATTGCTTTGTGCTCTCCAGTGAGTGGTGCAGTTCAACCAGATGCACAGGAGCTTGCAGGGAAGCTGCAGGAGGGGCAGCTGTGCGCTGGCTTGAACAAAATCCTTGTCTGAAGGTGCTGGGCATTCCTAATGTGACTGCAATTCTGGGGTCCTCTGCTGGTCTGGAGCTGGGGCCCTGTGGGGAGCTGTTGTCCATGCTGTTTTCTCAGCTGTTGTTGAGGAGGGAGTGCACTCTGCCTGCTCTGCCCCTGCCTGCTCAGGAGCCGAGCTGCTGGAGGAACCTCCTGAAGTTGCATCAGCCTTCGCTTCCTGGCCCACAGAGGTGACGAAGCACGGCTGTGCCGTGGTGGGGCTGGTAGCTGAGGGTTTCTGGGCTTGTCTCTCACTGGAACCCAACACTGACATTGACTGCCCTGTGTTGCCTTGCAGTACAGGCTGCTGTGTGCTGCCGTGCTCTGAAGGATGAGTATAGAGGATGACAGTAGAGAAAGTAACGTTCTTCCAAAATACATTTGCATCGAGTCAGTTCTTCCATCACCAAGTTTGAGACTTCACTTGTTTAATGAAAGAAACAGTTTAATTTGCATGTTTCTGTTTGCAAGCATAGCAGGTATACGTGCCTTGTAGTTCTTAATTCCTTTTGTCCTTGTAGTTGGAAATCAGCAGCTGTGTTCTCTGGACAGGCTTCTCAGCATCACCACCTCCCTGCCTGTTTGACCCCTGTTCTCTTCCCTTTAGGAATTGACTACAAGACTACTACCATCCTGTTGGACGGCAGAAGGGTCAAGCTGGAGCTCTGGTGAGTTTGGCTTCTGAACTGCACCACAGCATGGCCAGTGCAGAGCATCCCTGGCTGTATGGTGAGGCTTGGTAACTCCTCTTCCCAGTAAGCTGTTCTAGTGAATCAGACCCCTTTCTGTGACTGAGCAGCACCAGCAGCATGCTGTCCTTTGCCAGGATGGTCCTGTTTCAGCCTTTGTCCACCACAGCTTTTGCTCACTAAGGGACTTAGACTGACAATACTGGACTCAACTGAAATCCTGGAGTGGGAAACAAATAGAATTAGGAGGACAGAGCCCTCAGTTCCCACAGAAGCCTGGATTAGTCCATGGCTTGGTCATGGTACATTCAGTGTGTACAGGGCTGACCTGGCGCTGGGATGGAGTAGTGAGAGCCCTGCATATGAGGGTGACCCTTCCTTACCTGACAGTGCTGGAAGAAGACCCGGAGCCCACCTGGTCCAGTTCTGAGATATAAACTGCTAAGAAGATGCCCCAGGAATGCAGGAAATAGCCTGTCCCTGTTGTGCTTCAGCTGGATCTAGCAGGGAGTGACACTGGTCCTAAGGCATGAAACCAAACGTCTCTGCTGAGATGTATATGAAATAACTGGAATGTTCATGTTCTGTGTGAACTGTTACATTGGGAATGAATGACACGTTCTCTGCCTCAGAGACTGACTCTAAGGGTGTATGGTTTCATGGTTTAATTATAGTCCTGCTCTCTCAGGAGCTGGTGTCCTCATTTTTCTAACAAACAGCTAATTTATCTCTTCTGCCCTGTGTGACTGCATGCTCTCCTTGCACTTTGTGTTTCTTACTCTTGTAAGGTGCCATTTTCCCATTTGTAGCCTGCTGGGAGTTGTGGACTCTGGGGTTTCTTGTTTCCTAGATTTCACAGGTGTAACTCGAGTTTTCTTTGTTGCAGGGACACATCAGGGCAAGGCAGATTTTGCACCATTTTCAGGTCATACTCCAGAGGAGCCCAGGTGAGCGCAGCTGTATTTGATGGGGGCCATCCTTTTCTTTAGGCTGTAACTATCTTTCATGCCACGGCAAAGAGCTCCAAGGCAAATCGAGCATGGAAAGGATGGGATCTGTGAAAATACCAAGGGGCACCACAGGTCTTTCTGTGCTCTAGATTTTTCGTTTTATGAAATGATGGGAAACAGAGGAGTGAGTGACAGCCCTAGGCTGCTGCTGGAACGTTCTGTAATGGATTACTCCCTGCTGGTTTCTAGACAGGGGCTGAGGAGTTGGGCTTATAAAGGATGTGGCGATTCTAACCTGAGATCTGCCTTAGCTTTAATGTGGGGGCTCCTCATTTCAGGGGCTTATCAGGTTTGTTTCAAAATGACACCAGCTTTCACAGTGGAGTTCTTCCTCTGTGTTGTTACCAAATCAGCTCCAAAAATAATGCTCAAATCAAGCAGGGAGCAGCAAGCACCACGTCTGCATGGGGCTTCAGCCAGCAGAGTCTGTGTCGTGCGTACCAGGACTTGTATCTGCCGTGTGATGAAGTGGGAGAAATGGGAAAGGTGAAAGAAATGGTGATGAGAATGGCCTGGCCCATGTGGGGCTGGCTGAGAAGGGATACATGTACATGAGTGGAGAGTGCTTAAGAAAATACACAAAACAGCTGCTTGGTGAAAAGTGCCTTCAAGTAAGGGAAGCGCACCTGGCTCCCCTCCCTGCCTCATTGCTTCTTGAGTGGAATGATGAGAATTGAATCTGCTGAAGTTAAACCCTTGCCAAATGGAGAAGTGGTCCCGAAGTGTGACAGAGGTTGTCCTTCAGGAATAGGTTCAGACTCTGCAGAAAGTCAGAATGACGTTCAGGAATGCTCCCATCTTACAGCAAGGCTGCAGCCCTAACAGAATAATGAGTGTTGTTGAGTTCTGCTTTGGCAGCAGGTTTGAGTGGTTGCTGTCTATCCTGCTCAGGGCTTCTCAGCATGCAGAGAACTGCGGGGCTTTTTGGCAACTCAGCAGGCTCTGAGATGCAGGCTGTGCTCTACTGTGCAGCTTTGTGGGTGCTGTGAACATTCTACCTGCTTTGGGACATTCTGAGGGGTGTCCAGCTGCTGGAGGAGCCATCCCTGCATGTCACAGTGCTTACTGCCAGCTCAGTGATAAATAACCCCTGGTGCATTACGCTGTTGGGAAATGCTTTGGCAGCAGGGAGCAGTGCCCTGGGCCAAGGTCCCAGGTGCCAGCTGGAGAAGGGACATGGTGTTCTCCTTGCTGTCTTTGTTTATGGCTTACTTAGTCCTATGGGCTGCAGAAGTCCAGTCTGGGGGTTCTTCCAGGCTTCCTCAGCAACCAACAGCTTTGTTCCATCAGTGCAGAGTAGCAGCAAGTGAGGCTTTCTTGGCTGCCCTGTACTCTGCGTGCTGAGGTTTGTGACAGTGGTGGGAGCACTTGTTTTCAAGCACACTGCTTCTGCCACCTTTCAAAGCCTGCAAGTCTGCTTGCTGCAGGTGTTTAAGCCAGACAGAGATGTGGTTTGATTCCCTCTTTGGTCAGGACTTTGTGTGAGCTCCTGCTCCAAGCAAACCTGACTCCTGGCAGAGTAAGGGTCCACGTGTGCTGCTGGGTACAATAATAGATTATCTCTGTGTTCTCTGTTCACTGCGTGGTGCACTCACGTGGTAATCTGTCATGGGAGCTCAGGCTTTGTGGAACAAAAGCAGACTGGAAATGGACTTTGAAAATGAACTGTGTAAAGACCTGGGACAGTGCTGGGAGATAAGTCCTCTCTTCTTCCACCCGCCACCAAAACCCAGGGGCAGGTTGGGGAGAGGCTGCCCAGCTCAGGGGCTGCAGAGGACTGCACAACAGCTGCACCAAGTGTTCTCACAGGGTGTCTTGTGAAGCTAGATATTGAGAGGTATGGAGATATCAGGGTGTTGAGAGCCATCGGGGCACTTAAAGAAGGTTTGGGGCTGCAGATGGGAATCTGTTCATCTTTCTGGCTGATTACAATTCCACACGTGTTGTTCCACAGGAATCTTTTTGTTTATAAACCTGAAGGGAAAAAAAAAGGCCAACAGCTCTTATTTGGATCTGTCTGCAGAGCTGAGCCAGCTTCCTGTGTGCATGCATGTCTGCAAGCTGTTCTTTGCAGGGGAGAAAACAGTGATGACACTGTGTTTGGGAGGCAGTGTCTGGAGCACACCTGTGCTGCCTGGGAGAAGCACGAAGTCCCCTGTCTGAGCCCCCAAATATGGAGCTGCTTCTTCCCCTTTGCCCCACCACCCACACTGGGAGGATGGGGATGGGATTGGGGCAGTAGGCAGCGTGGCCTTGGTGTCTGCTCTTGGGAGACTTTACTTGACAATCTGAACTGGAAACGTGTGTGTGTGGAGCTGTGTTATGACTTGGGAGGCTGTACTGGCAGACAGCGTGGAGTTAGAGAGCGTGGTCTTGACCTTCCACTTTATTCCTAAGAACTCGGGGTTGTGGTTTTGCTGATGTTTTATCCCGATTCCTCTGTAAAGCAGATCCAGGCTGCAGCTGCCAGCAAGCTTAAAGCCACTCTGCTCCGAGAGCGTGGTTCAGGCAGAAGCTGTCCTAACAAAGCAGCTCTTGGAGCAGTTTCTGTTGGCTCAAGGAACTTGTCAGTCCAGAAACAAAGCAAGTAGGGCCTTCTGAGCACCCTGGCAGTTTGTCTTGGAAGGAGGTCCTCAAAACTCTTCCTCTGTCGTTTCCTGATTATCCTTCATTCTCATGTGTAGCGTTGGAAGCCAGAAGTCCAAACAGAACAAATGAAGAAAGTCTGGGTCTCTCCCACCCCATCCCTCTTTTTTTTTTCCCCTAGGATGCACTTTATTTTAGTGATGTCTCCTGGTAGCAGGTAGTTCTCCATTCTTGTCACCTTAAGATCATTCTTTTAGCCTTTCAGTTTTGGGGTATAGAAGCGGCCTTCTAGGTGAATCTCCCTTTTTGTTTGCCCCGTATGCAATCTGGTGACTGCATGTTTTCTTCCATCAGGGGATTCTCCTGGTGTATGACATCACCAACCGCTGGTCCTTTGATGGGATAGATCGATGGATGAAGGAAATAGATGAGGTAAGCTTCATGAAGGACCCAGGAGCGTGCTGGCTTGCTGCAACACCATTCTTTCACACTGAGGCTTCCAGCCCCTCTGGCCCAGGGTCACCAAAGTGCAGTGGTCTGTAACAAAACCCAGGGAGGTGCCACCTCTGTACAAGAACCAGAGTGGTTCTGCTGTGGTTCCCTCTCAAGTGATTCGTAGAGAGGAAAAATTAATGGTCCTCGTTATGTAGCATTGACTGCTCAGCATCAGAGCAGCTTCTACTCCCTTGCTCTTCGCTGCTATTGAAGTTAGGCAGAGTTGGCTGCCCTCACTAAAGTCGAGCCGTGATTATTTCTCCATGTATGTTTTTCTTTTCGTAGCATGCCCCAGGGGTGCCCCGGATCCTGGTGGGAAACAGACTTCACCTCGCCTTCAAACGGCAGGTGCCCACAGAGCAGGCCCGGGCGTACGCAGAGAAGAACTGCATGACATTCTTTGAGGTCAGCCCACTGTGTAACTTCAACGTCATAGAGTCCTTCACAGAGCTGTCTCGTATCGTCCTCATGCGGCACGGCATGGAGAAGATCTGGAGACCCAACCGAGGTGGGCAATGAGAAAGGAGCTGTGTGTGGGCTGGAGCAGAGGGAGCGCCCAGATAGGTGTGTGTGTGTGCTCATACCTGTGGGATCTGAAAGCTCCTGCCCTGCTGAACAGCCTCGAGTCAGGTGTGCTGGAGCTGAACCAGAGCAAGCTGCCCTTCCTGGTGCAGCTCCAGAGGGCAGTTCAGCATGTCTAGGCTCTGAACTGCTCTGGGACATCCTTACACCTCTGCATTTACTCTAGGTAAAGCTGAAAGCAATTAAGCTTACAACTTGAAAGCACTTCAATCGGATGACTGTGTGTGTGGGATGCACCAAGCGTAAGCACCTCTGTCCTTACCCTTGTCTGAGCCTGTATCTCCTGTTCTGGAGAGATAGGGAGGCAGGGTGAGCCCAGGGCAGTGCAAGGAGCTGAAAGGGGATCAACCCTGTTCCTGCTGTAGGCATGGAGCAGTGAGCTGGGGTATTCCATATGTGCCCAAGTGCACAGACTGGCATGAGCAGAGCCCACCTTATGTCTCAGCCTGTTGAGTTTGGAGGAAAATAGTCTTAGGACCCTGGTTCCTAGCTGGGGGTAGCAGCGTGTCTGACTGACAGGCTGAGCAGCAGAAGTTTAACACTCCCATCTGGGTGACCCACCTTTGTCTGGGTCTTCTGTCCCAGTGAGCAGGAGCAGATCTTGCTCCTCAAACGCTCTGTCAGGTTCTTCAGGACTGGAGGCAGCTCTGCTGGCTGCTTGGGAGCAGTGAGCGGCTGGAGGTGAACGTGTGCCCTCCTGTGGCCGGCTGCTGGGAAATCCCATCCCACAGGCTTCCCACAGCTCATTCATGTGGCTCACCCTGAGCTAAGAGGACGCTGGCAAGTCTTGTCCTGGCTTGAAGGGATGTTCATTGCTGTGAGCACTGTGCAAAGAGCCATCCCTGCAGCCTCTGCTCACTGAGCCAGTCCCTTGCAGCAGGGCTGGCTCCATTGCCTCCTTCCCAGACCTCTCCTTGGGGCTGCCAAATGGTGACAGGGAAATGGGACCATGAGCAGGGCTGGCATGTTGCACCAAGCAGAGGGACGGTGCTGCCTGAGCCCAGTGCTGGCACCAAAGCTGATGGCCATCAAGGTGCTGGCTTGCAGGGCTCAGCTGAAGCCTGGGAAGCCTTTATTCCCACACTGTTGCTCTAACAAATGTAATTTGGTGAAGCCCTGACACAGGCTCAGAGAGGTGGTGGGTGCCCTGTCCCTGGAGATGCTCAGGGTCAGGCTGGAGCACCCGGTGGAGCTGTAGGTATCCCTGTTCATTGCAGGGCAGCAGGGCCAGATGATCTTTACAGGTCCTGTGAATCTGCTCTGGGTTCTGGTGCAGTTGCCATCAGCTCTTCTCCCCTACCAGCAAGAGCTGCATGGCACAAAGAGGTGTGGGAAGAAGGCAGCCTTGCAGTGCATTGGCCCTGACTGTCCGCTCTCTCCTCCCCGCAGTGTTCAGCCTGCAGGACCTGTGCTGCCGAGCCATCGTCTCCTGCACCCCCGTGCACCTCATTGACAAGCTGCCGCTGCCCGTCACCATCAAGAGTCACCTGAAATCCTTCTCCATGGCCAACGGGATGAACGCGGTGATGATGCACGGCCGCTCCTACTCCCTGGCCAGCAGCGGGGGAGGCAGCAGCAGCAAAGGCAACAGCCTGAAGAGATCCAAATCCATTCGGCCGCCCCAGAGCCCCCCCCAGAACTGCTCACGCAACAACTGCAAGATCTCTTAGCAGGACGGACGCGCCGTGAGCTCCGTGTGCACCCACACACCCATGTACAGATGTTTGCACACTTCACCCTTTCCGACCGGATCCTTTAGGATGGGCCTCGGCTGCTTCCCCCACGGTGCACGCAGGCGTTGGGAATGTGCTCTCCTTTGGCCCCGCATGTGAAGCGTGCTGCCGGCTGCAGGGGGGAGAGGACTCTGCCAAGTGACCCTCCAGGAATGCTTTGGGCTTCACCTCTCGGCCTGGGGTGGAAAATTCAGCAGCTGCCGGGTTGGGGAGGAGGGGGGGAAGGAGGGGGGGGAAAAAAGCTCATCCCGTTTCGATGGAGAAATGGATTTAATGGCAGATTGAGAGGCTTAAGGGAGTAGGCAAGGAGAGTCTGTGCTGTGACTTTAACTCTTGGCCTCCTGAGCGAATCGCTGGTGCAATAGTGGTGGTTGGGTGCAGCGAGAAATGAAGAAACAGAAACAAAAGAAGAAGGGGGGGGGGGGAGCAGTGACTGGATTCACCCAGATGTTAACCTGCTGTTGCCAAAAAAATAGAGCTAAGGTGCAAAAGGCAAGAGTTGGCCGTGAGGAGGCTGAAGGGAGCAGCCTGCGTGCCTTCTGCGGTTCTTTGTGTACATATTATACATAGATGTATATCTCTCAGCTGTTTTGTAAGGGGTTGGTTGGTTGTTTTTTAAGAAGCAGTCAGGGAAAATTTTATGCAGCCATGTAAATAAAAGCAGGGGATTAATTTAACCAGTGGCAGCAAGAGGGGCAAAGCGGGGGGTGTTAAGGTGAGAGGATGTAAATGCTTGAAAAGACTCTGACCCACTACAGGGGTTGGTAGGAGGATTTTAATACGTATACAGAAGGAAAGAGCCATCGGTGCGTTCTGTGCTCCCCGAGCTGCTTTACTTTGATCATTCCATAAAGTGTGAGCGCTGAGGGTGGGCTGGGGTTGAAGCAGAGCTGAGGGGGCAGAGCAGAGAGGCTGAGCTGTTGGGGTTGATGTGAGGCAGGGGCAGCTCTGAGCCCCCCAGGTGGCCGATGCCTCATTCAGTTGCAGAGCCAGCAGGGACTGAGGAGCAGAGATTGGAAGTGCTGAGCCCAGAGCAGAGGGAAGATGTGGACTGCCCTGTGTCAGTGCAAGGTCTTGGCCGTCCATTCCAGAGCCCCACCTCCATTGTGCCACTCTGTGCACTCCTGGATCCACACGCTGCCACCCCACGTTGGCCCTGCATCCTGGCCTCTTGCTCTGCTTTCCCAAAGACATCCTGCCAAGCTCGTGGCTCCTCCTGGATGAAGGTGGGAAGGGACGAAGCGGCTTTTCCTGCTGGAGCACAAAGGAGCCGGGAGCAGGGCTGCATCTCCTGTGGGGGTGTGCTCAGCTCAGGGCTGCAGCAGGAAACGGGGAGAAACAGAGGGAGCTGAGCACTGCAGGACTGCTGCAATGCCTTGGAGCGTGTGTGCTACGCAGCCGGAGCATGGGATGTGGATGCAGAGTGTGGGATGTCAAGCAAGGGCCCGTCCATCCCTGGCTTCATCCCACGGCAGCGTGTTGGTTGTGCTGATGGTTCACCTGCAGACTGAAAAGCTGCACGTCGTCCTCCCAAGGGCTGGGGCCTGGCAGTGGTACTGGGCTGTGCCAATGGCTTCCCTCGGACAGCCATGCTGTGTGGACTGGGAGTCATCCACGTGGAGCAGAGCAGCAGAGCAGCGCTGCTATCTCTGTCCTGCAGCCGACAACTCGGGGCCCCTCTTGCACTGTGGGGCAGGATGAAGCCCAGTGATGCTGCTGGGCTGATGCCCCTCGGTGCGTGCAGCCCCCCTGCAGAACAAAGCCCGGCGCTGGGGGGGTTCAGGGCTCGGCCCTGGCACGCTTTATTGCCCGGCTCAAATGAGCGAGGAGAGAATTAAAGCTTGTGCCGAGGCGGGGAGAAGAATCCTTTGTAGTGGTGATTTGGCTCGAGAGCAAAGCAGGCCGATTTCAGCACGGAGTCCGAGGGATTTCCAGAACCTGTCTGAGACGGCCGGCACCTGTTCCCCATCACTTAACACACAGCAGAAGACAATCGCTGGCTCTACAGCCTGGCAGGCCGGGGATATACAGCCAACAGGTGATGCTCCAGCACTGCGAGGGGCACTCGTGGCTGCCTCCTGCCTGCACTGCCTGCGGGCACCCGGGATCCCTGCCCCGAGTCACTGCTGCATGCCTGCAGCTCATCACACACCTCTGCTTGGTTCTGCTTCGGTCCATGTGCCGCCTCCTGCTCCTTCTGCCCAAAGCTGATGTTCCTTTCATCCTGTAAGTCAGGAAGATCCCAGCTGGAGGGAGGATGGAAGATGGACCCGGTGTGTTTGCTCAGCCATTTATTGTTATTATTCTTTAATTTAAAAGGAAAAGAGGTTTTTTGCATCTGATGTCGACACTAGTCTGTAGCTGCTCCCCCCCACCCGTACCATTCCTGAGGGGTTCTTTTGGACTGTCCTTTTATTTTTGTATTCCTTTGTACAGTCGGTCAGTGTTGTTCAACTGATTCCACATGGGTTTGTTTTATATAAATTAAAGCCTTTTTTTTGGTTTGGAGCTGCCGAGCAGGAGGTGCAGGAGTTGTATCTGCTTTGGGGGGAGATGCTGAGGAGGAGGAGGAGGTGTTTGTGCCCCAAGCCGGGCACGACCTGCTGGATCCTGACCCACGGAGTGGATTTAATGGCTGCAGGGAGGTGGTGGGGCTGTGCAGCCCCCCGGCCCTGTCCCGCTCTCAGCCTCCCCATGACCTCCCCTCTCCCCCTGCCCCCGAGCTGCCCCAGGATCAGATTTTCCACTTCGTACCAGACTGGCCACGCTTGTTTTAACAGCTTAAGGGTAACATTGCTGAGGGAGTGGGGGGGAAATCAGATAGCGGCTGCAGCCTGGAAAGCCCCGAGCTGAGGTAAAAGCCTGCGTGGGGAAGAGGCGCAGAGAGGCTTCTGGTTTTCAGGCTGCTGCTGGCAGGGGCTGCTCCTCACTGCCCCGCTTGGAGGCAGCTGCGCTCGGCTTCAGGTGGGGGAAATGATGGTGGGAGCCATCCTCGCTGCACAGACCTTTGGTGCACAACGTGCAGGGGTGGAGCTGGGAAATGCCCCCGTGAAACTCAATGCGCACAATGGGGAGCGCTGGAAAGGCAGAAGCTGTGACAGTGCCTTCATGTGAGAAAGGTTTGTCACATGGGATGGATCGCTGCTTCTGCCCTAAGAAACACCGGCTGGGAGGAGGAGGCTGCGCTGGTACCCAGGAGTGGAGGGTGGGTGCCGAGCTGGATGTAGGACGGGGAGCTCCCCAGCGTGTGCTTTGGGGATGGGACAAACGTGATGGGGTTCTCCGCGCACAGCGCTGTGTCCGGGGCAGGGCTCCATGCCGCAGTGCCTCCCCCCCTGCCCGCCGCTGTCCCGGGGCAGCGTAACCTCCCCGTGCGCTCCGGACCGGCTCGGCACAGCGCTCGGCCGCATCCCGACCCTCCGCAGAGCCTTGTGCCCGCTGGGGGGCTGCGGGTCCTCCTCGGGCTGCCCGAGCCGGCCCCGCTCAGATCCCGCAGCGGCACCGAGAACGGCTGAGACGGACGGGAACCGCAGAGAGGGAACGCGGCCGGGTTCTGCGGGGCTGTGCGGGCTTCGGTGCTCCTCCGGCTCTGGGCTGCGCTGGGACAAAGGCGCGGGGCCGCGGTCAGCAGCGCTGCAGGAGTTAACGCTCCCCCCCCCCCCGCCCCAGGTCCGTCTCCAGCGGGGATTAGGGCAGTCTGGCTGGGAGCAGGGCCGGCTCCTGCCAGCTTAGGGCCGGCTTCGGAGGTGCTCTGCGAGCAGAGGTGGGGTCGCAGCGTCCAGCCGGGGTCTGGCACGGCCAGGCGCTGCCTCCAGACGCTCCCCTGCTCGGGCTGCACGGCAGGTCTCAAAGCCGGGCTGTAAATTATCGGCATTTGCTGCTGGAGCGGGGACTGCCTACAAACCTGGGCGCTCGTGGGGGCCTGGACGGCCGGCAGGAGCTGAGGGAACGTGGGCCTGGGATGGGGGTCGTGGCCCCCACGGCGCGGCCGCGACGCACCGCACTGCAGCTGGAGATGCTGCGGGGCCGGGGGCTGCGGCTGCCTCCCACCCGCAGGCCCGGGGCGGGCAACAGGCTTTGGATGTTTTCTCATCCTGCAGGAATTCGGCTCCATGGGCCGGGCATTTTTTTTTTCCCCTCCTTTCACTCTCTCTCTTTGGAGACTTTCCGCATTCTGCCTTTGATCTCCCCCCTGTGTTTGTCCAGCCGATCGGCTCAGACGGGGTTAGAGGCTGAGGTCAGCGCCTTTTCCATTCCAAACACCCAGAAACATCAGTGAGAAGGGAGGGGATTCAGATTACAACCTTCCCGTCCTCCCCTTCCACCCCTGCCACACACGCACGCAGCGCCCAGACCCGCTGCCACTGCACGGCGAGCGCTGCCCGGCTGCGGCTGCCAGGGATGCGCTGAGCCCCCCGGGGTGGGGACATCGCGGCGGCCGAGGCGCTCCCCGGGGCCACCGCTGCGGCACGATGCCGGCCCCGGTGCTCTGAGAGCTCAGCGATGGACCGAGGTGTCGGGCGGCATCTCCGGAGAAGCAGCGTGAACCCGGCGTGCTGAACCGCAGGGGTCTGTCTGGACATCACCTCCTCCTCCTCCTCTCCGTCCCCCGACTTTCCGTCTCCTTCCCTCCGCCCAATGTGATCGGCCCCGAGTCCGGTGGCGAGGCGGGGGGCACACAGATGCCTCGCCGGAGTTTCCACCGCCCGGGACCGCGGTCGCGTCCTGGCGGGCGGCAGCTCGGTGGGGCTGAGCCCATGCGCTCGGCTCTGCTGCTGCTGCTGCCCTTGTTAGCGGCCGCCGCCGGGCTGAGCCTACAGCAGGCCAGGATGCGGCACCTGGGGGTGTGCCCCAACCAGCTGAACCCCAACCTGTGGGTGGACGCTCAGAGCACCTGCGAGCGGGAGTGCCAGGCAGACCAGGTGAGCGCTGGGGGCTGCGGGGAGTCAGGGCATGGCTGGGAGGGGTTTGGGTGCTGCACCTGTGTGGGGGTGGTGCTGAGCGGAGGGCTGTTCTGGGCTGTGTTGGGATGGGGGTCCCATGGGCAGAGGCTGCAGTTGCCCAACGCGGTGCCCAGCTCACTCTGCAGCCTCACCCCAGCTGTGCACAGTGCCCCAGGGGCTCCGAGCCCCTCTGCAGGCAGAGGTTCAACTTACTGCCCTGTTGCATCAGCCCGGGCTGGAACACCCCCAACACACCCCAGTGTGCTCCTACCCAGTTACTGAGGGATGCTGGCACGCTGGGACTGCTCCCCCTGCTCAGTCAGTTTTCCCTGGGCAGGAGCACGATGCTGCTCATCCTCGGGCAGCAACCTCTGTAGTTCATCACTGTAATGAGTTGTGATGGGTTAGCATTAGGGTTGGTGTTGGGGTGCTGATCGCTGTCCCCTCCCGGCCAGGACTGCGAGGGCTTCGAGAAGTGCTGCACCAACGTGTGCGGGCTGCGCAGCTGCGTGGCGGCGCGCTTTGCGGACGGCAGCCTGCTGGCGCTGGAGCTGAGCCGCGGTCCGTCCTGCGAGAGCTTCGTGTGCGCCCAGCAGGGCTCCGACTGCGACATCTGGGACGGGCAGCCCGTCTGCAAGTGCAAGGACCGCTGCGAGAAGGAGCCCAACTTCACCTGCGCCTCCGACGGCCTCACCTACTACAACAAGTGCTACATGGACGCCGAGGCCTGTCTGCGCGGCACGCGCCTCACCACCGTGCCGTGCAAGCACATCTTCACCTGGCCCGACACCAGCCCGGTGCCGCGCGAGACCACGGCCCGGCCCACGCCGGGAGCGGGCCCCGAGCTGCCGGTACCGCCCGCGCTGTACAGCGACCCCTTCCACCAGTCGGTTCGTGCCGGCGGCACCGTCAGCTTCCGCTGCGACGTGAGCGGCCGCCCGCGGCCCGACATCACCTGGGAGAAGCAGAGCGAGCGGGCCGAGAACTTCATCATGCGGCCGGACCAGATGTACGGCAACGTGGTGGTCACCAACATCGGGCAGCTGGTCATCTACAACGCCCGCCACGAGGACGCCGGCATCTACACCTGCACGGCCCGCAACGCCGCGGGGCTGCTGCGCGCCGACTTCCCGCTGTCGGTGCTGAAGCGCGAACCCGGGGCGGCCCCGCAGCCCGGCAGCCCGCAGCCCGGCGGCCCGCAGCCCTTCCCCAGCGCCGAGTGCCTGAAGGAGCCGGACCGGCGGCGCTGCGAGGCCGCGGAGGTGCGCTGGCACTTCGATGCCAAGCAGGGCTCCTGCGTCACCTTCCGCTACGGCGGCTGCGGAGCCAACAGGAACCACTTCGAGACGTACGAGGAGTGTCGCGCCGCCTGCGTGGGCAGCGCCCGGCCCACCTGCCTGCTGCCCATGGTGCAGGGCCCCTGCCAGAACTGGGAGCCGCGCTGGGCTTACAACTACATCCTCAAGCAGTGCCACTCCTTCGTCTACGGCGGCTGCGAGGGCAACAGCAACAACTTCGACAGCAAGGAGACGTGCGAGGACGTGTGCCCCTTCCCCAAGAGCCTGCAGTGCAAGGCCTGCCGCCTGAAGAGCAAGATGGTGCTGAGCCTCTGCCGCAGCGACTTCGCCATCGTGGGGCGGCTGATGGAGATCGTGGAGGACCAGGACTCCGGCATCGCCCGCTTCGCCCTCGAGGACGTCCTCAAGGACGAGAAGATGGGCCTCAAGTTCTTCAATATCAAGTACCTGGAGGTGACGCTGATCGACATGGACTGGAGCTGCCCCTGCCCCAACATGACGGCCGAGGACGGGCCGCTCATCATCATGGGCTCCGTGCACGACGGCATGGCCACGCTGGACCCCGGCAGCTACGTGCGGGCAGCCAACGACAAGAGGGTGAAGAAAATCTACGAGCTGATGGAGAAGAAAACCTGCGACCTCCTCAACCGCTTCCAGGATTAGGGCCGGGCTGCACGGACACCGGGGCTGCAGACCCCGGGAGGACCCGTCTGAGCCCACAGCCCGTTGCTTATATCGAGTTACAGGCACCGTTCTGCAGCTCCATCCCTGTGACTCACAGCTGCGTGCCCTCCCTGTGTACCCCCGCCCAGACGGCAGCAATAAAGGACCAGGTGGGGCTACAGAGATCTCTGCCCAGACCCCCCCCTCCCATGACACCCTTCCCTCAGCACTGAAGCCCCGCAGCAAGGGATGGAAGCAGAGGAGATGGACCCCAAACCACCACCCAGGCCCTGAATATGGGGATGCAGAGAGGGCCCTCTGCCTGCACACCGAACCTCTGCCCCAGCACTGGGAGAACTGTTATGACGGGGCTCCTGGCACGGGGACGTGGGAAGGACACGGCTGTGCCTCATCACGGGCAGCTATTTCTGCACCAGGCAATATTTCTCGGTGAGGAATTCCTCCCCACTTAAGAGCTCGTGTTTATTTTTGTTTCATCAATGGAAACTGATCCCTTCCAGCTCAGCACTGCAATGCCTGGAATGGGAGTCTGGGTGCCACTTGGGCCCGTGCACATCATGCAGCAGCGGGGCTGGGAGCTGGGCTGGGTGCTGGGCTGCAGGGTGCATCCCACGGGGCCTTTGCACGTGTGCTGTCAATGAGAGGGCAGCCCCTGCTTTGCCCTCAGCGGTCGCTGCAGCCGGCGGAGCGTTGTGCCGCCGTCTGAGGGCGGAATTTCGGGGACTTCTTCTTTTTCTTTCTAATAAAAGCCCCCAAACGGACCCGCGGGGAGTTTGGCTGCTCGGTTTGCGGGGAGGGCCGCGATCGTAGAACCTGAATCCCAGAGCGGTTCGGGCTGGAAGGCCCGTGTGCTCACTGCCCCCCCGCCGGCTCAGCCGCCCAGCGCCCATCCGTGACCGATCTCCTCTCCAAGGACGGGAGCCCGCAGCTCCGTGCAGCAGCGCCTCACCGCCCTCCGAGTGACAGATTTCCTCCTTGCAGCCCCCCCAAATCTCCCTTCCTTCCCTTTAAAGCCGCTCCCCGCCCCGTCACTCTGCCCAACTCAAATCTCGCCCCGCCCGGAGCGCAGCGCTGAGGGGTGCAGCCAACAGACACGGCCTGCAGCCCACCCTGCGGTACCGCAGCCCCCCCAGGGCCGGGTGCTGCCCCTCGTCCTGAGAGCCGCCGTGCCCAGGGCTCAGAATGGGGCGAAAAGCAGCGATTTGCGTGAAAAAAAAAAAGGGGGGGGGGGGGAGGAAGAAAAGAATAAAAGAATAAAAGAATAAAAGTTTTAAAAGAAAATTTAAATAAACTGAAAAAGGAAAGAAAAATAAAGAAAGAGAATGTAGTTTAAAAAGTGGGAACATCGCCGTGCGCCGCCCGGGAATCGAACCCGGGTCGCAAGAATGGGAATCTTGCATGATACCACTACACCAGCGGCGCCGCTGCTTCCCTCCCCGCTCCCTCCGCACCATCCCCACGGCCCGGCGGGGCGGACACGCCGCGGGAGCCGCCGAGAGAACCGCAGAGTGAGCGCTGAGCGTGCGGCCGGCCGGGGGAAGCCGCCTCGGGAGGGGAAACCGAGGCACGGCCACCACCCGAACAGCGACGGCCGCAGGGACATCGCCAGGATGAAGCTCGGCCCCGCCCGTGGGGTGACGCGTTCCCGGCTCCGGGGGTCACCGCCGTCCCCGCGCCGTCCTCCGTGCTGCACACACGCCCCACGTGCCGCCACGGCCGCGCGCCCCCCGTCCCGCACCGCGTCCCACGCCCCACACACCCCACACACCCCACACACCCCACGTGGCAGCGCGTCCCACGAGGACGGAGGGCCGCCCCGCAGCCCCCACGACCCCGCAGCCCCCGCCGTGCCCCACGCCTTAACGATCCCCGCGCGCGTCTCTCCCCGTCCACGCGTTCCCCCCACGAGAGAGGCGCGGTCCCTTTAAGGCCGGGGGCGTGCCGCGGGCCCGGCCCGGCCCGTTAAAGGCCCGGCGCGGGGCGCTGGGTGCACTCGGCCGGCGGGAGCGGCGGGGCCGTGCCGTGCGGTGCCGGAGGGGCCGCACGATGTACACGCTGACGCGCGGCCCCAGCAAGCTGGCCACGCAGCGCCGCACAGGTACCGAGCGGGGGGTGGGGGCGGGGGGTCGCGGGGAGCAGCAGCACCGCAGGATCCCGCTCCGCTCCGCCCGGCCCTGACGCCCGTCCTCCCCCCCCTCCCCCCCCCCCCGCACCCCCCCGCAGGTCCCACGCAGCAGCCGGTGGAGAGCAAGGTGGGCGAGCCGCGGGGCCGGCTGCAGCCCGGAGCCTGGACCCCCGCCAGGTGAGCCCCGCGCCGTGACCTTGGGGAAAGGTGACCGCGGCCGCGCGGCTCCGGGGAGGGCCGGGGGCGGAGACGGGAACCGCAACGGCCGCTCTGAGTCCGCCGAGGGGTCGTGGGGGGGTTGGGGGGGTGGAGGTGGGGGTAGCTCCGCTGCTGTGCTCCCCCCCACCCCTCCCCGTCCAGGCCCCGCGCGGAGCCCCGCGGTCGCACTCCCGCAGCGCAGCGCAGCCGTGCGCCCTGCAGGGCCCCGAGGGCTGCGCGGAACCCCGTGTTCCCGTGTGCTCGTGTGCCCGTGTCCTGCGCTCCCCGCGGGCCGCACACCCCCCCCGCCCCCACCCTCGGAGTTGTGCAACGGCCGTAAAAGTTCAGGGGCGGCGGAGGGGCCGCACCGCGGGGCTCTCCCCGTGTCAGCCCGTATCGCCGCCCCGGGGCTGCGCTGTGCCCGGAGCCCCTCTGCCCGGTGCTGTACCCCCCACCCCCACGCACGGGCCGAGGGGCCAAAAGGGGTGAAGTCTGGGGGTCCCCGAGGCGAGGGGAGGGGGGCCGTGTCCCCGTGCAGCGATGTGCCCCGTCCCCCGGTCCCGCACGTCCGTGGTCACGGGGCAGCCTTCCCCCCTTTTCTCTGCCTTCAGGGGACAACCGAGAAATGCCGCCCCCCGCCGCCCCCCGCCCCACTCCTCGCACAGCCGCTCAGGGCAGCGGTGGTGGCAGCGCGGGGTTGGGGGCTCGGGGGGCGCTGCCGGCCCCGCTGCTCTGCACCCCCCACCCTGCGCTCCCGGGGCCTCTCAGACTTTGTCCCGTGAGCGCTGTGACTCCCGGACTCCTCCTGCCGCACAGCCGTGCCCGGGGCTCCGCGCTGACCCTTCACGTGGGTCCTGTTCCGTGCCGACGGTTTCACCTTGTCCCGCTGCCTCGCGGCCCTTCTGGGCAGCAGCTTTCCTGCAGGGCTGTGTGGGATGGGGCAGTTCCCGGCTCTGCTCCCATGCTGCAGGGCTGCCCTCCAGCTCTGCCCTCGCGTTACTTTCGTGCCGCCCCGCTGTGCTGCTGTTGCTCAGTCGCTTCTTGTGCACCCGGCCCGTGTCACACCGCCGTGCCTTAGTTTCCCTCTCGTTGGGCAGAGCTGTGCAGAGCAGCAGCAGCTGCGGGGTTCCCACGTAGCAGCTGTGACAGCCGCTGTGTCCCCAGCTGGGCGGCCTGCAGGGCACGTGGGGAGGGCGGTGTGTTGTGCACCCTGATCTGCTTTTTTTTCCCCCTTATTTTTGGGCTGTTGTCCTGCTGTCTCCATCCGGAGCAGAGCAGGAGCCTGGAAAGCACGTGTCCCTGCTTGGCTGTAGGGGCCGGGCTCTGCCAAGCGTGGTGGCCTCCTTGGGGGCAAGCTGGGGCACAGCTGGATCTGTTGGTCCATCCATCCCCTCTGCTGGAGTGGGGAGGCTGTGATGGGACAGTGCCGGCTGATGGCACAGGAGGGCTGCGTGGCGCACACAGGGTGGTCGGGCTGCCCCGCTCCTCGTGTGCCCCCAGGCTGCCCTTCTCCCCTCAATTCCTGCTTTCCCCAGCCCAGCCCCGAAGCTCATCTTCAACAGAGTGAACGGCAAACGGCCGCAGGTGCTGCTGCCACACACTTGTGTGCCCGAGGAGAACTACACGGCCGCGCACGAGGAGAACGTCCGCTTCGTCTATGAAGGTGCGAAGGGCTGCAGGGGACGGGGGGGGCTGCAGGGGATGGGGGGGGCTGCAGGGGATGGGGGGGGGCTGCAGGGCGCCGCCTGCCCTGGGGTTCACCCACAGCCCTCCATCCACAGCCTGGCAGGAGGTGGAGCAGCAGCTGGACGGGGGGCAGAGAGGGGAGAGCACCCGTGGGCCTGTGCAGTACGTAGAGAAAACCCCGAACCCCCGGCTGAAAAGTGAGTGGGGAGCGTGGATGGGAAGGGAGGGGGAGCAGGATCTGGGGGAGCCCATGGCGCAGCTGTCCCCAGCTGGGGGTGGGTGCCATACCAGGGGGGTCCCGTGGGCTGTGCTGGAGAGCCCAAGTGAGTGGGACGTCGGGTGTCGGTGTTCCTGGGTTGGGCAGCTGAGCCCAGTGCTGTGCGGTGGGTCTGGCTGTGGGGTCGTGCTGTCGCCCCCCGGCTCTGCTGCAGGGTTCTGCTCTCCGTTGCCCTGGGCACACGGGATGGAGATGCAGCAGGGATGGGGTCAAAGTAAAGGCAGCCAGAGTGAGGGGCTGGGCAGCAATCCCTTCCCAACATCCCGTCTCTTTCAGCCTTTGTTCCCATTGACCTGGAGGAATGGTGGGCGCAGCAATTTCTGGCCAAGATTGAAAACTGCTCCTAAAGGGAAGGCGGCCGTTCCCCATCGGACTGCGTTCCTTTTTTTTCTTTTTCTTTCTTTTTTTTTTCTAAAAAAACAACAAAACAAAACAAAAAAATAACAAAAAAAAAGAAACACCACCTTAAAACCGACTCCGACAAACCACGCAGCCAGGAGCCTCCGGTGGGACGCGGCGCTCGGTGGTATTTAAACAGCTCAGCCAGCCCCGAGGACGGCGGGATCGGACCACAGCCATGCCCGGTGCGGGGCGGACGAGCTGCGTGCGGCCCCGGCCCGGATTCCTTAAGTGCCAGTTCTGAGCCCGCTGCAGCTCCGGGACACTGCGGGGTGTGCGGGCAGCCCCTCCTGCCCCCCCACCCTCCCACCCTGCTGGAGGACAACGGGTCACTGTAGCAGGACAGACAATAAAGCGCTGAAACTGCCTGTGGTTGAGGGGCTGGTGGCCGGGGAGCGTTTGGATCCGGGGGAGCGTTGGCGGCCCAGCGGAGGGGTGCAGAGATGGAGAGGTTCGGATCGTCCCCCTGCAACCGCCCCAGGGCTGCATGCAGGGCTCCACGTGGAGCCGGGGGAGGGGGCTGAGCATCGTGGCTGGGAGCCGTGCAGGGCTGTGCTGTCCCTGCAGGGCTGTGCTGTCCCTGCAGGGCTGTGCTATCCCTGCAGGGCTGTGCTATCCCTGCAGGGCTGTGCTATCCCTGCAGGGCTGTGCTATCCATGCAGGGCTGTGCTATCCCTGCAGCCCCGCGTTATCTCCCTGGTCCCCATAGGGGTAAGGCAGCGGGAGGAGGGGGCCGGGGGCAGCCCTGCAGCACAGCCTCTTCCTGCAGGACGCAGCCGCTGCAGGGGGCGGCCCCCACGAAGGGCCCCAGTGCAGCTTTGCCCAGGCTGATTCCTGCTGGAGCCCTATCAGGCCCTACCCAGACCGAGCCTTGCAGGGTAGGAAGCCGCTCACTGAATGTGAAGGAGGCCAGAAAACAGCCGCTGGAAAAAAAAGGAAAGCTTTATTCTCGTGGTGGGAACAACAACTGTGCTGCAGCCCAGCACAGCAGCCACAGCCCCTTCTCAGGCTTCTCAGATGGTGCTGCAGGAGGGGCAGGATGGGGACCATAACAGGTGGCAACAGCGATGCCACATGGTGACTGTGCCCCAGTGCAGGCTGGTGCTACAGCCAGGAGGGGCACCGGGATGCCACTGCAGTATGCAGGGTCGGTGTACCAGGTGCTGCACCCAAGGCAGAACCTCCCAGAAGCCCATACAGCCCCCTTGCTCCTGCTTTCCCACCGCTGCCCTTGTGCAAGGCAAGGTCCCAGCAGCCCCGCTGCATCCCGCCCTTGCCCTGTACAGAGGGGTCTCAGCCTTCCCGGTGGACCCAAGAGAAAGCAGCATTGCTTTCCTTGCACTGCTGTCCCACATCACCCCCCACGGCACAGGGATGCTTGCAGCAGGCCCAGCTCTGTGGCCAGGGGCTCCCAGGGGCAGCGTTCCCCTGCTGGCTGCTTGCTAATAACCACACACCTCGTGAAGAGCCGGGGAAACTCTTAGTAACACGATGCACCAGCGTTACTTTTAAACAACAACATTAGGCAGAGGGGGAAAAAAATGGAACAGGAAAGGATGATTCAGTTACAGGAACAGAACAAAAACCCAACCCAAAGGACACCCCAACCCCCCCGACAATGCGATCACAGGGAGGGAATCAGCACCCCCTGCCATAAATATCAATTCATTTCGTATGTGCAATTGTGTGTAGTACTATAGTGCAAATAGCTCTGCATTGATGGCGGAGCAGCCGCAGGGAGCTGCCCGCAGGTGACACAGGGACCAGTCAGAGACAGATGAGAATCAACCGACACGTATGGAAAACAAACAAACAGAAAAGCAACGCAAACGCTGGGAGACACTGAAAATAAATGCTGGGTGCTGCCTCTGGGCACTGTGCACAGCCAGGGCAGCAGGGGGACGGACAGGGAGCAAAGTGGGCACGGGCTGTGCTGCAGCCAGAGAGCTGCAGAACATGCTGCAGGGCAGTGCTGCTGTTTCTACTTATTAATGGATGCAGTGCCCAGCCGGCACGCTGCACCTCCAACCCATCGCTGCCCACACATGGAGCCCCGGGGTGTGATTCATCACTGCTGGGCACTGCTCCATTAGCACAGCCTCCCCCAGCACAGCAGGGCTGTGCCAGGCTCCCTCTGGCCCTACTGCTGAGCACTGGGGACAAGAGGAGCTCCTGAGGTTCCCTTTTGTCACAGAGCCAGGCACGATGGCACCGGGGGGGGTTTGGTGCCAAGGGAACAATCAGCACACGCTGCTCGTGCCAGCTTCCCTTCTTGCCATCTCCATGCCATTAAGGCTGGGATGGGGGTTTTGCATCCCCTCCCCCTGGCACAGGGCATCCCCACGAACCCAGCCAACGTTCTGGATCTAAGCTATCGCACAGCATCCTGATAAACCACAAGCAAACCACCTCACAGAACACAACTTGACACGCGTGCGGAGACCACGGAGCCGCTTCCCACTGTGCGTGATGTGGGGCAGGGCAGGGGGACACGGGGACATGAGGCTCCGGCACAGCCTGCAGCACCCACCAGCACCCAGCCACCCCTTCCCCTGCTTTGAGGGCTTTTCTTTTTGCCACAGATGGGGACAAACGTGGGTGGACGTGTCAGACGCACACACTCATTTACACGTACGTGTGCACTGTGCTGGCAGGTGATGCACACGCAGCCCTGTGCTCCCAATAGCAGGAGGTACGACTCCATCCTCTCCCCCCCCTCCCCAGTGAAAATTTTCTTACATTTATACATTATTTAAGACACACGCTGATATATAAATTACTGTCTCTATATATACTATGTATAGGCGGCGGGGCCAGTCCGTGAAGGAGGACGTGAAGGGCTTTTGCTCACTTCCCTCTGTCCTCTGTGTAGTGTTGGAAGCGAGTGAAGCTCATGAAGACTTGCTCCAGGGATATCTGGCTAACCGAATAGTCTTCTAAGCGATACTTCTCTTTGGCTTTCTCCAAGGCCCCAAAGACCTGCAGGGGATGGCGCAGCAGCATCAGTTACTGCCAGCGTGGAAGCCAAGCTCTCCCCATGGAGACCACAGGGCAGAGTATCCAGCTCCATTAAGAACCACACGTCCCCTGGGCTGGGGTCCAGCAGGGAGCAGCAAGGCTCAGACCCTGCAGGCTCAGGTGAGTCTGTGCCCACCCAGAACCAGCACCGTGCTTCCCAGCAGGGAGATATGGGTTGGGAAGGATGCGACAAGCAAACACAGCCCTCCCATCACCCTGCTGACACTGAGCCTTTGGGACATGCAGGAAAGTGGTCACTCCCCCTCCTCCCCCCCACTTCTCCTGCAAAGGTATCAGATGTGCTGCAGCATCCCTTACCTGCGCCCAGCTGAGGTTCTTGTTGGTCAAATGGTAGTGCACCATGCCCTGGTGCTCGTGCTTCAGGACACTGCCTGCGAGAGACCAGCAGAGAGAGGGCTGTGAGCTGGGAAATGGGGGAAGCTCCTGTACACACCCCGCCTAGCAGCTCAGGGTACCTGGGAAAGTCTTCTCCACGAAGGCCTTGAAGGCCTGCAGCTCGCCCTCCTCGTCAGTCCGCGTTTTGGCCAGCAAGGTGTAGCCGCTGCCAAACTTGCTCTTCAGGTGCTGAGGGCTGCCCAGGCATTTGAACTGCCCGTTCACCATGATGGCCAGCCGTGTGCACAGCGCCTCGCACTCCTCCATGCTGTGAGATGGGAGGGAATAATCGCTCAGCGGGGTGGGGGCAGCAGGACCCCCATCTCCAACTGACCAGCTCTGGGGCCGGGCACAGCTGGGACACTCACCTGTGGGAGGTGAAGATGATGGATTTGCCACACTCCCGCGTCCGAGTCACTGCGTCCCAGAGCAGACGCCGGGCCACGGGGTCCATGCCGGTGGAGGGCTCATCCAGGAAGATGACGGGGGGGGCCACCAATGAGGGCGATGCCAGCGCTCAGCTTCCGCTTGTTACCACCACTGTGGGGGAGCAGGGGGGGCACTGAGCATGGGAAAGCCCGGCACGGCAGAATCTCCCGGCTGGGGGGAGCTTTCACCCCCTGGAGCCTCCTCTCACCTGTAGGTCCTGACCAGCTTGTCAGCGTGGGGCTCCAGGAGCAGCCCCCTCAGCATGTTCTCCACGCAGCTGCCGATGTAGCGCTCGGGGATGCCCCGCAGCCGGGCATACATGCTGAGTGTCTCACGGCCCGTCATGTGGTCCAGCAGGGCATCAAACTGCGGGCAGTAGCCGATCCGCTGCTGCACCTGGGGGCAAGAGGAAGCTGAGGGGTTGGCTCAGCAGCAGGTCTGCAAGGAGAGCTCTGGGGAGAGGCCCTGGAACCCATGGGGCTTTGCTATGGGCTCAACACCACAGGGTGCCCAGGGCTGACAGAGATGCATGCACCCAGGGATTGAATCAAAACCCTGATCCATGCTGTATGGGAGATTGGTAATCACAGCCTGAACCTCTGATTAATCAGCTGAGGCAAGTATGGGGTCAGCTGTGGGAGCACAGGTGAGAGTGATGGAGCTGTGCTCCCGGGAGGGGTGGAGCTCGACTCCATCCCCTCTGAGACCTCATTTAAGGGCTGACTCCCACTGAAGCAGCATCTCTTGGAGATCACTCACCAGTGAGGACTGCCCCAGCTTCTTCAGCCAAGGCACCACCATTGGTGAGTTTTCCTTTACTTATATTTACTTATACCTTCTGTACATTTGTTACCATCTGTATATTAATAACCAATACACATGCGTTTGTGACTCATCTCTGGTCTTGCCAAAGGGACTGGGCAATTTTCAGCAAGGAGAGCTGTCAGGGGTCTGGAAACCTCTCTTGCTTGTGGGGACACCACCACCTGACCGTGAGCACCAGCTCACATATCCATTTAGAATGCTAAATAGTTTTAACAAAGGCTTTGCCACCCTCACAAGGTTTGGTTCCCCTTTGTTTCATATCTGCTAGTCCCTTCTCCACTGCACTGCTTTCATGTGACCAGATTAACAGGGAAAGCCAGGCCAGATCAGAACATCACATCCCTGGTGCACAGCATTGCCGCTGGTACCTGCAGTGTTCCCTCCCTGGGGGCACTCACAAGGGGCCCAGCCCAGGCAGATGCAGGACACCACGTGCAGCCCCCGCAGCCCTCAGTACCTTCTTGATGTTGGCCAGAATGCTGTGGCCATCCACAAAGGCATCCCCTGACGTGATGCTCTCATCGCCCGTCAGCATCTTGAACGTGGTGGTTTTGCCCGCTCCATTGAAGCCAAGAAGGCCAAAGCATTCCCCTTTGCTGACTGCCAAAGAGATCCTGTCCACTGCCAGCAGGGATTCCCGGCTGTCATAGACCTGGGGACAGCAAGGTGTGAGCAATGCTGGTCACATCACATGCAAGGCATCTGAGGGCACAGCAAGGCCAGCAGGCTGTGCTCACAGCACGGTGCTCCAGAAGGGCCACATGCTCCTCACCTTAGTGAGCTCCTTGATGACCAGAGGGCTGCTCAGTGATGACAGCAGCTCTGGTGGCGACTCCAGAACCTTCTTTCTCTCATCTGCCACATCCCGGTCCTCAGGCAGCACAGACACACTGTTCAGCAGTGCCACCTGAACACAGGGTGGAAAATCACTGTCACCTTGCTGCTGTGGGATGAGCAGCATCTTCCAGACAGGCACTCCCAGCTCAGCAAGGGGTCACTTGTTCCATCAGCCCCCTCTCAATGGGGACAGCCCCTGTTCTCTCTGCCCTCCCACACATCCCACAGGACCTGCCCCACGTTGCTACCTCCCACAAGCTTCAGCTCACCCATTTCCGTCGCCTGCAGATGCCACAGACCAAAGTTTTCAGTCTCCAGAGAAGGTTTGTCTCAATGAGGAAGAGGAGGAAGAGGAAGGAGAAACCCTGGACGGTCAAGGAGGTCAGGTATCGTCCGATCCCAGGTGACTCCCAGGAAAAGTAGTTCACCTGATAGCTGATATCTGAGCAGGGTTGGAACGAAGTCAAGTTTGGATCAATCTCCACTCCAGGGAGAAGAGCTCCAGAGAAAGCTGGGAGTTGTGCCAGCCCCAGTTCCACCCCAACCCACACTGGGATCCCTGCCCACAGCTCTTTCCAGCACTTCCCCCTAGAGGATTCAGGTCCTGACCCCAAGAAGATGCTCAGTGGAGACACAAAGAAGAGACAGGAGATCTATCACGACCATGACCGGGTTTCTTTGGCAGCTCTATGAAACCTTCCTTATTTCACGTCTTCCTCCAAATCGGTAGTAAGAAAAAAGATTCCTTAACTAGTTTGCTCTGTCACTATCTGTATGGGAAACTGTTAATCACAGCCTGAACCTCTGATTAACCATCTCAGGTAAGTGATGGGTCAGTGTTGGGTGAGCACAGGTGAAGGTAATTCAGCTGTGCTCCTGGAAGGGGTGGAGCTCGATGCCACCTCTCCTAGATCCCTTTTAAGGGCTGAGCACCACTAAGGCAGGATCTCTTTCTGGAGATTGCTCCTGCGTGGAGGTTCTACAGCAAGCCTTAACATAGGTGAGCATCTTGACCATGAGCTTCAACATCGGTGAATCTTTCCTACATAACCTCTGGCTACCCATCTACTTTACCTTTGTATAATTACAATTGTACACTATCAAGTGTTCCTTCTACTTTAAAATGCCATCTGGAATTACTGCCCAGGCTGGGTTAGAGGCCCTGTGACACCACAGCCACCTATTCAGGTGAGCATCTCCTACCCAAGCCCTGGTAGGGAATGCCAAAGCCCCAGCCCTGCTGGCCCCACACCAGCCTTTCCAACACCTCCAGCTTCCCACCCACCCCACAGGGAGCCCAGTGTGGCTGCAGAGGAGGAGAAGGGATGGGCAGCAGGGACATGTGATCCGGGGACTCACTGAATGCCTTGCATATGAAGATGGCTTCAACAGAAGAGGTGCAGAACTGAATGAACTCATAGTTCTGGTAGAAGTCACTGATGCACTGACCCAAGCAGTAATTGGGTAAGGTGAGAAAGACTTTATCCAGAGTTCTGGAGAGGTCCACCAAGCCCAGCTCTGAAAGAGGATCAACAGATCAGATTTAGAGAAAGACCCTGATATATCAGAAAGAGAACCAGCACATTTTGTCACGCTTAACTGGTGAGAAGGGGCTGTTCAGGTTTTTCTGGTGCATGGGACAGCCCCAGGATCTAAGTGTGACAATGTCCCTTCAGGGGCTGCGGCTTCTTGGTGGGCTGGGCAGGGAGGGCACTGACCCACCTGGGATGCTCATGATGGTGACAGCAAGGAAGGTGGCCGTGCCCGAGAGGATGTTGAAGATGGTGAGACGGGTGTAGGCTGTGGCTGCCACTGAAAAGAAGAAGCTGAGGAGGTACATGAGGGGGATGATGGCCCAGCCATAAAGGAGGAAGATCAACATCACATCGACGAGGTGGCTGTCTTGGGTGAAGGCTTGCACATCAAAGGCTTGGAATATCACCTGGGGTGCAGCAATGTGAGGAGAGCCTGTGTTTGTCTCAAGAGCAAGCAATGTCATCCCACCTCCTGTGGCAGGAGGGATTAGGCTGTCAGAGGTGACTTACCAGCATCAGAGCACACGGAATGAGGAAGTTGATGATGTCCCAGAGCAGGGCAGACAGCCAGAAGTTGACCACGTAGACACCACTGACAAACTGGACATGCTTGGCCTTGATGGCTCGCTCACTGACCAGCAGGAGAGCAAAGGTGCTGGCGAGCGAGGCCATGCCGTACAGCAAGTTGATGGCGATGGCAAACCCGGTCTGGCCTCTGCAGGGGAGCAGCAGCAGTGGTTAGAACACAAACAGTGTGACAGACCAACGCTGAGGCTATATGCAGGCAACACACCTGTACTGTCCCAGCACACCACCCTGCCACTGCCAGGTCCCACACATCATCCCTCTGGAAGACATGAGGCCCAAGCCTTGGATGCAAGGCTCCATGGGATGCACAGACACAGCCCCTGTGCTGCCCAGCAGCTCTGAGCCCTGCAGGGAAGGGGTCATGGGCTGTGAGCTTCTAAAGGGGAACCCCCAGCCACTAAGATGTGCATGTTGGGCTATGAGCTGCCAAGGCCTAAGGCAGGTCGGTCAGTCACATAGCTTTGCTATCCTGACCTCCAGAGCACAATCACAGCTATGCTGGGTTCTGAGAAGCTCTTGTCTGAGTCTTCCACCAGCACAACCAAGTCATTTGTACCAAATGCAAGTTGTGAGCCCTAGCAGGAATGCGAGCACCAGGCAAACAGACGTACTCCATGAGCTGGTCCTTGGCCTTCTCGGTGATGTTGCGGGGCTGAGGGTAGTTGGTGACTGTGATGGAGGCGTTGGGGCCCATCAGCACCCTGAAGACAGCATTGTCAGCCAGCATGAGGGCGGTGGCTGGAGAGTGGTAGGCTTGGTTGTTGAACAGTGCAGTGACCACCGTGTGGTTGCCAGCTCCTTCGAAGGAGGCGGCAGTGATGTAGTGCTCATTGAAGGCCCCCCCCTCCTCGGACGCTCTCGAGATGAGGTATTCCTCCAGGCCACCTGCAGAACACCATGGCTGTTACAAAGGGGCTCCAGGCAATGGCAGATGATTGAGGCCAACTGGAGAAAACCCCAGCAGCACCAGCCCTAATGGTGGCCACAAACACAGTGCTACAGAGAGCACAGCTCTGCCCAGGGAAGAGGGGCAGGCGCCAGCTGTGGTACCCCCGGTGCAGGAGATGATACCACAGGGTATGTCAGATGGGACCCAGCCCTGGCAGGAGAAGTGCCACTGAGCATCAGCCAGGTGCTCTGCAAAGCCTCACCTGGCACCTCCAGTGGTGACTGGCGCTGAGCATCCAGCAGCTCCACGTACTGCTCTGCCAGCTTCTGCGGCAGACCTGAGGCAGCTGGGACAGAGAAAGGCACGATGGTCTGGCCGTAGGGCTCCAGCGTCAGCCTCAGCATGGAGGAGTCCCTGGGCCCTGGGAAGGTCTTGGCCACGATGAGGGCAAAGGCGGTGAAGATGAGAGGCACGAGGAACTGCGCTGCCACCATCTTCCAGTTGCGCCAGCTGTACATGGCTCGCTTCATGAACATGGCGTAGAACTGCTGGCAGCACAGGTAGAACTGGGAGGGGAGAAGTCGGGTCAGTGCCTGCCCTGCCACCGTGGGCAGCCATCGTCCTGTGTGGCTCCTGGAGGACGTGGCTCCAAAGCCCCCTCCCCGTCCTCTTCTCTTCCATCAGCCTGCCCCACCACCTGCTTGCAGCAAGGCAGCGAGCAGGGCAGTTGCTCGCTTCAGTGCAGCAGGTCAGCTCAGTGCTGGAGGTTCACAAATGGGGTTGGTGCGGCGCAGCTACGTGCCAGAGCAGCCAGGCTGAAACACCCAGCCCATGCAAGCAAGCACCTTCTTTGCTTTTTAAACCAAAAAGATCTTTCTCTCTTTCCGGTTGCAGATATGCCCTTGAGAAGGACAAGGCAACTTATCACAGGCATGTAGGCAGCAGGCCATGAAAGGCCCAGCGAGGGAATGAAGACTGTTTTTCTCATCTCCCTGCTGGAAGCACCAAGGGATTTAGCAACAGCGGGTGATAAATGAGCAGGAATCATCTGGATATCTTCAAAACAAGGCATCTCTACAGAGTGGAGGATTAACATAAAAAGGATAACGGAGACCCGCCCCAAGGAACTCTTAAAACAACGTGCACTGAAGTTTCTGAGTTCAATCCTACGCTCACAACTTCCAAGTTACACAGCATCAGACTGGCCACAGGCAGGCTCCGTCCAGCAAAACCAGTGCAGAGATCCCAGAGGTGCCATTCCTGCAGCACTGACACCCCAGACTCACCCCGGTGTTGAGCTTGATGCTGGAGCAGTCCTCTGTAATGAGTGCCCCGCTGTCATCTGTCATGTCTGTCATCCCACTCAGGCTGCTGGAGTCATCCATGGCCCAGTCGTTGGAGCGCCGCTCGTGCTGGTACTGCAGAGCAGGCAGCTGGATGGCCTGGATGTCCATGCTGGAGTCCACCAGCTTCCCAACCCTGCACCAGGGGTTGAGAAAACTCATGTTTGTTTTCGCAGGGAAAAGTCAGAAGAGCAGCTTAGTGGGACTTCACACTGACATCTGGACTTCATGTTTCCAGCCCAGAGTGCACCCACACTTGGGGAGCTGTGTTGGACACACTGACAGTGATATACGCAGGAACTGTGCCACAGGACAGCTGATGGAAAGTCCCAACACCACTCACAGACCCCAGCCCACACACTGCCCTGGCCCCAGGCCTGCACCCCTCAGGAAATCTCTTGCAGAAGATGACTAAAGCACACAGGTTGTGCTGCCAGCCCTGAAGGCATCCTGAGCACTACTCCCAAGGACTGACCCTGAGATGGAGGACGCAGCTCCTCCCCACATGCATGCTGCTCCTCTCACCAGCTGAACCACAGCCCAGGTCCCTGCTGCCATCGAGCCATCAGCCCCTCACCTCAGAAACACTTCCTCCATGGTGGTGACTGAAGCCCCATAGCTGGCGATGCCCAGCTCCTCCCGCTTCAGCTCCAGCTCTGTGAACAGGGCCTCAAACCTGCAAGGACAAGCGAGGTGTCAGGTTTTACTGCTTGCTCTTTCTGCTGGCGTGAGGTCAGCCCCACCAGGCAGAGCTTCACAGCTTGGGGCCACCAGAATGATGGCTTAATGGACAGCAGACAAAGCTGAACAACGTGGCATCCTGTATTCCCAGGCCCTGGATTTCAGTGCAGTCAGAGGTGAGCAGATGAGGGATCTTACAATGCTCTGCTCCTGCAGCACTGAGTCCTCTTCTTTCCTCAGGAGCAGCTTTCAGGCTCTATTTTCTGCTGCTGCTTTTGCACAGTTAGCCTCAGCCACCCTTATCACACCATCCTGCCCAGAGACTTGTTGCTCCCAGCCTCCCACACCCCATCCCATACTGTCACTGCATGGCAGGCATGCTGGCAAGGCAGCAACACATCAACAGACTCAAGAGAGGACTGTGGAGAAAGGAGGAACCAAAGCCCCTTTTCCAGGACCAGCACTGCAGCTGTACCCTCCCGCATCTCCCTGCACCTTCCAAGATATGAAGAGCAGCTCCCATTCCCAGCTAGCCCACGATTATAGCAGCTGGTCCCCAGTGTGTGTAGGGGGATCCATGCATGGAGGGAGGGCAGATGATGCTGTTACCTGTGAGTGCTCTCTTTGGGCAGGATGAAGGACAGCTCTGCCCCGGCATTGCTCTCCATGGTGGCGTTGGGCACATAGTGACAGATGAGACGGGAGATCTCCCCCAGGTTACAGTACGGCTCCTTCACCATCACCATGTGGTACCCTGCCCCTGGGAAGAGATGGGAAAGGAGTGTAAATCACAGCACAGCCTGAGCCAGCCATGGCTCTGTGGTGCTGGAGCACAGAGGGGCTGCTGAGCACCACAGGGCCTTGCTGGCTTTGCATGGGCTGCAGGCTCCCTGCAAAAGGAAGTGAGAAGGGCTGAGGGCAAGTACAAAGCAAAGCCTTTTGCAGCACCAGCCAGCTCTGAGCAACTAGCTATGCGGCTGTGAGGAGTGAGCATGGGCTTCAGCCTCCAAACAGGCACAACAGCATGAAGGGGAGGGCAGGAACTCTAGCACAGCCTGCCTGTGCTTTCCTTACCATATTTACGTTTGAGGAAGAGGGAGGAGCCGCAGCACTGCAGCTCGCCCTTGGCCATGATAGCAATGCGGTCCCCCAGCAAGTCGGCCTCATCCATGAAGTGTGTGGTCAGCAGGATGGTGCGGTTGCTCCTCTGCTGCTGGAGGAGGTCCCAGGTGGCCCTGCGAGAAGCTGGATCCATCCCTGATGTTGGCTCATCCAGCATCACCACCTGCACATCAGAGGTGGGCACAGGTCAAAAGAGGCACAGCAGGGCTAGGGGGGGTAACCCTGGATCCAGGAGCCCTGAGCTCCTGATGTGCATGCAGTGGTCTTGTCTGGGGGGGTATCCAGGCAGCACAGCTGCTCTGGAGCTTTGGGTAAATAGGTCTCAGATCTGCCTCCTTTCATGGTGAGAAGGATCCTCAGTGAATCCCACAGCAGCTGCTTACCTTGGAGTCCCCAATGAGGGCGATGCCAATGGACAGCTTGCGCTTCATGCCACCAGAGAGAGCCTTGGTCAGCGAGTGCCGCTTATCCTCCAGGTTGAGGATCCGCAGGATATGGTTGATCTCCTCAGGACACTTGGAGGCTGGGTATCCCTTCAGCTGCCACACAAGGGGAAAGATATTAAATACACTCACAGTGGCAAGCATCCCCAGCAAAGACCCTTCCCACCTCATCAGCCACCGACTGCCGAACCCCACTACAGCCCCCACCCCACACCCTCCTGCATCCAGACAGGAAAGGCAAGGCAGTACAGAGATGGCCTCTGCCCACCCTCTGGGCATCACCCCCAGCCTGCATGATGACAGAGCCGTGAGCAGTGCACGGTGCCACGCAGTGAACCCCACACTGCCCACCCAACCCACCAGCTTTGCACGCAGTGCCAGGCAGTGCCCCCAGCATCAGGCTCACCCCTGCATAGAAGTGGAGATGCTCCTCCACTGTCATGTTGTCGAAGAGCACATCGTGCTGCGGACACAGCCCCAGGCTCCGGCGGATCAGAACCATGTCCTGCGAGATCTCGTAGCCGTTGATGTACGCCTGCCCACTCGTTGGGGAGTACAGACCTGGGAGGAGCGACCCATGAGCTTGTGCTGCTCCATCAGGCAGGTTGGCCAGTCAGCCAGGATGCAGAGGAGTCAGAATGCCTGTGACCTGAGCAGGCCCTGTCCCAGTGGACAGCCAGGGGCTGACCCCTCAGCTCCCTCCATCTCTCCCTTGGCAGCAACACAGCTCTGAAAACTCCACCATCCCCATCTGACAGCTGGGTGAGCCCAGGGTGCAGCAGGGAAGAACAAAACCCTTCCCCAGTCTGAGAGATGAGGCACAGCTCTGCTCCCACAGGAACGCCACCAGCCCTGCAGCTGCCCCCGCCACATGCCAGCCCCACCAGCAGGACCCAGCTCCTACCTGTGAGCATGGACAGAGTGGTGGTCTTCCCAGCACCGTTGTGTCCCAGCAGGACGGTGATCTGCCCTTCATACATGTTAACTGTCAAGTCCTTCACTGCCTCTTTTGTCTTGTTTCCCACTTTGAAGACCTGTAGAGATCACATTCACAAGTTGATGCTGTGCTCACAGCGAGTGCTGTGAGATCTTCTCCCTCTGCACCTCCAGGCAGTGCACGGCCATGATAATCACTGGGGTTGGCATTAGACAGCAGCGTCCAGCAGGCTCAGTGCAGACATCACCCCCTTGTGGGTACTGAACTTCAGCCCACAGCTAAAAGATGCTAGCTCTGGGGAAGGCCCCCACCCACACTACAGGGTCTGAGGAGCAGAGGGCAGCAAATGGTGGGAAGCTCTCCCTGCAGGTGGCAGCTTTCAGAAAACCAGTGACAGGATGCAGTGAGCAGCACTGCTGTGTGGGGGAGCACACGACAGCCTGGGGCTGCTCTGCCTGGACCACAACACTCCAGCACTACAGAGCTAGGCTGCAGTGTTCCCACAGCTTTCCAGAGCAAGGATCAAGGCATGCTATAAGCCCAGGTTGCTGCAAGGCTGCTTGAAAAACTGTAGCAGAAAAAGACCTGAGCTGTGCTTCTTTCAGAAGCCATGTGGCCAAGAGCTGCTCTAATGCAGAGATAGCACTGGGAGGCACAGGACCAAACCTGCCCTAGTGCTTGTGCTGTGAAGGTAATACCTTGGAAAGGTGTTTGATTTTGATCCCCGACACGAGGTCAGCAGGCTCCTCCTCAATGTATTGGCTCTTCAGGGCTTTCTCAGGGTCCTCCTCCTCCTCCTTCTCTTTTCCAATGACAGTCCTGGGCTGCCCACACCAATATGAGGGCTGGCAGGAGAAGACAGACAGACCCTCAGGCACAGGCCCACACCAACCCATTCCCCACTGCTCTCTCACACAGGTGCCTCCCTGCAGGGCTGCTTTTCCTGGCCCATCAGACACTGAGCAGTGCAGGCAGAGCAATCAGAGGACAGAGCTGCTCCTCCTGCCCTGCCGCCATCCCCTGGCTGCCTCTCCCTGTGGCTTTTCCCTGTCTTCATTTCCACAGCAAAGGTCAACATGGCAGCAAGAAATAAAATCGCTCAGGGAGAAGCATCCCGCCCAGAAAAGCCTGAGGAGCAAATGCAACAAACAGCCATTCCAACGACCCCTGCATGCTGCAACACAAGTGGGCTATAGTCCAGTGCTGCAGCCTCACCCTCCTGGACCTGGTTTTCTAAGAATGAAAGCCAAGCACCTGAGGGCCAGCACACCGATGTGCCCAGCACAGGGCAGCACTGAGCTGCATCATGGTTTGACTGCCTTCCAGCCCATGGGGGCTTTTGGCAGACGGCTGCGTTCCTGCTCACCAAGAGCTCTGCACGGGTCATGCTACAGAAGGGAAATGAAACCATGGAAAAGCCTCCCAGTGCTTATATGATCAGAAGTGTTGCTGTCACAGGCTCAGGAGATTCTGTCACACAACAGTGACAGGCTGAGGATGACACCATCAGACCTGATGATGGCACCAGGCCGGCAGTGACAGCAGCACAGCTGATGGGTGACCAGCTTTGCCCTAAAGCCATATCCCACCCCTGTGACTGCTGGGGATGGCTCGGGGCACAGACCCAGCCAGACCTCACTGCTCAGGGCAATCCCAAGTGACCACCTGCTGACTCCCATCCCAGGCTTCTCTCTAATGCTGGGAGAAGGAGCTAATGCTTTTCTCTCATGTTGGAGGCATGGAGACACTGGTAGCAACACCATGCATGTGAATAAGTGCCAGGACAAAGATTTAAAGCCAAGAAGACCTGCAAGACATACTTCATAGTCAAAAGCTTGCCTGCATCATCCTTCAATGAGGATGCATGGCAGGCACATCAATTTTGGAAGCCAACAGTGTCACTGTTTCACTTCAGTCTGATCTGCTGCATAGGCCAAAAGCAGGGAACATCACCAAAACATGCCACAAGTCCTGCTGGGAGGAGTGTGTAAGCAGTGCTCACCGTCAGGAAGAAGTACCAGGGCTGCGGCACGCCGTACTCTCCTGGGAAAACAGCCTCCACATACCAGGCCACCAGGCCATAGAGCACCGAGTCCAGGAGCAGCATCCCCAGGACTTGTGCCAAGGTGAAGTTGTCATCCACGCTGACAGGTTTCATGAGGTCCCTCCACTGAATGCCAGTCCCTGCAGGGAAACAGGGATCATACCGCTCACCTCTGCTGAGGGTGCTCGTTCATCCCCGAGAGGATGGAGCAGAGCAGCGTGCATTCCCAGAGCTGTAAGACAGCACCCCCTGCTCCGTGATGAAAGGCACACTCATGGCCCCACAGCATCCATTTCATACACGCAGAGAAAAAAAGAGGAGCAGAAGCGCACTAAAATCTTGATTCCCATCCCATTCCTTGCACATCTTTCATCACACCCCCTGCAACTGCCCTGGGAGAAACCATCTCATCTGCAGTCACTGCCCCTCCGTCCCTGCAGGCCCCTTTCAGTGACACTGTTCTGCAAAAACACTGCTGGAGCAAACAGCAAATTCTTATTGGCACAGAAATTAAAGAAAAACAACAACAAAAAACCAACCTGAACATTGGAAAGGAGGAAATGCAATTAATTAGCATCCCTTAGAAGAAAATTAACTTTGCCATCAAAGCGACTGGCAATAGCCCAGACACCCTTTCATGACTGCCGGATGCAGGGCAGAGCCCTGGTGCTGCTGAGAGCTGCAGAGCACCCAGCAATTGCCTCTCCCGCTCTTGCTCTGTCTCTGCCAAACTTCCTCCTGCCCCTCACACCACCCACCTGGATCCCACCCTGGGACAGAGGCTCTCACGCTCACCTTTTCCTTCAAACATGCCTATGAGCTGTGCTCCCATGGCCATGGCCACGTTGGAGATGAGGCAGGATGCCAACTTCTGGCTGTGGGACATCAGATCGTAGCGAGGTGCGATGAAGAAATAGGGGATGTAGGAGAAGAAGTACAGGAAGCCTCCAGCAGCAGCTGCAACATTTGCTGTGAGCACAGAGAAGAGCAGGAAGGAACATTTGCTGGAGCCAGTCCTGCTTTGGATGCACCACTGTCCTCCCAGTATCCCCAGCAGCCACATTAATGCACAGTTTTATAGCACAGCTCCTGGGATGGCATGGTTGGCACACCCAGCCCAGCAAGGAGGCAGGCAGGGAGGACTCACCTCTGGAGAAGAAGGTGCTCACCATGAAGTTGAAGGAGATGGAGGAGATGGAGAAGATGGCGAGGAAGGTGAACACCAGCGTGGGGTCACTGCTGGTGAGCACAGCTCCTTGTTCACTCACCTAGAGAGAAAAAGCAGCTACCTCTACATCTGGCAAAGCCGGCCATGGCTGCAGGCACACAGGGGCATCCCAGGCCTGATGGCCTCCAAGGTTTAAGACAGATGTAGGGGCAGGTAGGAACACCCAGGCCCTCTTAGAACAGTCCAGAGGGAGGAAATAAGGGCTGTCCCCATGCAGGGTCTATGAGGACACTGCTCTGCACCTGGACAGTCACCTCATGCTTCCTGTGCCATGGGTGCACAGCGAGGGGAGCCCGAGTCCCCTGAGGATGTAGTGCTCAGCAGTGGGGACACGTCTGCTGCTCCTGGGGGAGGAGCTGCTGGCAAAGGCAGCTTTGGGTGCAGGGTTATCAGTTGACTCCCCTGAAGCTGTGAGTGACTGAAATGGCTCCCAGGTGCCCTCTGCAGTGCCCAGGCTCTGTCCACCCAACAGCTCCAGGCTCTGAGGCCTGAGTCACTGCTACAGACCCATCTGTGACAAAGGAGCCCTGCTGCCCTCGTTCCCCACCAGCACAGAGCTTCTGGCCTGAGGAAACACACTCACCTTGACACAGAAGAGCACGGTGACAAAGAACACAGACACCAGCAGGAAGAGGAAGAACATGAGGAACCAGGCGCTCCAGTGCAACCAGTTGCTGAGGCCCATCATGTGCATGTACTCCTGCAGGGAGGTCACACTGTCATCCACGGCTGTACCCACACTTCCCAGGTTGGGGGGCACAGGCACAGCATGGGGAGGTGGAGACTCTCACTGGAGCAGTACTCAGGGGCTGAGCTGAACCCAAAGCAGCAGCAGGAGGGGCTGGCAGGGCTGCAGGCAGTGGGACAGAGGGCAGGACGACCTCACCCGGCTGCCATGACCACTGCATCAACTGAGCTCCCCGCTGCCCACACACCACAGCACAAAACCACGGGTTTCTAAATTTAAAAGGCCAAAGCCCTGCTTCCCACACACTGAACTCCTGCTCCGACCAGAGCTACTCCTTGCCAAGCCGCCCTGCTGCCCGCAGTTTGGCCAACTGCTCCTGGCAGCAGGATTAGCAACATTCCTGCAGGGCTTTGCTAACCCACTGCCAGCGCGCCTGCCCACCTCCATGTGCTGCCAACAGGGATTCTGTCATTGCCTGGTTCATTTAAGGGGTGAGCAGCCGAGGTGCTCAGTGTGCAAAGTACCTGCAGCAACAGCAGTGAGAGCTGCTGCTCCCTGGCCCATCACCCCGGAGGTGAGCAGCCCTGACAACATTACCTTCAGCTTCTTCTCCTTCTCATGCACGACGGCACGGACAATGTTGAGCGAGGTGTAGGTGAAGCTGAGCATGAGCAGCAGTGGGAGCTGGTTCTGGATGGCGAGGACAAAGAGGTCGTTGACGTAGGACGGGTAGGGGAAGCGCTGCACCACCACAGTGACGTTCTCCAGCAGGCTGCTGGCAGAGCTGTTGGCGTGATACTGCATGATGGCTCGATCCACGGCATGCTGCACTGCCAGGAAGCCCTCCCGGATGTAACCTGCAAGGCAACAACGCAGGGAACACAAACAGGTGCAGGGAATACAAACAGGCACGTGTTCCTGGGAAGCAGAGAACAGCACAGCCCCTTTGGAAGAGAGGCAGCTGTTATGGGAGGGACTTCTGGGGAAGAGGAGCAGGAAATGTAAGAAGAGCTTGTAAGAAAAGCAAAACCAACGTCACTATCACAGCACAACCATCCCAGAGCAATTGAAATCCTCAGTATCCATCATTTCAAGGCAGGCAGCAGGAAACCTCAAGATAAACTGCAACCTTTCTGCATGGTTTTGTTTCCCTTAGGACACAGATTGCTGGTCATCATCAGTCACCATCACCACCACTGAGCTGAGCTCACACACGGTCCTTTTTGGGGATATATTTTGGTGAGGGAGAACACAGCCCATTACTGGCACGTTTGGCTTAAACGTTTTGTGCATTAGAAAGCAGTGAAAGACTTTTTGCTTTTTAACTGCCATGCTTTTGTTTGGGATTTCTGCTGCTTAAAATGAAGCCACAGATGAAGCTCCCAGAACTGAGAGCTGGGCTCGCCTGGAACCAGTGCCAGTTCCTGCAAGGCGCTGCTGCTTCCTGCTCAGCCTGAGGCTTGGCTTGCATTAAAAAGCTGTGCCCAAACCACAGAGCTGAAGTCTTTAAATAACATGAGAAATCCTAGATAGCTTGGACTCTTTTCCCATCCAAAACGCACTCAAAACGAGAGAAGAGCATCACCCCAACGCCTCCAGCAGCCCTACCTGGTGTCCCGCCATCTGCAAACTTGGCCTCACGGGGCCCGGGCAGCTGGAAGAGTGGGAAGAGGTAGCTGGTGTGCCAGTCCCGGTCCAGGTTGGGGTTCAGCCCCGTCTGCTCGCTCCGTGGTGCGTTCCTGGGGCTGTACTTGAAGCGCAGCTCATAGTCCACCTGCCACAACAGCGACGGCTGCGTCAGGTTGACCACGGAGGCACAACCCGGGGTACCATCCCCAGAGCGGCCACCGTGAGCTGCTGGGAGGGCTGCATGCAGAGCACCTTGCACTGCTCACCTGGAGGGGCAGTGGGTCTGTGCTGTGGCCGAAGTGGTGTTTGAAGATGACAGCAGCCAGCACGCTGCCCGAGCGGTTGTCCCGACGGATGTATTCCTCAAACTCTCGCTCCGAGGAGAAACCCTGGGCTGTGGGGCAGGGGAGCTGTGAGCAGGGTGTGCGTGGGCACAGAGCAAAGCAGTGCTGTGCTCCCAGCTGCGATGCCGGGCAGGAGGGACAGCCCAGACAGAGCTGGAATGTCCCAAATGTGGGAGGTGGGGAGTCCTGCCATCCCCAGGGGCAGAACCATAGAGTCCTTAGTGCTGGAAGGGACCTTTAAAGGCCACCTAGTCCAACTCCCTGCAGTGCACATGGACACCACAGATAGACCAGGATGACCAAGTCCTGATCCAGCCTGGCCTTGAAAGTCTCCAGGGATGGGGCAGCCACCACATCATGGGACGACATGTTCCCACGCCTCACCACCCTCACTGCAAAAGACCTTTTCCTTACACGCAACCTAAATTTCCCCTCTTTAAGCTTGAAACCATATCCTCTTATTCTGTCACCACAGACCCTGATAAAGAGTCTGTTCCCTTCTATCCTATAGCTCCCCTTTAGATACTGACAAGGGGCTCTCAGTCCTCACGGCCTTTTCTTCTCCATCTGCACATCCCCATCTCTCAGCCTGTCCCATAGGAGTGGTCAGTCCAGGTGCAGACCGTGCACTTGGCTTTACTGAACCTCACAAGGCTCATCAGGGCCCGATGCTCAGCCTGTCCAGGTCTGTCTGGCTGCCATCCTGTCCCTCAGGTGTGCTGACCACAACCCTGCTGGTGGATTTCCTTTCACGTTACCCCCATGTTATCCTCTATTTGAAACATGAAGTGCTCAAATGTTCTGGGCAAGGAAATTTCCAAATGCGTCACTGTGAGGAACTGACAGCCACCTTCAACTATTTTAAGGCCATAATTTTCTAGATAGAAACTGTAACAAGAAGTGACAGAAATCAGAGCTGCAGCTTTTGTGAAACAAAAATAAAACCATTGCCGTGATACTCTGACAAAACTGATGCACCCTTGGAAAAGAGCGTCCGCAGCACCAGCAGACAGAGACAGGAAGAAATGATTTTAAACTGAAAGAGGGAAGATTTAGGTGAGATATGAGGAGGAAATCCTTCACTAACAGGGCGGTGAGGTGATGCGCTGCTGCCCAGAGCTGGGCTGCCCATCCCTGAAGGTGCCTGTGGCCACAGATGGGCACTGGGCAGCTGAGCTGGGGGGGCACAGCCCACAGCAGGGCTGGGGGGGCCCTTCCAACCCAACCATTCTGCCGTCCTTTGATGTATCCACATAACAATTCATTAGAGAATTTCCAGCCAACCCACCCATTCTCAGGGTGAAAGACGGACTGATGAGGCATAAATGAGTCCCATTTGGACGCTCTTTTACCCAGACTGTTCCCTGTAAGATCAGGCTGCTGGGCACAGCTCCGTTTTGGGCAGCTCATCCTTCAGATTGCTGCTGCTGCCTTGGCACTGCAACCCCTGAGCATCTCCAGCAGTGCTAAAAGGAACGCACACCCGGCCCTGCTCACCTCGGATGCTGATGGGTAAAGCTCTCTCCACCGCCCTGGCGATGCCCTGCACAGCGCTGCTGTTGGAGGGGACGTACGCCAGCTCCCAGGGGTTGCTGGGGTGCCGGCGGTAGAAGAAGCCTGGCAGCTCATCCACGGACAGGGACGGGTAGATGGTGGCATTGGGGTGGCTGACGGAGTGCACCCGGTGCCGCAGTGCAATCAGGATGGCAGCAAACAGCAGCGGCAGGCAGATCTCTATGATGGTGACCAAAATCTGACGTTTCTGAGGCAATAAGTGGAAATAAACGTCAACACTGGAAGAAGGGAAAGGAGATCCCCCAAACCAACGCACACCTCGGAACACTTCTTGAATCTGAAGCTCAGTGGGGCCAGCCAGCCCACAGCAGCTCCCTTCCAACCCAACTACTCTGTGACTCCACGGCTGTGTCCCACTCCTCAGCACCCAGCACCCCCAGACACTGCAAGCTTTCCACTATGTGCTCTACTGCTCAGCCCATGTGGTAACTTAGCATCTGTGTGATTCTGTGTGATTTTAAGTGGGCTTAAAATGGCTTTGCCGGCTTTGCTGCTGGCAGGCAGCAGTGCACTGCTCCGGGAGCTCAGCCCTGTGCAGGATGGTGTGGGGGATGGAGCCCAGCCCAGCCCTGCGCCCAGTTGGCTCAAACACTGGAGGGGAAATGAGACACTGGGTGGAGCTGCACCCCCTGTGCTTCCTCCTGCACCACGAGCTGCCCGCACCCCAGGCAATACACCTCGCCCAACCTCAATCACTGCAGCTGCAGCTCCTGATGTTCCCTCACACGTGCCCACGGCCAGCGAGCCTCAGTGGGAACCTGGCACCATGTGTGCGGGCAGAAGCAGCTCCTGCTCAGACAACAGCGAGGGGCACCGCAACCTCTGTCTGCCACAGCTGGGACACGACGGGCATGAGAGGCACAAGCAGCACCAAAGGGGTTATCTGCCCAACTTGGCCACCTCAGCTGCTTTGCTGCCTCTCCTCCCTGCCTCCACTGCAAAGCTGTGCTCCAAGGCAGCTCCTTCAGATCTGCAAACACCACCCCTGGTGCTGCACGTTGGGCCACAAGCTCACAGGTTCTCTGCAGAGTGGAGGAAGGTTTCATTTTTCAGATGGGAGGAAAACAACGAGCAAGGTGGGCATCCAGCTCCTCACCCAGCACCTCCTGATGGGCAACCGATCCTGCAGGGATCAGTGACCGCTGGGCACCAAGCCAGAGAGAGGGGCACAGCCCCAAATAGGAGCACAGGGTCAGCCCAGCACCGCAGCAGGGCTGGCTGGGAAAAGGGAGTGTTCCAAAGGCCACGCTCATAAAAGAGCATTGCAGATGTCTGATGGTTTTATAATGCAGCTCTTGCAAACCAGCTGCCTTCTGCTGATTTACTACCAAATTAACCCTCTAACAGCCCCTTGAATTGCCTCCAGAACAGCTGCCTGACTCTGTGACCTCAACGGCGAGCACACGTTTAGCAGCACAGCCTCATGCTACTGCACAGGTCACCCAAACCGCCGTGTTCCAGAGGCAAAGGGGACACTCATCCATAATCACACCCCTGCCAGCTCCGAGCAAGGTGTGTCCTCATCCCAGGGCCCAGCACTCAGCTTCACAGCACAGCTGACGGCTGTGGAGCTCCACGCCTTCACCAGGAGCACAACAAAGGCATTCCGGGGTCTGCAGCCCCTCCGTGCCATCGGGGGTGGCCAGCACCTGGGCAGTGAGCCCTAAGCTCCCTAAGCCCCTTCCAACAGCCAGCTGACAAGCACAAAGCTGGGATGGGAGCAGATGCCAGGATGGTTTGGTTTAAAGCAGCCCACGCAGCCCTAAAAGCTGCTTCTGAGGATGGCACAAATGGAGAAAAACCAACCAGGTCACAGCAGGTTTACAGCAGGTTTACAGCGATCGCCACCTCCAGAGCGTGTCAGAGGGTTTGTGAGACAGCTCAGAAAGCCACTGTCACACCGGAGGGCAACGTGGGCAACGTGGGCTGTCCTGCCTATGGGAGGTGAAGCTACACCTGACAAAAGTGAGGGCAGTGGTGAAGTGTGGATGGGAGGGGATGGGGACGGAGCAGCAATGGCTGCTCGTTCCTCCCTGACACGCAGGCACAAGAACCAAGATGCTCAGCAGTTTCTGCTGCAGTGACACTTGCAGTGCCCGGGTGCCTGGGTGCGCCGTGCCAGCCCACCTGCAGGATGTAGTTCTTCCAGAGAAGCAGCCCAAACTGCCTGAGAACAACCATCCTCCCATCCGACGGCGCCGCCGCTTTGCAGGACTCTGTGGAGAGAAGGGAGCAGTGATCAACGTGCTGCAGACCTGAGCATCCCCATCACGAGGCCCCACAGCCTGGCAAGCTGCTCAGCCCCAGGCTCACTGCTTGGGGGGGGGCGCAGAGGATGCTGAGCCCCACAGATCTCTCTCTGCCCACCCACCTGCAGCCCTGCACAAGGCAGGAGCCACTACATGAAACCCCCAGTGAGCAGAGCAGTGGCACCCAGATGTACCCAGCAACATCCCGTGCTCCAGCAGCCAGGCAGAGGGCGGCTGTCCCCGTTCCCAGCCTGATGTCACAACAGCTGGCTCAGCCCCACAAGAGTGGAAAACAACTCCACTGTTCCCTCTTTAAGGGTCATTAGGAGCCCTCAAGAGCCAGAGGCGCCGTGGTTCCTGGTGCTGCCCAGTCCTGGTCCACACAACCCTGAGTGGAAGGACACGCAGTGAGGGAGCTGCTGGTTGGAAATGCAATCTGTGAGCACTGAGATGTTGTGGTCACACAACCTGGTCACACAACCTGGTCACACATGGGACACTGCAGTGGGCGCAGCAGGAGACAGCAAGCACGCTCCTGCCCCACAGCTTTGCCCCAGCACTTCCAGTCACTGCTGGGGATTTCAGGGAAGCTGCTGCACAGCCCTGGGAGCCACATCTGGCAACTCTGCAGCCCCTATAGGGGTCCTTTACCCAGCCACAGGCAGGGAGACACGTTTGTTACAGAGCAGGAGCACAAAGCACAACACCCACCCCGATGGAGGCCACGAAACCTCTTGTAGCCCATTAATGTGGGGCTGGTTCAGATTTCAGGCTGCGCCTCCGCTTCCTGCATTGCGAAGGCTTCACAAGTGCTGGTTGTGCAATGCCAGCCCCGCTTTCCCTGAACAAACCCTTGTTCCAGGAGAGACGCAAAGGTGAGCAGAGGTCTGTGCCCTGCAGTGCTGCACTCCAGCCCTTCCCTTCTCTGGAGGAACCCGCAGCCCTCAGCCACCCCGAGCACCGAGGGGCTTCCTGAGGAAGTGCTCCTGCCCAGCAGTGCTGACCTCGTGCTGCGGGACACAGGAGGAAGCACAGCCCTGCTCATGAACTCGGGCTGTGCAATACACCCATCACCTGCTGCAGGGCCCTCAACCCACAGCTCTTTGTGTGAGGCAGCTCAGTTCCCTTCAGTCCATCACACGCAGTAAGTGGGACAAAGAAACGCGAACCACAAAGCTGGGAGCAAGAAGCTCTCAAGCCAAATGCTGTCAGCGTGCAGCTGTGGGCTGAGAGCAGCAAATCCGCCTCCAGCAGCAGCACCCCACTGCCCGCTCCAGCCCCAGCCTTGCTGCACACACACACACACAGCACCTACCAGACACAGCACAGGAGATGCTCAGCAGCACGTTTCCAGCTCTGTCAGCACGGTGTCAGCTCCCACCAGCACCTGCCAGCCCTGTGCAGCTGCCCATGCTCGGAGCTCGCTGCGCTGTGAGCAGAGGCTGCCGGGCGGGCAGGTCGCTTTCAGCAGATGCTGCACAAAAGCACGGCTTGCAAACAAGGCCAGCACCGCCACGCGGACCGGAGGCTGCAGCCACAAGCAGGTGCCGCGCAGAGGAAGCGAGCCCCGCGTGGTGCCACGGCTGAGCCAGCTCTGCCCACGGGAGGAGGAAGAGCTCCCTCCCAGTCCCGCAGCCCCACCGGCAGTCAGCTGAGCGGGAGCGGCCAGAGGGAGGGAGGGAGGAGCAGCGGGCTGCAGGCACGGCCCTACGGTTGAGGAGGAGGAGGGCAGCGCTGGGGCGCACACATCGTCACCTCCCATCGCCCGACGATGCGTTCGGCTCCGGCCTTGCAAAGCACGAGCCATTCTGTGCGCCCTCCCTGCTCTGAGGCACTGCAGAGCGATGGGGGCTGCAGCCCCGGACCCACAGCCCTCCTGCAGCTCCCAGGAAGCGCCGGGCAGCCCTCAGCAACACCAACACTGCGCAGGATCAGCAAACTTCATTATGGCCAATCATGTTCCCACCCTAACGAGTGCCCCAAGGAAACCTGCACTGAACCTTTCGCTCAGCACAGAACAAAAGCAAGAAGCTCAGTTACAGCAGCAGCTCCTCTTACAGACCTCAGTGTGTGTCCCAGGTTCGGAGCACCCACAGTAAGAATGTATCGACCTGAAGGGAAAGCCTTTCTCCAGAAGGCACCGCCTGGCCCAGACCACGGTGCACAAAGGATCACAGCACGGCTTTGGTTAGAAGGGACCCTGAAGATCATCTGCTCCCAACCCTGGGGAGGGGGGGGACACAAGGCCAAGGACACAAGGCTTCTGGGACAATCACAGCACGGCAAATCATGCAACGGCCCACAGTGCTCATCCAGCTCCAACCCCTGCTGTGTGCAGGGTCAGCAACCAGCAGTCCAGGCTGCCCAGAGCCACATCCAGCCCGGCCTTGAATGCCTGCAGGGATGGGGCATCCACAGCCTCCTTGGGCAACCTGTTCAGTGCGTCACCACCCTCTGGGGGAAAAGCCTCCTCCTAAGATCCAACCTCAACCTGCCCTGTCTCAGTTTCAAACCATCCCCTTGTCCCATCAGCGCCTCCACAGCTGGAATTCCTCCCCGTCCCACCGCAAACAACCGCTTTATGCGGGGTGCTGATGGATGCTGATGGATGCTGACAGCCGCCCCGAACTCAGCAGGGCACGGCCAGCAGCACCGGGCAAAGCCCACGTGTGTCCGCAGCGATTTCAGAGCGCTCACCGCATTTCTGCTCCTCCGCCGCACCGTCACCATAGAAACTCAGCCTGGAAATGGCAGACGCGGCTTTTTTTAACCTCCCCCCGGCTCGGGGATGGCGCATCCCTGGAGGGCGGGCGGCAGCGGGGCCGCGTCCCCGGCGAGGTGCGCCCGGAGCCGGAGGTGCTGCAGGAAGGAGCGGCTCGGTACGGCCGTCCCGGGAGCTGCGAGCGGCTCCCGACACCTGCAGGGCCGCAGCGCAGCCACGAACCGCAGCGCGGCCGGAGCGGGGCTGGGAGCGCACGGACCGGGGAGCGGCCGGGTGGGCGGCGGGTCGGCACGGCGGAACCCTCCTCCGCTGGCAGAACCGTCCGCTCGCAGCCCGCCGGATCGCACCGCGGCTCCGGGAGCCGCCCGGTACCGAGCGCTGCTCCCCGGAAGGCCGAAGCTCCGCCCGGATCCGGGCCGCAACGCGCTGCGGGAACGGCCGCGGTCGGGAGGCGGCAGCGCGAGGTCCGCTCGGCCCGACCCGGCCCGGCACGACGCCCCCTCCCCCGGCCCGGCCCCGCACTCACCGGCCCCCGCCGAGCGGGCGGCTCCGGCCTCAGCGCCGCGCCGCCATCCCGGGCACCGCCCCGCGCACGCGCGGCACCGCCGGGACCGGGAGGGGGCGAGGGGGAGCGGCTGCGCGTGCGTGTGCGGGGGGTTGTGCCGCTGCTGCGTTGAGGCCACCAGCCTGGGGACAAGCGGGCACAGGAACGTGGTAAGCAGGGCTGCAGGGCTGTGCGCTCCGTGGGGTCAGTCCTCGTCTGTGATGAGTGCGGTGGAGCCACCAGAGGGGACACCCACAGCCAAGCACTGTCAGCTCCCCATCGGGGTAAAGGGGATGGGGCTGTCGCTGCTGCCATCTCCCGTCCCCTGCTCCAGCCCTGCTGCCCCGGCACATCTCAGGCTGAGCTGAGTCACCGCCATGTCGCCCGGCCGCGTTGCGACATCCCTCATCTGCTCCAGGAGCAACGAGGAGCCTGTAAATACTTTGGCAAGCCTCGTGTTCTGATCTAATCGCGCCACTTCCTTCACAACCAGGCACAGCAAGGAGCTGAATGAGGCAATAGGGCAGGTTAGGGGCAAGCTGTAATTGAGAAGGATCGGCCCGAGCTGGAGTCGGGGTGTGGATGCAGCAGGGCAGCTCAGCACTCAGGGCAGCTCAGCACTCAGGAGTGGCTTTCAAAGGCGCCGGTGCCCCATTTACTGCCCAGCACTGCGGTCACGCTGCCCAGCACGGGGCACAGAGCTTTGCTGCTAAGATGGGAGCGTTGCCGTGCAGGCTGAGCTCGGGGCTGCTCGCTCCCGTCCTGCAGCAGGCGATGCCCCACTCGTGCCCACGGCACAGCAGCACCCACGGCACAGCAGCTGCTGCCAGGGCCGGCTGCAGACACTGCAGGGAGCTCTATGGAGCTGAACATGCCAACAGGTGAAACTGATGCGGTACCTGCAGTTGGTCAAAGAAGTGAAGAGGTACAACTTGGCTTCCAGGACCAACCCAAGTGCAGCAGCTCTTCGTGCTCACCGACATTTCGCAGTGTTGTTTCTCTCTTTGACAGTCTGGGATGCAGCACTAAGCACCAATACTGGCCAGGAGAGGGCATCATATATTGTTGGACATATATAAATATATGTTTATACAACATATATAAATATATATTTATATTTATATAAACAAGAGCCCACAGACGTTTCACCTTTGAGCCAGTAATGGATCCCATGGGCTGGCTGCCTTTGCAGACAGGTGGAGCTTGAGCTGCAGCCCGCAGGCAGCTCTGCCCCACAGATCCAGCACAGCAGCAGCATCCCTGTATTGCAGAGAACACAAAATGTTATCATCTCCAACCCAACAATGAGCCTGACCAGCCCCCCTTGCTGCATTCCTCAGCTCCCCAGGGCTAAGAGATGCTTTCTCATGAGCAACCTCAGGTTTAGGTCACACCTCCAAAGCGCACTTTAGGCCCAAGAGCTTTGTGCAATTCTTCCCATTACAGGTAAAATTCAGGGTTATTCAGCTCGGCCACCCATCAGTAAGAGCACACAGCTACAGCACGCAGTGAAGTAGCAAAATACAGAAGTTTATTGACAAGTGCACGGTTCAGCATTTGATTTCAGTTCATCTTCCGTAGCAGAGAAAGGTTCTAATCAAGTTGACTTGAAGAACTGGAGATGTGGTTTAGATACCAAAAGAAAAGCATGAAAAACAAACAGTTCAACCAACATAAAGGCCCAGTTTGAAGTTTGTTTAAAAGACAGGCACTGCGGCCAATGCACTAAAAGATGACAAACCTAAGGTCGGCATTAGAGACACCAACGGTACCGGATCCTTCAGTGCAGAAAGCAGCTTCTGGTTGAGGTTTGTGCTGTTGGTTTTTTCAATCTAGTAACCTCATAAAATCTCGTCTGAAAGGTATTGAAACAAATGTCTGAGGCTGAGCCAGAGGCAAGGCAGCATAGAACTGAGAAAAGCTGCTAGGAAATACATGTTTGGAAGTAGCATAAATGCAACTGAGGTTTAAGTTGGAATCCCCGTGTTGTTCCCCAAGGGGCCAAACAACACAGCGCCTCAAATCCATCCGAAAGACACAAAGGCTTTGAATTCCTACTTCACACAGCTATTCAGACCCTTAGTATTGCCCCATATACTTCACTTTCACAATCTGGCAATCAAGTCTTCACACAGTCATCCACCACTCGGTCTATAAACAGAACAGACTAAAGCACCACAATCAGAGTGTTTTTTAGCACCTGACCCAGAGGAAGTTCCCTCCAAACAGCAGCAGTTTCCAGGGAACCTGGGCTAGAACAGCAGTGAATAACAGCAGATAAGGCCACTTGTTCTTTGGTGTACCTGAACAACTCCTGCTTTGAAATGTCCAATGTAAAAAGTCACTACTAAATACACCGAGCTGTCTAAGCACTTCATGGTGACATTCAAATATGAAAGCTATGAATATGATCAGAAAGCCCATTCAGAGAAACAATGGTGGGAGCTGCCCTCCCCATATAATCTTGTTCAATAAATGTACATCTTCCAAACATGATTTAAGAAAGCCAGCATAAACAGAAGGGCCGTATTGTCTTTGCTTCTCCAACTAGGATAGTCTACAGTATGACTCGAACAACTACAGTCGTGGTTTGGGAAGAATTCAAATAGCTTTCATCCTTAGCAACAGAAATCGGAGCAGTCAAAGGCAAACACAAGGCTGACGGAAGACGAGAGAATTCACTACCAGTCAGCACAGGCAAATGAAACAATGCACCGTGGTGAAGACAGGATAACAATTCTGGTTTCCACAGCATACAAAAGTAAAACGCCGCTGCAGAAACTAAGGCATTTCTATACAGGTTGGGTTATCAAAGCCTGCTGGCTGGACATCTCAGCATATAATCTACAGTAACCGTAGACCAAATGTTTCTGTTCTAAGAGCACTATTAAGCTACTGCTTGCACTCACATCTTTCCCATAAAGCGTGCAAGCACTCAACCATGATACTTTCCTCAATGTCTTCTAGAAGCACCTACAAGAAACGGCACACTGGACTGGTGTTATGGTTTATCTAGAGCTACTCATAGCAACCAGCAGATTACTGAAGGCAGAAGAAAGGCCTGAATGCTTTGGGGTGGGGAAAAAGGAATAAATCAAGGTATCTATAACATATGGTGATTTATGAAAGTATAAAAGACCTTCAGCGTGTTTTGCCCTCGTATCAGCAATCACACGCTGTGAAGGAAGAAAGGAAAGAGAACCAAAGATTAAAGACTCTCAAGAACACGGCAGCACTAGTTGTTCCAGTGGAACTATTGACATTAAAGCGACTGCAAGTCAGCTCACACTGTGAAGCCATCTCTCCTACCGGCAAGAATAAAAGCACGGCCTACCTGCTTTGCTTCCAAATATTCCCCATCTGACCCTTCAGGTCCCAACCTGTTCACAACGCTTCACATGTTGACTGTACAGAGGAGCCCAGTTGCACCAGTGCATCCTGAGCCGCTTGCCAGCCCAATGAACTCACCACAAAGCAGCACTGCTCTTTCACTAAGTTACATTAACGTTCCCCTCCACCACCCACCTCGGCAGTCCCATAACTCCTGTCTTCCACAGCGCATCCCGTCCCCCCCTCAGCCCTCCCTCCCCAAATCATCGGGTTTCTTTCCCATACACGTTAGCACAACTCTCATCCATCAGCCTAAGGATCTACCCACAAACAATACCCTGAAAACTGACCTCACAACCACAGACCAGAGTTTCTGTGCAGACTCCGTAAGTGAAAGCGAACAGATGACCCTAATAGAATGCAATGCTAGATTTTCCACCCGGGGGGTTGAGAACTTTGTTGTGTGAGCGTGGCCTTGGCCCCAACCTGGGCTCATGATTGTCTATCTTGGGTTCTGGCTCCTTGCATCGCTCCTCTTTGCCCACATCTTTTTTCTCGCCGCCATCTTCCAGCCGTGGTTTGTTATTTTCTGCAGCTGAACAATAAGAAGAAAAGGATGAGACCAACTCACACACTGTACTGAATGAAGCACTTGTTGTACGTGTCGTCCCAAGTAGACAAAATCCTTCCCAACGTCTCCCATCCACAGCACACTGAGGACGTGCTTTACACCTATTCATTTCTCCTGAAGGAAACACACGCCAGGGAAGAATTCCACTTTTGCGGTAGTTTCCTTCCTTCAGCAGCCTCTCTCTAGGAAAGACACGCAGGCTGAGCAATGTACCTTCAGAATTACTTTGGCACTTTCAGGCAATTCTGTCATATCAAGCTTGAAAACCACGCACTCATCATTCCTTCACTATAATTAGCAGGGCGATAGCACGTCCCGTCAGTCAGCTGTTTGTTGTTTACAGCTGGAGGATGCCTAGATGACACACTTGTGGGAGATGGCAAAGGAGAAAGAGACTCTAATGGGGTGTTTCAGAAATATGCAGTTGTGTCTCTGTCTGTAGTACCAATATAGTGCCAAGCAAAGTATATCTGCACACTATACACATTATCAAGACTTCTGCACGTGGTGATCTCCTCAGTAAGAGGCAAAGGACAACCTCCCTGAAGTCATACGACTCAGTTTCTGACTGAGAAGGAAAACCTCTCTGCTCCCTCCCGCCAACCTCTGCTGTCAGACTTTACAAGAGGAAGCACAAGGGATCATCCCTCAGAGCGTACAAAAACAAAGAGTTTGTCTTGCTGACCTTCTGGCTTCTTTGGTGTTTCATCTTCCTTCAAGACGATGTGATCCTGCAACGAAACCAAAACCAACCTCAGTACAGCGCTGTTCTCAAACAGTAACCCTGCCACAGAACCTTCGGGAGGTTTTGCTTTGTTTCTGACCAAAGTTCACTCACTTATCATGGTAAGAGCCAACAGCCACTGCACAGCCCTTCATCCCCCAAACCTCCATGTAATCCATAAAGCACTACCGGAATTAAACTCTCAAAGTTAACTTCTACGTTATGTTAGACGCACATCTCAGACAGTTCGCTGCGATGAGTGAAAGCACTTCATCAACTCTTCAGATGCTTAAAGGCTGCTGATAGACCAGTCAGCACAAAGGCCGAGAACTGCCCCTGTTCACTGCAGGAGCATTAGACGATATGGCCTTCAAGGGTGCCTCCCAACCCAAATGACTCTATGATGCTGTGATTCCAATTGCCCCGCTTGATGAACACCTAATATCACCACTGATCAATGATCAGAAGAGATCCCAGGACCAACTGTCCAACCTGGAGTTACCCCGAGCATCATTTAGGTTCGCCAGCGCCGTTCCAATACCTTCGGCTTGTTGGGGTGCGCTCGCACAACGCTGGCAGATACTGGAGAGCCAAAGATGTCACTTGTCTTCCCACCAGGTGGATTCAGACGTGGACGAGGCTGAGCAGTACCAGAATCCTCAAAAATACCACTTTCTTTTCCCCCTGCAAAACAGGTTTTGGGTTTTTTTAGTTTTTTTTGTTTTATTTTCAGATGACTTAACTTCACCAAGCTATAAAAGCACGTAACAACTCAAAGACTTCTGGCACCTTACTAGAGACTGACTTGCTCCTGCCTGGAGATACCGTCTGAAATCCTTTATTACAGGAACTCAGCAGAGCTCTGATTCACAGCTGTGCTCACTGCAGCTGGCTGGCAACAGAGCTCTAGAATAGAAGCAGCTTCCTTTCATCACTTCCTAGGCCTCAGCTCAGAAAGAATTGGCCTCGATGTGCTCAAAAGCCTCTGAATATGTAAAGTCACTGAAATATTCATATCTCCATGTATGTGCATAGATTCAGTGCTCAGGCCCACTCACGCTGTACAAACCTGACATAAGGCAACAGCACTGCACAGCAGCAGCACAAACCCAGCTCTGCTCTGCCGTTCAGGGCCCAGCCGTGCCGTGGGGGTGGCTGCCCTTACCTGGAGGGTTTGTTCTTTTCGGAAGGTTCTGCGGTTCTTCTGATGCCCCAAAGATATTGGATGCCATTCGGTGCGGCTTGTTGGAAGAAGAAACTTCTTCTGCGCTTCCAAAGAGATCACTGGACCCTCCTCCAGGGGGCTTCAGTACCCTGCAGCACAGGAGGAGGGAAGCAAGAGATGAACGCCTGTTTGGAAACGTGTTTGATGCCTTCCTCCACATTCTCCATCTCCATTCAGCCATCTTGGCTGTTACCTGAAATGGTCCCGCAGTAACACCAAGGCAAACTGCTGTGCTGCCTGCAGTCCAGAGGCACCTGAAGTACTTAAAGCTGGGAGATGGGATGGAGAACTGAGGGGACAGGAACAAACAAGAGGCTGGGAAGGGGCTCTTGTTAAAGCCGTAACCCCACAGAACTGGAGCCATCTCGGACTTGCCATCACTCCAGCTATTTTTATGCCTTTACTCTTATGCCTTTACTCCAGGTGCACTGATCTAAGTGCGCTACCGCAGAGGCTGAAAGGAAAAGTAGTTTAAGCAGATGGAAATTAAGCACCCCCACTTAACTGGAAGTCCGTCAATTCATCTCAGGCAGCCAAACTGTGCACCTACCCTGTATGCAGAAAACCTCTAAACAAAGCTAATTGCTTTGTTCTCTCCTGGCAGGCTTGAAGAATTTTAATCAGGTTTTGTGGGCTTTTTTCCTACACCCCAACACTGAATTTGAATGTTCTTTCCCAATTAAGCCTTTCAGCCTGGCTACGGAAGGAGCGCCAGGACTTACCCATTACTCCAAGGCACTGTTACCTGCCCGTATGTTTATATAAACCACACTTCTACAGTTACACACATCTGGGAGTCGAACACCGAAGCCCTGCTGGGTTCTCAGACAGTTCTATTAAAGCAGGTAGAAGAGAAGAGCTGCTTTCCACACCACAGAGCACTGCTGCACTGATGGGCAGACACCAAGGTGTGGAACAGCCTCTGAAGGACAGACCAGAAAGCTGCTGATCAGCTTCTGCTGGTGGGTCACTGCAGCTCCCTGCTCACTGAACAGCTCACCTGTCTTACAGCTGCTATGCTATGGACCCAAAGGCTCTGCAGCGCTGCAGTGATGCTGCTGGGGAGGAGGGCAGCACGTGTGTCACACTGCTGGATTTTCAAGGCCACCCATCAGGACAACATCCAACAATCCCGGCACAGCAGTCTGGAAGCTGCTCACACACCAAAAACGATAAGGGGGGTGAAAAGTGATCCAAGGGATCAAACACCTCCCCTATGGGGCAGGCTGGGAGCCGGGGCTGTGCAGCACACAGAGAGGTAGCGGGCGCTGCCCCATCCCTGGAGACACGAGGTCGGTCTGGGTGGGCTCCGAGCACCCGGTGGAGGTGTTGGGGTCCCTGTTCCCAGCAGGGGAGTCAAAGCAGACGGCTCTGAGGGTCCCTTCCAACTCTACTCCAACTCCAACGACTCTACGAGCCGAGGATCCACGAAAGCAAAGCACTCGCACAGCAAAACCTCACAGCAAAACCTCACAGCAAAACCTCACAGCAAAACCTCACAGCAAAACCTCACAGCAAAACCTCACAGCGAACCTCTCCTGGCGGCGGCTGCAGGGATTCTCGAGCTGGAAGCGCCACGCAGCGCGGACTGCGAGGTTTGTCTCACCAACAAACAAAGCTCAGCTCGGGACCCGCCGAGCGCTCATCCGCCAAGTGCAAAGAGACCGAGAGAGGCGGCTGCTCGGGGCCGGGGCGGAGGGCAGAGCCGGGCAGTGCAGAGCAGAGCCGAGCCGAGCCGGGCAGAGCCCCGCGGGACAAAGGCTGTCGGTGCAGCGCCCGAGCGGCTCCGCGATGGAACAATAAACCCACACCCGCTTCCCTCGGCGCAGCCCGGAGCGCCCGCGGTGCCCGGCCCTCCTCCCGAGGCCGGAACCCCCCCGGCCCCCGCCCCTCAGCGCCACGCCCCGGGCTGAGCCCCCCGACCCGCGCCGAGCCCCGAACGAGGAGCTGCCGAGGAGCCGAGGAGCCCACAGCGCCCCCCGGAGCCCACCCCGCCCGCAGCCCCCGTCCGCCTCACCTGGAGCTGGGCTTGGCGGGCTCGGCCTCGGGGCTCTGGAACATGGTGCGAGCTACGAGCAGCGCGGCGCTCCTCCTCGGCCGCCTGGGGAGCAGGTAGCACCCGCCCCGACTCGCCGTTGGTGACTGTAGCTGTCCGTCAAGGCCTGTAGCCTATCGGAGGCGTTCCGCCCCGCTCGGGGTCCCGCCCACCCAGAGGGCCTCGCGGCGGGAGGGAAGATTGAACGCGGCCCGCGCCGGCACCCGTCCCGGCCGGCTCCCATTGGCTGCTCCGCCTGTCCGTCACGGAACTAGAGGGGAGGAGATTTAAAGGGACAGCGGGGGCAGAGCAGCGCCAGCTGCGGGGGGAGTGAGCGAGGAGCAATGAGACTTAATTGTGATGTTGGCAATTAAGGGACACGGCTGGGACGGGAGCTGGAAGGTATTAAAGGAGCTGCGGCTCCAAATGGAAACAGTGCTGAAAATCCAGGGAGTTGTGTTGGAGATGGGAACGGCGATGGGTCACACTGCAAAGGGAGGCCACAAAGGGCAGCCAACACAGCGACATGTTAGACCAAGTATTAGTATGTATTTATGCACAAGAATAAAAACAGCTTTACAAGTTGAATTGGAAATCCAAACAGAGGAAGTCGAACAGCTTTTGTATATTATATTAAATAACCAAAACACCTTTTTTTTTTTTTTTTTTCTTTTTCTTTTTTTTTTCCTCCAAAATCGGTAAAGAATAAATAATATAATTTACAATATGGTACAAAAAAATAATCGGTAGGGACAAGCGTTCTGCTTTATACATACACTATATCGGTATATTTATAGTCTATAAAACAAATTCACATCTCAAACAAGCTGGAAACCTCGGCTGATATGGCTTAACTAGGAGTAAGAGAAACAGCATCGGGTTCTGCTGCCGGGACCAGAAGCTCCTCGAGCAGCTCCCACCTTCCAAGAGCTGCCGCTAACCCAGCGGTGCTGCCCGGGCTCCCCCTCATTTAATGCTCACAAACTGCTCCGAACGGACAAGATCCAAAGGGCTGAAAAGTCCAAAACAAAAGTGCGGTTCTTTCCTTATCGATGCATCCCAAGTTTGAGTGTGAAAAAACCCCAAACGGCAACTTTTATGTCCACGCCGGGATCTGCGAGTCGTGAGATGGTCGGCGAGGTTCGATCCGATCCACGCTACGTCATTCAGTGTCAATATAAACGGGGGTGCTGAGGGAGGCTTAACAAAGCCACGCTAACAACTATTAGTATTCCTATGCTTAGTAGGTTTAGTGATCAAGGAGAAAATGAGCCGCGTGGCTGATGAGGTGCAGCACCCAGCAGGAAAAGCACCATCAGCACACGGTGCAGCCCCGCTGTGCAGCAGGATGTCAGCACAACCAGCACCGAGCTGCTGTGACAAACAACACTCAGCTCTGACACTCACCCCGCTGAGCCACTCGGAGCTCCTGCTTTGCACACACAGTCAGCAGAGCAGAGCTTTACCAATAGAACTAGTGAGAAACTAAAGCCTTACAGCAATTGGTACCAGAACTGGAGGTGCTCAGTGTCCCTTCGTCCTCCTCAGCTGCCCCCGGTGCAGCAGGCAGCTGTTAAGCTGGCAAAGTCACGGCTTGTTCCTACCCAAAGGTCTGCACAGCCTGCTTGAATGTTTGCTTAGGAATTAATAGCTTGTCTAGTAGCAATATAAAGCTGAGGTTTATATGGGAATGGCCCCTTGGATCATTTCAGAGTGACTTAAAATAGCTCAAAGAGGAGCAGACAAGTGCTAAACAAAGGGGCACAATAAGGAATCTCTCTCAAAACCAGAAGGAAAGGAAACAGGAAAAGTCGCTATCCCACTAAATGCATTGGGATGTAGCAGAGGGAGCTGCAGATCCATCAGTGCCTGGGGGACGATAATGAACAGCGATGCCCTGAGGTACCACAGAGCACCAGGAACTCAGAACGAGGAGCGAAGGCATCCAGCTGGGACTTGGTGCCGCTTCTCATGGCGACACAAGACAGATTTCAACAACGTGAGCATTGATGTGTTTGTTACCCACAGGTTACGTTATTCTTTCCTATTTCCTCTCCTGGGAAATTCCTCAGGGCTTGTTTTGTTATTTTTTTTTGCCTTTTTTTTTGAGAAAGACAGCAATACATACAGGTTTTCAGCACAGCCCAAACTAAGGACAAAGCTTTCATAGTGATAAGCTCTTTTTGCAGTGTTTCCTGAGGTGAAAAAGCAACTGTTCCTCATGGAAAGTGGAAGAGCACCCTGCGACTCACGGGGTGAAGGATCTCAAAGGTGAAGGACGTGAGTGCAGTCAGGATGACTGGGAGGCGTGGAGGGGTTTCAAAGTAGGGTGAACTCCCCAGGGATCCATGCAATGTGGGGGAAGGGTAAAGCTGAGCTCCCCTATGAAACAAGCAAGCAGGCTGTGCCCCTGCTGGAATGGTCAAAGAAAGAGCCGAAGAAACAAAGGTCTGTGAAGCATCAGAGAGTTGCAGCATCTCTGAAGAGAGCGCAACAAATTTCAGTGTGACTGAATTCATACGAGTGCCAACCAGGACGTGTCGTGACGCACAACAGTTCCCATACCTGCCCACACCCTTCGTTCTCCACAACCTCAGTGTGGAATCCAAATCATGATCATCTGAGTACAATGCAAAAACAACTCACGCAGGGGAGCTTCTGGCAATACCCCTTTGAGCTTCTTGCCTCGGCCGTTCCAAAGCACAAGTCCAGGACTGTCTCACATACCTGCCATCTTACATCACTGATGCAGGGGACACACCGTGTTCTGTACTATCATTCCACGTTTTGTTGTTCCCAGGATATTGCACATTCCAGGACCTGCAAGTAGTTCTTCAGACCTTTGAAGACAATGCTTCTTTTTCAGAAAGAAGTGCACCAAGACAGGGACAACTGAGCTGCTGCAATCCGCTCTTGCCATGATCCAGCACTGCAAGCTCCAACTTAAGCTGAACAGTCTACACCAGCCTGCTGGTCTCATACACTCACTGTGAGAGATCCCCAATAGGGGGACCACCTCCTCCTCCATCAAACAGAATTTCCCTGCGCGTCGGCTCAGGTATTGATAATTCCTGGGCAAGGTCATTAAAACGAGATATGTAATCAATGCTGTTTTCATTCATCATGCAAGCCAGCTGGGAATCCACCACCTGTAAGAGACGTGACAGAAAAGAAGAGCCATGTGTCAGTGGATGTTTCACAGAATAGGCTGAGTTGCATTGAAGGTCTCGTGATCACCTTGTCCAACCCCCTGCTCGAGCCAGGTCAACAGGAACAAGTTGCCCAGGATCACGTCCTGTATGTATGTATGTATATATATATATATATATATATATATATATATATATATATATATATATTGCATCTTATTTAATATCTGCATTTTTTGTAAACAAAACTTGATTCTGCAGGACGCTTAATAATAGGCCTCGCAGAATCTTCTCATCATTAAAGTTATTTTTAATGACATTTGTTTCCTCTGAAGACTCCCATACAAGCCTGCATCTGCTACAACAGCAACAGAACACTGCAGCAGCTCTGGCACACCTAAAATTAAGGCTTAACCCATTTTCCTCTGAAGGCACTTTGTAAGATCAAGGGCTGTCACTTCAAAACCACAAAGATGCTCAGTTTGCGGAATCTTTGTATTTACACCAGGAAGTGGAGCTGTGCACAGGCTCTGAAGCTCAAAGAAACACTGGATCAACACCAGCTTTCTGGTTATAAAGTTTATATAGAACTTCTTTATCCAAATCCAATAGAGGAATGACATTTTTCTTCCCTTGGGACAAGCACTTGCAAAGTTACTCTGCATATTGTTACACTGAACCAGTGACTGTAAATCGTAGGTTAATTACAACTGGGAGGGAGCTGAAGTGTCTGCAGACTGTCCAAAGTGAGGCCACCTGGGAGGACAGATGACCTTATTTGGGGTTTTACCCTCATTAGTCTCAAGAAGTTCTCAGGACAGAGATTGCACAACCTCTGTGTGACCTGTTCCACTGTCTGATTATCCTCAAGGTGATAAAGTTTTCCTTTATGGCCTACCCCGCCTCCTCCAAACAAACAGAATTCTACCATAGAGAGGATAACCACATGTTCAGTAAGTGTTAGTCATTTCACGCTGCTTCCTTCTGGGCCTATTTATTTTTTCTACCAGTCCTCCATCTGGAATGTAGCTGCATCAATATTTAATCCTTCTCTAATTCTTTGTCTTTTCAACTCCTGTTCCATAAAGTAGGACACACAGAACAGAAGAATTAACGGGAGGATTAAAACTCCTCTTGTCAAAACAGAGCTACATCCAACAAGGCAAACATGACCTCCTCCAGCAAAAAGAGCCCGTGTCCAAGTTATCCAGAGCAGCTTCACACAGCAGCTCTCATCTGAGATCATTCTGCATCATTCATTCGAGACTGTAAACTCATCTGTTAAGCTACAGTGCAGATATTAAAGCACCTTTGTCTGAAGTACTGCAGGAAGATATGATGGACAAAATGTAATAACAAGGTACTAAAAAAGGAAGCAAAACCAGCTGGAAGCGATTTGATTACGTACCTCTGCTACGTCTGCCAGAGACCGTGATACAAAAGAGTCCCGTGAGTTGCCATCCAGAAGGCTGGGTCCCAGTAAGGAGGTGCCACTGGCAGCGCCAACAGGAGTTGGCAACATCTTCCGTCCCTTTTCAGGGGATATGAAACTCGCTATAAAGAACAGGCACATCAGTAAGACACTGAAGAGTCTGCCACGTGAGGACAAAGAAGACAAGGAAACTGCTAATGAAGGATGACTGTTTCTTCTACCTCCTATAATTATATGTTGCCAGTACGAACACCATCAGCAAAGTGCAGGCTCATTAAGTTTAACTAAAAAAACAACAACAAAACCCAGGGCAAACACACAAAAAACCCCAAAACCCACCATCCCCAACAAATAAACTCAATGATCTCATCTCCGAGGCGAGGCTCACCAAGATCTGAGCGAAGCCTATTTTCCATCAGCAGAGCCAAGGGCACCTTTTTGCTTTGGCAGAGCACCCAAAGTGTCTGAACCAGCTGATGAGTCAGGCTCCAAGCAGACTCCAAAGATTTACCAATGGATTATTCACCCAAAGGTACCGGCTTCAATTTCTGCCCCAGTTTTAGCAACAGGATCGTTTTAAGAACAGATTTGTGAAGAGTGAGAAAATGCATTCAAGGCAAAAAGAAAAAACAAGGTAAAATTCCACAGGGCTCCTACTTAACCATTTCCCAAAGGACCACTATAACAAACAGAGGTTTTGTGTCTTTTGATTTTTTGCACACCCACATTTCCTCATGTAGCAACACTTACAAAATAAGCTGCTGAGGGACGAGTCTGTGGAGTCGTTGGGGTACCACTGGGGGTCATGGCTGGGGGAGGCAATCCAGTTCTGCTGAGGACTACTGGATGGGGACGGAAGACTTTTGGAGCTGTCGCTGCCATTCAGCTTGGCAGGAGAAAGAGAAACACCTTCACCTGTAAGACAACATCAGGAGTCACCGGTTCAGTCAATGTGGCAAAGTCACAGCCATTTACATTGAAAACAGCAACAAACCACCCACATACATCAGAAAGGACAGGTCAGCCACGCAACGAATTTCCAACACATCTTTGGGAAGTTCAAAAACGGCTTCCCAAAAAATTTCTGCTGATGTACAAAACAACGAGGATTTCGTATTTAAATTATTATTAATTTTAACATTAACAGGCAGACCCTGCTAAGCGCAGACTTACTGTATTGACCAGAGCTTATAGCTATTTCGATGATTGAATCACTGATTTGAGTGGCAGGTTCTCCTTGAGAAAGTACATCTTCAGGTGGTCCAGGCAGAGAAATATCCAGCAGAGCTGAAACATTGGGAGGAGAGAGCCGGGTACTGGAAGCCTCTAATGAAGGAAGTGGAGGAGTGGAAAGGCCGTTCTGGAGGGGAGTCTTGGACAGCTCTGACAGAGAAAGGACTGACGTGCCCTGTCAGAAGAAACAGAGCTCAATGTTCACGCGGTTATGGAAGTCCCACATACATCGCTGAGAAAAACCAGCTTAGCTTCTAAACAACAGGTAATATTATAGAGTTTAAAATACAGAACAACAAGAAGACTCATCATCTAACAGAACATAATCGTTGTATTTCTTTTAATGCTCAAAAATACCCCAAAATATTCTCCTCACTCAACTACAGAAAACTGCTTCCATATTTTGGGTATTCATCATTAAGTACAACTCACTTTTTTTTTGGTATTAAATATCTGTAAGCATAAACAAATATTTCTCAGCCCATAACCTTAAGCTCTTAGGCGTTACCAGTTACATACCCACGTTCCCAGGTAGTTGTATACCATTAATAGAGCTCTGTGGGAAGGGCCAAGTCCTGCACCTGGGCAGGAGCAAACCCATGTACCAATATATGCTAAGGGCTCGCCAGCAGGAAAGCAGCTCTGCAGAGAAGGACGTGGTTTTCTGGTAGAAACCAAGCTGAACACGAGTCAGCAATACGCCCTCACCACAAAGGAGGCTAAGGGTGTTCTGGGCTGCATTAGGAAAAGCACCGACAGCACATCAAGGAAGGAGTTCCTTCCCCTCAGCATTGGTGAAGTCACACCTGAAGTGCTGCATCTACTTCTGGACTCCTCATTAATAAAAGAGACACAAATACATGAAAGAGTCCAGGAGAAAGAACTGAAGCATCTTATAAAACATCCCTCCCCTACATGAAAGCCAAGGAGGCACTTCAATAACCGGACAAGGGAAAATGGTTATAAAATGGAAGAGGGTAGATTTAGACTAGATATTAGGAAGAAATTCTGGAGGTGAGGGCGGTGAAATGCTGGAACAGGTTGCCCAGCAAGGTTGTGAATATACCCCCTCTGGAAGCACCTAAGGCTGGGCCGGACCAGGCTGCACCTCTCACATCCCTCGGTCTCATGGTGGGGACTGGGGGAGCAAAACCTGTCCCAGACTAAGAGCAGATGAAGTCTGAGACTGCCTCATGAGACTGAATGTGGGACCAGATGACAAACATCCCACGGTTCTGGTTAAACTGGCTGACGTGGTTGCCAAGCTGCTCTCCTGTCCTATCTGTGAAGTCGTGGCTGTCAGGTG